>NC_086445.1:70464384-70830395 GCF_028390025.1 Pseudophryne corroboree
ATGTGGTCTCTGACCGCGGATCCCAGTTTGTGGCCAAATTCTGGAGGGCATTTTGTTCCGATCTCCAGATTTCTGTCAGCTTGTCGTCAGGCTACCATCCGCAGTCTAATGGGCAGACTGAAAGGGTGAACCAGTCCTTGGAGCAGTTCCTCAGGTGTTATGTCTCCAAGTGTCAGACTGACTAGGTTGCTCATCTGTCCATGGCGGAGTTTGCCTATAACAACGCGGCTCACTCTGCTACAGGGATCTCTCCCTTCCTTTGTGTGTATGGGCATCATCCTAAGGCCAATTCTTTTGACCCCCTGGACTCCACGCCTGGTGGTTCCTCTGTGGTTTCGGTCCTTAGAGGTATTTGGAGGAAAGTGAAGAAAGCCCTTGTGTCTGTGTCATTAGTGACCAAAAGGGTTTTTGATAAGCGGAAAAGACCCTGCAGCTTCAAATTAGGAGACTTCGTCTGGTTGTCTACCAAGAATTTGAAGTTGAGACAGCCATCTCATAAGTTAGGCCCCCGGTTCATCGGCCCTTATAAGATCACCAGGGTTATCAATCCGGTGGCATTTCAGTTAGATCTGCCCCGTTCTTTGGGTATCAATAAAACATTTAATTGTTCCCTTTTAAAACGGGCGATTAGTAATCCTTCTTCCAGTGGAAGACCTTCCCCTCTTCTGATACGTGGCCAGAGGGAGTTTGTTGTTGAAAGGATTCTTGACTCCAAGATGGTTCGGGGTCGGCTGTCATTTTTGGTGCACTGGAAGGGGTATGGCCCGGAGGAGCGGTCGTGGGTGCGCAGTTGTGATCTTCATGCCCCCAGACTGATACGCTCTTTCTTCTCGCAGTTCCCCGATAAACCCGGTGGTAGGGGTTCTTTGACCCCTCGTCAGAGGGGGGGTACTGTTAGGGTCTCCTGCCCTGTGCTGCCACGTCGTCATGGCAACCGGGAGACAAGTGCTAGCGGAGTAACTTGAGCGCAGTTGATACTCCGGTTCGGGTCTTTTGCTGTGCAGTGGTTACAGGCTCTGTGCACGGCAGGGGATCCGGTGCTGGTTTTTGTGCTCACAGTCTGTGAGGTCTGAGTGGGGCGTGGACAGCACCTGCTTTATAAACCCTCTTCTTAGGTTAAGCAGATGCTGCTGAATCTTTGTTGGTTAGTTAGTTCCTGAAAGTTAGCCAGTACTGTGTAGCTTTGTATTTGATGTTGCTTACTGCAAATAGGCCTGGGGATTTGGTACTACACTCTGCCAATCCAGACCTAGCAGTAAGACTGGAGTGAGTCGTTTAACTTGCTGGGGTTCTTTTGCTACTCTGTGAACTTAGCAAGTTTGCGGCTGTATTCTCAGACTTGCCTGCCTAGATCCTTTCTCACTGTGCAAGGTGTTCAGGTGTCAGTTTAGTGGCAGTAAGCTGAACCTGTGCACTGCAAGTGAGGATTAGGATTGTGGAGACTCTCCTTGTGTCTATCATTCCATCTCTGACCAAGGAGTTTACTGCCACTCCCGTTGGTAACCCTTTAGGGTTTTGCTGTTGCCCTTAGCAACAGCATTTCGGGTTCTCTACGTATTAAAACACAACATCTTGCTTTTTCCATTTGAGCATTCCTAATACTAGGGAGACACCCAGTTTCTTAGCCTCTGGGCTTCTCTGTTCACTTTGTGTTTATTTTGTTACCCTATCACCTTCTGTGTACGTAATGTCATATTCCCCAGTCTGTCTGTGAGTTCATTTGTTTTGCATCCCTATCCGTTCAGACACCAGTACATTCCTGCAGGCACTGGTGTGCATAACAAGTTTCCTCATTTTACACATTACGGCAGGCAAGAGTCCCCATTTTACACATAACGGCAGGCAAGAGTCCCCATTTTACACATTACGGCAGGCAAGTGACCCCATTTTACACATTACAGCAGGCAAGAGTCCCCATCTTACATATTACGGAAGGCAAGAGTACCCGTTTTACACATTACCGCAGGTAAGTGTCCCCATTTTACACATAACGGCAGGCAAGTTTCCCAATTTTACACATTACGGCAGGCAAGTGTCCCCATTTTACACATTACGGCAGGCAAGAGTACCCATTTTACACTTTACGAGAGGCAAGAGTCCCAAATCTACACAATAAGGCAGGCAAATGTCCCCATTTTACACTTTACGGCAGACAAGTGTCCCCATCTGACACATTACTGCAGGCAAGTGACCCCATTTTACACATTACGGCAGGTAAGAGTCCCCATTTTACACATTACAGAAGGAAAGAGACCCCATTTTACACATTACCGCAGGTAAGTGTCCCCATTTTACACATAATGGCAGGCAAGTTTCCCAATATTACACATTACGGCAGGCAATTGTCCCCATTTTACACATTATGGCAGGCAAGAGTCCCCTTTATACACATTACGGCAGGCAAGTGTCCCCATTTTACACATTACGGCAGGCAAGAGTCCCCTTTATACACATTACGGTAGGCAAGAGTACCCATTTTACACATTACGGCAGGCAAGTGTCCCCATTTTACACACAACTGCAGTCAAGAGTCCCCATTTTACACATTACGGCAGGCAAGTGTCCCCATTTTACACATTACGGCAGGCAACATTACACATTGTACTCATTAAGGCAGACAAGAGTCCCCATTTCTCTTACGTCCTAGAGGATGCTGGAGACTCCATAAGTACCATGGGTATAGACGGGCTCTGCAGGAGACATGGGCACCTGTAAAGAACTTTTAGTATGGGTGTGCACTGGCTCCTCCCTCTATGCCCCTCCTCCAGACCTCAGTTAGATCTTGTGCCCAGAGGAGATAGGGTGCATTACAGGGAGCTCTCGTGAGTTTCTCTGTTTAAAGAATTTTGCTAGGTTTTTTATTTTCAGGGAGCACTGCTGGCAACAGGCTCCCTGCATCGTGGGACTGAGGAGAGAGAAGCAGACCTACTTAACTGATAGGCTCTGCTTCTTAGGCTACTCAACACCATTAGCTTCAGAGGGAGTCGGAACGCAGGGCTCACCCTGCCATTCGTCCCAGAGCCGCGCCGCCGTCCTCCTCGCAGAGCCGGAAGATAGAAGCCAGGTGAGTATGAGAAGAAAGAAGACTTCAAAGGCGGCAGAAGACTTCTGATCTTCACAGGTAAGCCGATGCGCGCTCCCAGGACACACACACACAGCAGGAACAGATGGGTGCAGGGCGCAGGGGGGGGGGGGCGCCCTGGGCATCAATAATCCTCAGAACTGGCATATTGGAAAATATTAGGCTGCAGAGGCAGTAAATATGTGAACCCCCGCCATTTTTTGTAATTTCTAACGGGACCGAAGCCCGCCGCTGGAGGGGGCGGAGCTTGTTCCTCAGCACTAACCAGCGCCATTTTCTCCACAGAGGCTGCAGAGACGCTGGCTCCCCGGACTCTCCCCTGCTGAATTCAGGACAGAGGACTTAAAAAGAGGAGGGGGGGGCACAATTCTTGGCGCAGTGAGTTATATTATATCAAAAAGCGCTGTCTGGTATTTCTCCAGTGTCAGTGAGCGCTGGGTGTGTGCTGGCATACTCTCTCTCTGTCTCTCCAAAGGGCCTTATTAGGGAATTGTCGCCTTATAGCTATGTCCCGGTGTGTGTGGGGTGTCGGTACGTGTGTGTCGGCATGTTTGAAGCGGAAGGCTCTTCCAAGAGGACGTGGAGCAGATGAGTGGATGGATATGTGGCATATGTTAAATGCAAGTGTGGCATCACTACATAAGAGACTGGACAAAGCAAAGTCCAGGGAGACAACAGGGGGTCAATCCACGGATTGGACCGACTCACAGGGCCCTTCAGGGTCTCAGAAACGTCCCTTGTCACAAATAGTGGACACAGATACCGACACGGTGTCTGACTCCAGTGTCGACTACGATGAAGCTAGATTGCACCCTAGGGTGACAAAAAGTATTTAGTGTATGATTATCGCAATAAAAGATGTTTTACATATCACTGATGAACCCTCTGTTCCCGACACGAGGGTACACATGTTTAAGGGGAAGAAGCAAGTAGTAAACTTTCCCCCATCTCATGAACTTAACGAGTTAATTGAAAAAGCTTGGGAAACTCCAGGTAAGAAACTGCAGATTCCCAAAAGGATTCTTATGGCGTACCCTTTCCCTATGCAGTCCTCTGCCACAGTGGACAAGGCTTTAACACGCCTGTCCAAAAAGGTGGCGCTGCCGTCTCCAGACACGGCAGCCCTCAAAGATCCTGCGGACCGCAGGCAGGAGACTACTTTAAAGTCTATGTATACACATACTGGTGCTTTGCTCAGGCCGGCAATTGCGTCGGCATGGGTATGTAGCGCAGTTGCAGCTTGGACGGATACCTTGTCAGCTGACCTTGATACCTGTTATGCACACCAGTGCCAGCAGGAATGTACTGGTGTCTGAAAGGAGAGGGATTTAAAACAAATGAACTCACAGACAGACTGGGGAATATGACATTACATACACAGAAGGTGATAGGGTAACAAAATAAACACAAAGTGAACAGAGAAGCCCAAAGGCTAAGAAACTGGGTGTCTCCCTAGTATTAGGAATGCTCAGATGGAAAGAAGCGAGATGTTGTGATTTAATACGTAGAGAACCCGAAATGCTGTTGCTAAGGGCAACAGCAAAACCCTAAAGGGTTACCAACGGGAGTGGCAGTAAACTCCTTGGTCAGAGATGGAATAATAGACACAAGGAGAGTCTCCACAATCCTAGTCCTCACTTGCAGTGCACTGGTTCAGCTTACTGCCACTAAACTGACACCTGAACACCTTGCACAGTGAGAAAGGATTTTGGCAGGCAAGTCTGAGAATACAGCCGCAAACTTGCTAGGTTCACAGAGTAGCAAAAGAACCCCAGCAGGTTAAACGACTGACTCCAGTCTTATTGCTAGGTCCGGATTGGCAGAGTGTAGTACCAAATCCCAAGGCTTATTTGCAGTAAGCAACAAACAAATACAAAGTTACACAGTACTAGCTAACTTTCAGGAACTGACTAACCAACAAAGATTCAGCAGCATCTGCCTAACCTGAGAAGAGGGTTTATATAGCAGGTGCTGTCCACGCCCCACTCAGACCTCACAGACTGTGAGCACAAAATCCAGCACCGGATCCCCTGCCGTGCACAGAGCCTGTAACCACTGCACAGCAAAAGACCCGAACCGGAGTATCAGCTACGCTCAGGTTACTCCGCTAGCACTTGTCTCCCGGTTGCCATGACGACGTGGCAGCACAGAGCAGGAGACCCTAACAATACCCTAGACAGGGATACCATTTTATTAACATTAGCCCATATTAAGGACGCAGTCTTATATATGAGAGATGCTCAGAGAGACATTGGACTGCTGGGTTCCAGAGCCAATGCCATGGCTATTTCTGTGAGGTCTGGGTTCGGTCAGACGTGGATCCTTGGGCGATGGAAATTATTTCCCAAGGTTACAGGCTGGATTTCGAAGAGGTGCCCCCTCGCCGATTTTTCAAGTCGGGCTTACCAGCTTCTCCCCAAGGGAGGGAAGTAGTGTTAGCTGCAATTCAAACGCTGTACCAGCAGCAAGTGATTGTCAAGGTCCCCCTGGCCCAACAGGGAAAAGGGTATTATTCGACCCTGTTTGTGGTTCCGAAGCCGGATGGTTCGGTCAGACCCATTTTGAATCTAAAATCCCTGAACCTGTACATGAAAAAATTCAAGATGGAATCGCTCCGAGCTGTAATATACAACCTAGAAGGGGGGGATTTTATGGTGGCGCTAGACATAAAGGATGCTTACCTTCATGTCCCCATACATCCCTCTCATCAGGAGTACCTGAGATTTGCTGTACAGGACTGTCATTACCAGTTTCAGATGTTGCCGTTTGGGCTTTCCACAGCCCCGAGGATTTTCACCAAGGTGATGGCGGAAATGATGGTGCTCCTGCACTCACAAGGAGTCACAATTATCCCATACTTGGACGATCTCCTGATAAAGGCAAGATCAAGGGATCAGTTGCTGAAGAACGTGGCGCTCTCCCTGAGAGTGCTCCAACAGCACGGTTGGATTCTAAATCTGCCAAGTCTCAATTGGTTCCAACGACTCGACTATTGTTCCTAGGCATGATTCTGGACACGGAACGAAAGAAGGTTTTTCTCCCGTCGGAAAAAGACCAGGATCTCCAGACCATGGTCAGAGACCTGCTAAAGCCAAAAAGAGTGTCAGTTCATCAATGCACTCGAGTTCTGGGAAAAATAGTGGCAGCCTACAAGGCCATCCCCTTCGGCAGGTTTCATGCAAGGACTTTTCAGTGGGACCTTCTGGACAAGTGGCCCGGGTCCCATCTACAAATACATCAGACGATAACACTGTCCCCCAGGGCCAGGGTATCACTCCTGTGGTGGCTGCACAGTGCTCACCTTCTAGAGGGTCGCAGGTTCGGCATTCAGGACTGGGTTCTGGTGACCATGGACACGAGCCTCCGAGGGTGGGGAGCAGTCACACAAGGAAGAAACTTTCAGGGACTGTGGTCAAGCCAGGAGGCTTGTCTGCACATCAACGTCCTGGAATTAAGAGCCATATACAATGGCCTACGACAAGTGGAGGCTCTTCCTCGCAACCTACCAGTTCTGATTCAATCAGACAATGTCAAAGCAGTGGCTCATGTGAACCGCCAAGGCAGGACAAGGAGCAGAGTCGCGATGGCGGAGGCCACCAGGATTCTTCGCTGGGCGGAAAATCACTTTAGCGCTCTGTCAGCTGTCTTTATTCTGAGAGTGGACAACTGGGAAGCAGACTTCCTCAGCAGACACGATCTCCATCCAGGAGAGTGGGGACTTCATCAAGAAGTCTTTGCAGAGATAACAGGTCTCCGGGGAATTCCTCAAATAGACATGATGGTGTCACGCCTCAACAAGAAGCTTCAGAGGTACTGTGCCAGGTCCAAGGACCCTCAGGCAGTAGCGGTAGACGCCCTGGTGACACCGTGGGTGCTTCAGTCGGTCTATGTGTTTCCTCCTCTTCTTCTCATCGCAAAAGTTTTGAGGATCATAAGACAAAAAAGAGTACAGACAATACTCATTGTTCCAGACTGGCCTCGAAGGGCCTGGTACTCAGATCTTCAGGAAATGACCACAGAAGATCCATGGCCCCTTCCTCTCAGGGAGGACCTGTTGCAGCAGGGGCCCTGCGTGTTCCAAGACTTACTGCGGTTGCGTTTGACGGCATGGCGGTTGAACGCCAAATACTAGCTGGGAAAGGTATTCCGGAGGTCATACCTACTTTGATAAAGGCTAGGAAGGAGGTGACGGCGAAACATTATCACCGTATCTGGCGGAAGTGTGTTTCTTGGTGTGAAACCAAGAATGCTCCTACGGAAGATTTCCATCTGTGCCGTTTTCTCCACTTCCTACAGACAGGAGTGGATATGGGCCTGAAGTTAAGCTCTATAAAAGTACAGATTTCGGCCCTATCTATATTCTTTCAGAAGGAATTGGCTTCTCTACCAGAAGTCCAGACTTTTGTAAAGGGAGTGCTGCACATCCAGCCTCCTTTTGTGCCCCCAGTGGCACCCTGGGACCTTAACGTGGTGTTACAGTTCCTTAAATCTCACTGGTTTGAGCCCCTTCAAACGGTTGAATTGAAATTTCTCACCTGGAAGGTGGTCATGTTATTGGCCTTGGCATCTGCAAGGCGTGTGTCAGAATTGGCGGCCTTGTCTCACAAGAGCCCCTACTTGATTTTTCATGTGGATAGAGCGGAATTGAGGACTCGTCCTCAATTTCTGCCTAAGGTGGTGTCTTCATTTCATATGAACCAACCTATTGTGGTGCCTGTGGCTATGAGTGACTTGGAGGACTCCAAGACCTTGGATGTAGTCAGGGCCTTAAAAATGTATGTAGCTAGGACAGCTAGAGTGAGGAAAACAGAAGCCCTGTTTGTCCTGTATGCGGCCGACAAGGTTGGCGCACCTGCTTCTAAGCAGACTATTGCTCGCTGGATCTGTAACACGATTTAGCAGGCTCATTCTACGGCCCGACTACCGTTACCAAATTCGGTAAAGGCCCATTCCACTAGGAAGGGGGGCTCTTCTTGGGCGGCTGCCCGAGGCGTCTCGGCATTACAGCTTTGCAGCTACTTGGTCGGGTTCAAACACTTTTACTAAATTCTACAAGTTTGATACCCTGGCTGACGAGGACCTTGCATTTGCTCAGTCGGTGCTGCAGAGTCATCCAGAGTCATCTGGAGCTTTGGTATAAACCCCATGGTCCTTACGGAGTCCCCAGCATCCTCTAGGACGTAAGAGAAAATAAGATTTTAAACTTACTGGTAAATCTTTTTTTCCTAGTCCGTAGAGGATGCTGGGCGCCCGTCCCAGTGCGGACTACCTCTGCAAGACTTGTATAGAGTTGTTGCTTACATAAGGGTTATGTTACAGTTGGAATCGGTCTTTGACTGATACTGTTTTTTGTTCATACTGTTAAATGGTTATGTGTACTCCAGGTTATATGGTATGATTGGTGTGGGCTGGTATGAATCTTGCCCTTAGGTTAACAAAATTCTTTCCTCATATTGTCCATCTCCTCTGGGCACAGTTCTCTAACTGATGTCTGGAGGAGGGGCATAGAGGTAGGAGCCAGCGCACACCCATATTACGACAGGCAAGTGTCCCCATTTTACACATTACGGCAGTTACGTGTCTCCATTTTACCCATAACGGCAGGCAAGAGTACCTATTTTACACATTATGGCAGGCAAGAGTCCCCATTTTACACATTACGCCAGGCAAGTGTCCATATTTTACACATTACACCAGGAAAGATTCCCCATTTTACACATAATGGCAGGCAAGAGTCCCCGTTTTACACATTACGGCATGCAGGTTTCCCCATTTTACACATTACGGCAGGCAAGTGTCCCCATTTTACACATTACAGCAGGCAAATGTCCCAATTTTACACATTACGGCAGGCAAGTGTCCTATTTTACACATTACGGCAGGCAAGTTTCCCCATTTTACACATTAAGGCAGGCAAGTGTCCCCATTTTACACATTACGGCAGGCAAGAGTCCCCATTTTACACATTACGGAAGGAAAGAGTCTCCATGTTACACATTACCGCAGGTAAGTGTCCCCATTTTACACATAATGGCAGGCAAGTTTCCCAATATTACACATTACGGCAGGCAAGTGTCCCCATTTTACACATTACGGTAGGCAAGTGTCCCCATTTTACACATTATGACAGGCAAGAGTCCCAATTCTACACATTATAGCAGGCAAGTGTCCCCATTTAAAACATTACGGCAGGCAAGTGTCCCCATTTTACACATTATGGCAGGTAAGTGTCCCCATTTTTCACATTACGGTAGGCAAGAGTCCCCATTCTACACATTACGGCAGGCAAGTGTCCCCATTTTACACTTTACGGCAGGCAAGAGTCCCCTTTATAAACATTACGTCAGGCAAGAGTCCCCATTTTACACATTACGGCAGGCAAGTGTCCCCATTTTACACATTACTGCAGACAAGTGTCCCCATTTTACACATTACGGCAGGCAAGTGACCCCATTCAACACATTACGGCATGCAGGTGACCCCATTTTACACATTACAACAGGCAAGAGTTGCCATTTTACTAATTACGGAAGACAAGAATCCCCTCTATACAGATAACGGCAGTAATTTTCCCCATTTTACACATAACGGCAGGCAAGTGTCCCCATTTTACACATTATGGCAGGCAAGTGTCCCCATTTTACACATTACGGCAGGCAAGTGTCCCCATTTTACACATTACGGCAGGCAAGAGTCCCCATTTTACACATTACGGAAGGAAAGAGTCTCCATTTTACACATTACCGCAGGTAAGTGTCCCCATTTTACACATAATGGCAAGCAAGTTTCCCAATATTACACATTACCTCAGGCAAGTGTCCCCATTTTACACATTACGATAGGCAAGAGTACCCATTTTACACATTATGACAGGCAAGAGTCCCAATTCTACACATTATGGCAGGCAAGTGTCCCCATTTAAAACATTACGGCAGGCAAGTGTCCCCATTTTACACATTATGGCAGGTAAGTGTCCCCATTTTTCACATTACGGTAGGCAAGAGTCCCCATTTTACACATTACAGCAGGCAAGAGACCCCATTCTACACATTACGGCAGGCAAGTGTCCCCATTTTACACTTTACGGCAGGCAAGAGTCCCCTTTATAAATATTACGGCAGGCAAGAGTCCCCATTTTACACATTACGGCAGGCAAGTGTCCCCATTTTACACATTACTGCAGACAAGTGTCCCCATTTTACACATTACGGCAGGCAAGTGACCGCATTCGACACATTACGGCATGCAAGTGACCCCATTTTACTCATTACAACAGGCAAGAGTCGCCATTTTACTAATTACGGCATGCAAGAATCCCCTCTATACAGATAACGGCAGTAATTTTCCCTATTTTACACATAACGGCAGGCAAGTATCCCCATTTTACACATTACGGCAGGCAAGTGTCCCCATTTTACACATTACGGAAGGAAAGAGTCTCCATTTTACACATTACCGCAGGTAAGTGTCCCCATTTTACACATAATGGCAGGCAAGTTTCCCAATATTACACATTACGGCAGGCAAGTGTCCCCATTTTACACATTACTGCAGGCAAGTGTCCCTATTTTACACATTACGGCAGGCAAGTGACCCCATTCGACACATTACGGCATGCAAGTGACCGGATTTTACACATTACAACAGGCAAGAGTTGCCATTTTACTAATTACGGCAGGCAAGAATCCCCTCTATACAGATAACGGCAGCAATTTTCCCCATTTTACACATAACGGCAGGCAAGTGTCCACATTTTACACATTATGGCAGGCAAGTGTCCCCATTTTTAACATTACGGTAGGCAAGAGTCCCCATTTTACACATTACAGCAGGCAAAAGTACCCATTCTACACATTACGGCAGGCAAGTGTCCCCATTTTACACTTTACGGCAGGCAAGAGTCCCCTTTATAAATATTACGGCAGGCAAGAGTCCCCATTTTACACATTACGGCTGGCAAGTGTCCCCATTTTACACATTACGGTAGGCAAGAGTACCCATTTTACACATTATGACAGGCAAGAGTCCCAATTCTACACATTATGGCAGGCAAGTGTCCCCATTTAAAACATTACGGCAGGCAAGTGTCCCCATTTTACACATTATGGCAGGTAAGTGTCCCCATTTTTCACATTACGGTAGGCAAGAGTCCCCATTTTACACATTACAGCAGGCAAGAGACCCCATTCTACACATTACGGCAGGCAAGTGTCCCCATTTTACACTTTACGGCAGGCAAGAGTCCCCTTTATAAATATTACGGCAGGCAAGAGTCCCCATTTTACACATTACGGCAGGCAAGTGTCCCCATTTTACACATTACTGCAGACAAGTGTCCCCATTTTACACATTACGGCAGGCAAGTGACCGCATTCGACACATTACGGCATGCAAGTGACCCCATTTTACTCATTACAACAGGCAAGAGTCGCCATTTTACTAATTACGGCATGCAAGAATCCCCTCTATACAGATAACGGCAGTAATTTTCCCCATTTTACACATAACGGCAGGCAAGTATCCCCATTTTACACATTACGGCAGGCAAGTGTCCCCATTTTACACATTACGGCAGACAAGAGTCCCCATTTTACACATTACGGAAGGAAAGAGTCTCCATTTTACACATTACCGCAGGTAAGTGTCCCCATTTTACACATAATGGCAGGCAAGTTTCCCAATATTACACATTACGGCAGGCAAGTGTCCCCATTTTACACATTACTGCAGGCAAGTGTCCCTATTTTACACATTACGGCAGGCAAGTGACCCCATTCGACACATTACGGCATGCAAGTGACCGGATTTTACACATTACAACAGGCAAGAGTTGCCATTTTACTAATTACGGCAGGCAAGAATCCCCTCTATACAGATAACGGCAGCAATTTTCCCCATTTTACACATAACGGCAGGCAAGTGTCCACATTTTACACATTATGGCAGGCAAGTGTCCCCATTTTTAACATTACGGTAGGCATGAGTCCCCATTTTACACATTACAGCAGGCAAAAGACCCCATTCTACACATTACGGCAGGCAAGTGTCCCCATTTTACACTTTACGGCAGGCAAGAGTCCCCTTTATAAATATTACGGCAGGCAAGAGTCCCCATTTTACACATTACGGCTGGCAAGTGTCCCCATTTTACACATTACTGCAGGCAAGAGTCCCCATTTTGCACATTACGGCAGGCAAGTGACCGCATTCGACACATTACGGCATGCAAGTGACCCCATTTTACACATTACAACAGGCAAGAGTCGCCATTTTACTAATTATGGCATGCAAGAATCCCCTCTATACAGATAACGGCAGTAATTTTCCCCATTTTACCCATAACGGCAGGCAAGTGTCCCCATTTTACACATTATGGCAGGCAAGTGTCCCCATTTTACACATTACGGCAGGCAAGTGTCCCCATTTTACACATTACAGCAGGCAAGAGTCCCCATTTTACACATTACGGAAGGAAAGAGTCTCCATTTTACACATTATCGCAGGTAAGTGTCCCCATTTTACACATAAAGGCAGGCAAGTTTCCCAATATTACACATTACGGCAGGCAAGTGTCCCCATTTTACACATTACTGCAGGCAAGTGTCCCCATTTTACACATTACGGCAGGCAAGTGACCCCATTCGACACATTACGGCATGCAAGTGACCGGATTTTACACATTACAACAGGCAAGAGTTGCCATTTTACTAATTACGGCAGGCAAGAATCCCCTCTATACAGATAACGGCAGCAATTTTCCCCATTTTACACATAACGGCAGGCAAGTGTCCCCATTTTACACATTATGGCAGGCAAGTGTCCCCATTTTTAACATTACGGTAGGCAAGAGACCCCATTTTACACATTACAGCAGGCAAAAGACCCCATTCTACACATTACGGCAGGCAAGTGTCCCCATTTTACACTTTACGGCAGGCAAGAGTCCCCTTTATAAACATTACGGCAGGCAAGAGTCCCCATTTTACACATTACGGCAGGCAAGTGTCCCCATTTTACACATTACTGCAGGCAAGTGTCCCCATTTTACACATTACGGCAGGCAAGTGACCCCATTCGACACATTACGGCATGCAACTGACCCCATTTTACACATTACAACAGGCAAGAGTCGCCATTTTACTAATTACGGTAGGCAAGAATCCCCTTTATACAGATAACGGCAGCAATTTTCCCGGCAGGCAAGTGTCCCCATTTTACACATTACAGTAGGCAAGAGTACCCATTTTACACATTATGACAGGCAAGAGTCCCAATTCTACACATTATGGCAGGCAAGTGTTTCCATTTAAAACATTACGGCAGGCAAGTGTCCCCATTTTACACATTATGGCAGGCAAGTGTCCCCATTTTTCACATTACGGTAGGCAAGAGTCCCCATTTTACACATTACAGCAGGCAAGAGACCCCATTCTACACATTACGGCAGGCAAGTGTCCCCATTTTACACTTTACGGCAGGCAAGAGTCCCCTTTATAAACATTACGGCAGGCAAGAGTCCCCATTTTACACATTACTGCAGGCAAGTGTCCCCATTTTACACATTACTGCAGGCAAGTGTCCCCATTTTACACATTACGGCAGGCAAGTGACCACATTCGACACATTACGGCATGCTAGTGACCCCATTTTACACATTTCAACAGGCAAGAGTCGCCATTTTAATAATTACGGCAGGCGAGAATCCCGTCTATACAGATAACGGCAGCAATTTTCCCCATTTTACACATAACGGCAGGCAAGTGTCCCCATTTTACACATTACGGTAGGCAAGAGTACCCATTTTACACATTATGACAGGCAAGAGTCCCAATTCTACACATTATGGCAGGCAAGTGTCCCCATTTAAAACATTACGGCAGGCAAGTGTCCCCATTTTACACATTACTGCAGACAAGTGTCCCCATTTTACACATTACGGCAGGCAAATGACCCCATTCAACACATTACGGCATGCAAGTGACCCCATTTTACACATTACAACAGGCAAGAGTTGCCATTTTACTAATTACGGCAGGCAAGAATCCCCTCTATACAGATAACGGCAGTAATTTTCCCCATTTTACACATAACGGCAGGCAAGTGTCCCCATTTTACACATTATGGCAGGCAAGTGTCCCCATTTTACACAATACGGCAGGCAAGTGTCCCCATTTTACACATTACGGCAGGCAAGAGTCCCCATTTTACACATTACGGAAGGAAAGAGTCTCCATTTTACACATTACCGCAGGTAAGTGTCCCCATTTTACACATAATGGCAAGCAAGTTTCCCAATATTACACATTACGGCAGGCAAGTGTCCCCATTTTACACATTACGGTAGGCAAGAGTACCCATTTTACACATTATGACAGGCAAGAGTCCCAATTCTACACATTATGGCAGGCAAGTGTCCCCATTTAAAACATTACGGCAGGCAAGTGTCCCCATTTTACACATTATGGCAGGTAAGTGTCCCCATTTTTCACATTACGGTAGGCAAGAGTCCCCATTTTACACATTACAGCAGGCAAGAGACCCCATTCTACACATTACGGCAGGCAAGTGTCCCCATTTTACACTTTACGGCAAGCAAGAGTCCCCTTTATAAACATTACGGCAGGCAAGAGTCCCCATTTTACACATTATGGCAGGCAAGTGTCCCCATTTTACACATTACTGCAGACAAGTGTCCCCATTTTACACATTACGGCAGGCAAGTGACCGCATTCGACACATTACGGCATGCAAGTGACCCCATTTTACACATTACAACAGGCAAGAGTCGCCATTTTACTAATTACGGCATGCAAGAATCCCCTCTATACAGATAACGGCAGTAATTTTCCCCATTTTACACATAACGGCAGGCAAGTGTCCCCATTTTACACATTACGGTACGCAAGAGTACCCATTTTACCCATTATGACAGGCAAGAGTCCCAATTCTACACATTATGGCAGGCAAGTGTCCCCATTTAAAACATTACGGCAGGCAAGTGTCCCCATTTTACACATTATGGCAGGCAAGTGTCCCCATTTTTCACATTACGGTAGGCAAGAGTCCCCATTTTACACATTACAGCAGGCAAGAGACCCCATTCTACACATTACGGCAGGCAAGTGTCCCCATTTTACACTTTACTGCAGGCAAGAGTCCCCTTTACAAACATTACGGCAGACAAGAGTCCCCTTTATAAACATTACGGCAGACAAGAGTCCCCATTTTACACATTACGGCAGGCAAGTGTCCCCATTTTACACATTACGGCAGGCAAGTGGTGTCCCCATTTTACATATTACGGCAGGCAAGTTTCCCCATTTTACACATTACGGTAGGCAAGTGTCCCCATTTTACACATTACTGCAGACAATTGTCCCCATTTTACACATTACGGCAGACAAGTGACCGCATTCGACACATTACGGCATGCAAGTGACCCCATTTTACACATTACAACAGGCAAGAGTCGCCATTTTACTAATTACGGCATGCAAGAATCCCCTCTATACAGATAACGGCAGTAATTTTCCCCATTTTACACATAACGGCAGGCAAGTGTCCCCATTTTACACATTATGGCAGGCAAGTGTCCCCATTTTACACATTACGGCAGGCAAGTGTCCCCATTTTACACATTACGGCAGGCAAGAGTCCCCATTTTACACATTACGGAAGGAAAGAGTCTCCATTTTACACATTACCGCAGGTAAGTGTCCCCATTTTACACATAATGGCAGGCAAGTTTCCCAATATTACACATTACGGCAGGCAAGTGTCCCCATTTTACACATTACTGCAGGCAAGTGTCCCCAATTTACACATTACGGCAGGCAAGTGACCCCATTCGACACATTACGGCATGCAAGTGACCGGATTTTACACATTACAACAGGCAAGAGTTGCCATTTTACTAATTACGGCAGGCAAGAATCCCCTCTATACAGATAACGGCAGCAATTTTCCCCATTTTACACATAACGGCAGTCAAGTGTCCCCATTTTACACTTTACGACAGGCAAGAGTCCCCTTTATAAACATTACGGCAGGCAAGAGTCCCCATTTTACACATTACGGCAGGCAAGTGTCCCCATTTTACACATTACTGCAGGCAAGTGTCCCCATTTTACACATTACGGCAGGCAAGTGACCCCATTCGACACATTACGGCATGCAACTGACCCCATTTTACACATTACAACAGGCAAGAGTCGCCATTTTACTAATTACGGCAGGCAAGAATCCCCTCTATACAGATAACGGCAGCAATTTTCCCGGCAGGCAAGTGTCCCCATTTTAAACATTACGGTAGGCAAGAGTACCCATTTTACACATTATGACAGGCAAGAGTCCCAATTCTACACATTATGGCAGGCAAGTGTCCCCATTTAAAACATTACGGCAGGCAAGAGTCCCCATTTTACACATTACGGCAGGCAAGTGTCCCCATTTTACACATTACGGCAGGCAAGTGGTGTCCCCATTTTACATATTACGGCAGGCAAGTTTCCCCATTTTACACATTACGGTAGGCAAGAGTCCCCATTTTACACATTACGGCAGACCAGTGTCGCCATGTGACACTTTACAGCAGGCAAGTGACCCCATTTAACACATTACGGCATGCAAGTGACCCCATTTTACACATTACAACAGGCAAGAGTCGCCATTTTACTAATTACGGCAGGCAAGAATCCCCTCTATACAGATAACGGCAGCAATTTTCCCCATTTTACACATAACGGCAGGCAAGTGTCCCCATTTTACACATTATGGCAGGCAAGTGTCCCCATTTTTCACATTACGGTAGGCAAGAGTCCTCATTTTACAAATTACAGCAGGCAAGAGACCCCATTCTACACATTACGGCAGGCAAGTGTCCCCATTTTACACTTTACGGCAGGCAAGAGTCCCCTTTATAAACATTACGGCAGGCAATTGTCCCCATTTTACACATTACAACAGGCAAGAGTCCCCTTTATAAACATTACGGCAGGCAAGAGTCCCCATTTTACACATTACAGCAGGCAAGTGTCCCCATTTTACACATTACTGCAGGCAAGAGTCACCATTTTACACATTACGGCAGGCAAGTGTCCCCACTTTACTCATTACGGCAGGCAAGTGTCCCCATTTTACACATTACGGCAGGCAAGTGTCCCCATTTGACACATAACTGCAGTCAAGAGTCCCCATTTTACACATTACGGGAGGCAAGTGTCCCCATTTTACACATTACGGCAGGCAAGAGTACCCATTTTACAAATTACTGCAGTCAAGAGTCCCCATTTTACACATTACGGCAGGCAAGTGTCCCCATTTTACATATTACGGCAGGAGAGTTTCCCCATTTTACACATTACGGTAGGCAAGAGTCCCAATTTTACACATTACGGCAGACAAGTGTCCCCATGTGACACTTTACAGCAGGCAAGTGACCATATTTAGCACATTACGGCAGGTAAGTGATCCCATTTTACACATCACGGCAGGCAAGAGTCCCCATTTTACACATTACGGCAAGCAAGACTTCCCATTTGACACATAACTGCAGTCAAGAGTCCCCATTTTACACATTACGGCAGGCAAGTGTCCCCATTTTACACATTACGGCAGGTAAGAGTACCCAATTTACACATTACGGCAGGCAAGTGTCCCCATTTTACACATTACGGCAGGCTATTGACCCCATTTTACACTTTACAGCAGGCAAGAGTCACCATTTGACACATTATGGCTGGCAAGTGTCCCCATTTTACACAGTACGGCAGGCAAGTGTCCCCATTTTACACATTACAGCAGGCAAGTGTCCCCATTATACACATTACGGCAGGCAAGTGTCCCCATTTTACACATTACGGCAGGCAAGAGTCCCCATTTTACACTTTACGGAAGGAAAGAGTCTCCATTTTACACATTACCGCAGGTAAGTGTCCCCATTTTACACATAATGGCAGGCAAGTTTCCCAATATTACACATTACGGCAGGCAAGTGTCCCCATTTTACACATTACTGTAGGCAAGAGTACCTATTTTACACATTATGACAGGCAAGAGTCCCAATTCTACACATTATGGCAGGCAAGTGTCCCCATTTAAAACATTACGGCAGGCAAGTGTCCCAATTTTACACATTATGGCAGGTGTGTCCCCATTTTTCACATTACGGTAGGCAAGAATCCCCATTTTACACGTTACAGCAGGCAAGAGACCCCATTCTACACATTACGGCAGGCAAGTGTCCCCATTTTACACTTTACGGCAAGCAAGAGTCCCCTTTATAAACTTTACGGCAGGCAAGAGTCCCCATTTTACACATTACGGCAGGCAAGTGTCCCCATTTTACACATTACTGCAGACAAGTGTCCCCATTTTACACATCACGGCAGGCAAGTGACCCCATTTTTCACATTACGGTAGGCAAGAGTCCCCATTTTACACATTACAGCAGGCAAGAGACCCCATTCTACACATTACGGCAGGCAAGTGTCCCCATTTTACACTTTACGGCAGGCAAGAGTCCCCTTTATAAACATTACGGCAGGCAAGAGTCCCCATTTTACACATTACGGCAGGCAAGTGTCCCCATTTTACACATTACTGCAGGCAAGTGTCCCCATTTTACACATTACGGCAGGCAAGTGACCCCATTCGACACATTACGGCATGCAAGTGACCCCATTTTACACATTTCAACAGGCAAGAGTCGCCATTTTAATAATTACGGCAGGCGAGAATCCCGTCTATACAGATAACGGCAGGAATTTTCCCCATTTTACACATAACGGCAGGCAAGTGTCCCCATTTTACACATTACGGTAGGCAAGAGTACCCATTTTACACATTATGACAGACAAGAGTCCCAATTCTACACATTATGGCAGGCAAGTGTCCTATTTAAAACATTACGGCAGGCAAGTGTCCCCATTTTACACATTATGGCAGGCAAGTGTCCCCATTTTTCACATTACGGTAGGCAAGAGTCCCCATTTTACACATTACAGCAGGCAAGAGACCCCATTCTACACATTACGGCAGGCAAGTGTCCCCATTTTACACTTTACGGCAGGCAAGAGTCCCCTTTATAAACATTACGGCAGACAAGAGTCCCCTTTATAAACATTACGGCAGACAAGAGTCCCCATTTTACACATTACGGCAGGCAAGTGTCCCCATTTTACACATTACGGCAGGCAAGTGGTGTCCCCATTTTACATATTACGGCAGGCAAGTTTCCCCATTTTACACATTACGGTAGGCAAGAGTCCCCATTTTACACATTACGGCAGACCAGTGTCGCCATGTGACACTTTACAGCAGGCAAGTGACCCCATTTAACACATTACGGCATGCAAGTGACCCCATTTTACACATTACAACAGGCAAGAGTCGCCATTTTACTAATTACGGCAGGCAAGAATCCCCTCTATACAGATAACGGCAGCAATTTTCCCCATTTTACACATAACGGCAGGCAAGTGTCCCCATTTTACACATTATGGCAGGTAAGTGTCCCCATTTTTCACATTACGGTAGGCAAGAGTCCTCATTTTACAAATTACAGCAGGCAAGAGACCCCATTCTACACATTACGGCAGGCAAGTGTCCCCATTTTACACTTTACGGCAGGCAAGAGTCCCCTTTATAAACATTACGGCAGGCAATTGTCCCCATTTTACACATTACAACAGGCAAGAGTCCCCTTTATAAACATTACGGCTGGCAAGAGTCCCCATTTTACACATTACGGCAGGCAAGTGTCCCCATTTTACACATTACTGCAGGCAAGAGTCACCATTTTACACATTACGGCAGGCAAGTGTCCCCACTTTACACATTACGGCAGGCAAGTGTCCCCATTTTACACATTACGGCAGGCAAGTGACCCCATTCGACACATTACGGCAATCTAGTGACCCCATTTTACACATTTCAACAGGCAAGAGTCGCCATTTTAATAATTACGGCAGGCGAGAATCCCGTCTATACAGATAACGGCAGCAATTTTCCCCATTTTACACATAACGGCAGGCAAGTGTCCCCATTTTACACATTACGGTAGGCAAGAGTACCCATTTTACACATTATGACAGGCAAGAGTCCCAATTCTACACATTATGGCAGGCAAGTGTCCCCATTTAAAACATTACGGCAGGCAAGTGTCCCCATTTTACACATTACTGCAGACAAGTGTCCCCATTTTACACATTACGGCAGGCAAGTGACCCCATTCAACACATTACGGCATGTAAGTGACCCCATTTTACACATTACAACAGGCAAGAGTTGCCATTTTACTAATTACGGCAGGCAAGAATCCCCTCTATACAGATAACGGCAGTAATTTTCCCCATTTTACACATAACGGCAGGCAAGTGTCCCCATTTTACACATTATGGCAGGCAAGTGTCCCCATTTTACACATTATGGCAGGCAAGTGTCCCCATTTAAAACATTACGGCAGGCAAGTGTCCCCATTTTACACATTATGGCAGGCAAGAGTCCCAATTCTACACATTATGGCAGGCAAGTGTCCCCATTTAAAACATTACGGCAGGCAAGTGTCCCCATTTTACACATTACTGCAGACAAGTGTCCCCATTTTACACATTACGGCAGGCAAGTGACCCCATTCAACACATTACGGCATGTAAGTGACCCCATTTTACACATTACAACAGGCAAGAGTTGCCATTTTACTAATTACGGCAGGCAAGAATCCCCTCTATACAGATAACGGCAGTAATTTTCCCCATTTTACACATAACGGCAGGCAAGTGTCCCCATTTTACACATTATGGCAGGCAAGTGTCCCCATTTTACACATTACGGCAGGCAAGTGTCCCCATTTTACACATTACGGCAGGCAAGAGTCCCCATTTTACACATTACGGAAGGAAAGAGTCTCCATTTTACACATTACCGCAGGTAAGTGTCCCCATTTTACACATAATGGCAAGCAAGTTTCCCAATATTACACATTACGGCAGGCAAGTGTCCCCATTTTACACATTACGGTAGGCAAGAGTACCCATTTTACACATTATGACAGGCAAGAGTCCCAATTCTACACATTATGGCAGGCAAGTGTCCCCATTTAAAACATTACGGCAGGCAAGTGTCCCCATTTTACACATTACGGTAGGCAAGAGTCCCCATTTTACACATTACAGCAGGCAAGAGACCCCATTCTACACATTACGGCAGGCAAGTGTCCCCATTTTACACTTTACGGCAAGCAAGAGTCCCCTTTATAAACATTACGGCAGGCAAGAGTCCCCATTTTACACATTACGGCAGGCAAGTGTCCCCATTTTACACATTACTGCAGACAAGTGTCCCCATTTTACACATTACGGCAGGCAAGTGACCGCATTCGACACATTACGGCATGCAAGTGACCCCATTTTGCACATTACAACAGGCAAGAGTCGCCATTTTACTAATTACGGCATGCAAGAATCCCCTCTATACAGATAACGGCAGTAATTTTCCCCATTTTACACATAACGGCAGGCAAGTGTCCCCATTTTACACATTATGGCAGGCAAGTGTCCCCATTTTACACATTACGGCAGGCAAGTGTCCCCATTTTACACATTACGGCAGGCAAGAGTCCCCATTTTACACATTACGGAAGGAAAGAGTCTCCATTTTACACATTACCGCAGGTAAGTGTCCCCATTTTACACATAATGGCAGGCAAGTTTCCCAATATTACACATTACGGCAGGCAAGTGTCCCCATTTTACACATTACTGCAGGCATGTGTCCCCATTTTACACATTACGGCAGGCAAGTGACCCCATTCGACACATTACGGCATGCAAGTGACCGGATTTTACACATTACAACAGGCAAGAGTTGCCATTTTACTAATTACGGCAGGCAAGAATCCCCTCTATACAGATAACGGCAGCAATTTTCCCCATTTTACACATAACGGCAGGCAAGTGTCCCCATTTTACACATTATGGCAGGCAAGTGTCCCCATTTTTAACATTACGGTAGGCAAGAGTCCCCATTCTACACATTACAGCAGGCAAAAGACCCCATTCTACACATTACGGCAGGCAAGTGTCCCCATTTTACACTTTACGGCAGGCAAGAGTCCCCTTTATAAACATTACGGCAGGCAAGAGTCCCCATTTTACACATTACGGCAGGCAAGTGTCCCCATTTTACACATTACTGCAGGCAAGTGTCCCCATTTTACACATTACGGCAGGCAAGTGACCCCATTCGACACATTACGGCATGCAACTGACCCCATTTTACACATTACAGCAGGCAAGAGTCGACATTTTACTAATTACGGCAGGCAAGAATCCCCTCTATACAGATAACGGCAGCAATTTTCCCGGCAGGCAAGTGTCCCCATTTTACACATTACGGTAGGCAAGAGTACCCATTTTAAACATTATGACAGGCAAGAGTCCCAATTCTACACATTATGGCAGGCAAGTGTCCCCATTTAAAACATTACGGCAGGCAAGTGTCCCCATTTTACAAATTATGGCAGGCAAGTGTGCCCATTTTTCACATTACGGTAGGCAAGTGTCCCCATTTAAAACATTACGGCAGGCAAGTGTCCCCATTTTACACATTACTGCAGACAAGTGTCCCCATTTTACACATTACGGCAGGCAAGTGACCCCATTCAACACATTACGGCATGTAAGTGACCCCATTTTACACATTACAACAGGCAAGAGTCGCCATTTTACTAATTACGGCAGGCAAGAATCCCCTCTATACAGATAACGGCAGTAATTTTCCCCATTTTACACATAACGGCAGGCAAGTGTCCCCATTTTACACATTATGGCAGGCAAGTGTCCCCATTTTACACATTATGGCAGGCAAGTGTCCCCATTTAAAACATTACGGCAGGCAAGTGTCCCCATTTTACACATTATGGCAGGCAAGAGTCCCAATTCTACACATTATGGCAGGCAAGTGTCCCCATTTAAAACATTACGGCAGGCAAGTGTCCCCATTTTACACATTACTGCAGACAAGTGTCCCCATTTTACACATTACGGCAGGCAAGTGACCCCATTCAACACATTACGGCATGTAAGTGACCCCATTTTACACATTACAACAGGCAAGAGTTGCCATTTTACTAATTACGGCAGGCAAGAATCCCCTCTATACAGATAACGGCAGTAATTTTCCCCATTTTACACATAACGGCAGGCAAGTGTCCCCATTTTACACATTATGGCAGGCAAGTGTCCCCATTTTACACATTACGGCAGGCAAGTGTCCCCATTTTACACATTACGGCAGGCAAGAGTCCCCATTTTACACATTACGGAAGGAAAGAGTCTCCATTTTACACATTACCGCAGGTAAGTGTCCCCATTTTACACATAATGGCAAGCAAGTTTCCCAATATTACACATTACGGCAGGCAAGTGTCCCCATTTTACACATTACGGTAGGCAAGAGTACCCATTTTACACATTATGACAGGCAAGAGTCCCAATTCTACACATTATGGCAGGCAAGTGTCCCCATTTAAAACATTACGGCAGGCAAGTGTCCCCATTTTACACATTACGGTAGGCAAGAGTCCCCATTTTAAACATTACAGCAGGCAAGAGACCCCATTCTACACATTACGGCAGGCAAGTGTCCCCATTTTACACTTTACGGCAAGCAAGAGTCCCCTTTATAAACATTACGGCAGGCAAGAGTCCCCATTTTACACATTACGGCAGGCAAGTGTCCCCATTTTACACATTACTGCAGACAAGTGTCCCCATTTTACACATTACGGCAGGCAAGTGACCGCATTCGACACATTACGGCATGCAAGTGACCCCATTTTGCACATTACAACAGGCAAGAGTCGCCATTTTACTAATTACGGCATGCAAGAATCCCCTCTATACAGATAACGGCAGTAATTTTCCCCATTTTACACATAACGGCAGGCAAGTGTCCCCATTTTACACATTATGGCAGGCAAGTGTCCCCATTTTACACATTACGGCAGGCAAGTGTCCCCATTTTACACATTACGGCAGGCAAGAGTCCCCATTTTACACATTACGGAAGGAAAGAGTCTCCATTTTACACATTACCGCAGGTAAGTGTCCCCATTTTACACATAATGGCAGGCAAGTTTCCCAATATTACACATTACGGCAGGCAAGTGTCCCCATTTTACACATTACTGCAGGCATGTGTCCCCATTTTACACATTACGGCAGGCAAGTGACCCCATTCGACACATTACGGCATGCAAGTGACCGGATTTTACACATTACAACAGGCAAGAGTTGCCATTTTACTAATTACGGCAGGCAAGAATCCCCTCTATACAGATAACGGCAGCAATTTTCCCCATTTTACACATAACGGCAGGCAAGTGTCCCCATTTTACACATTATGGCAGGCAAGTGTCCCCATTTTTAACATTACGGTAGGCAAGAGTCCCCATTTTACACATTACAGCAGGCAAAAGACCCCATTCTACACATTACGGCAGGCAAGTGTCCCCATTTTACACTTTACGGCAGGCAAGAGTCCCCTTTATAAACATTACGGCAGGCAAGAGTCCCCATTTTACACATTACGGCAGGCAAGTGTCCCCATTTTACACATTACTGCAGGCAAGTGTCCCCATTTTACACATTACGGCAGGCAAGTGACCCCATTCGACACATTACGGCATGCAACTGACCCCATTTTACACATTACAGCAGGCAAGAGTCGACATTTTACTAATTACGGCAGGCAAGAATCCCCTCTATACAGATAACGGCAGCAATTTTCCCGGCAGGCAAGTGTCCCCATTTTACACATTACGGTAGGCAAGAGTACCCATTTTAAACATTATGACAGGCAAGAGTCCCAATTCTACACATTATGGCAGGCAAGTGTCCCCATTTAAAACATTACGGCAGGCAAGTGTCCCCATTTTACAAATTATGGCAGGCAAGTGTGCCCATTTTTCACATTACGGTAGGCAAGAGTCCCCATTTTACACATTACAGCAGGCAAGAGACCCCATTCTACACATTACGGCAGGCAAGTGTCCCCATTTTACACTTTACGGCAGGCAAGAGTCCCCTTTATAAACATTACGGCAGGCAAGAGTCCCCATTTTACACATTACGGCAGGCAAGTGTCCCCATTTTACACATTACTGCAGGCAAGTGTCCCCATTTTACACATTACGGCAGGCAAGTGACCCCATTCGACACATTACGGCATGCAAGTGACCCCATTTTACACATTTCAACAGGCAAGAGTCGCCATTTTTATAATTACGGCAGGCGAGAATCCCGTCTATACAGATAACGGCAGCAATTTTCCCCATTTTACACATAACGGCAGGCAAGTGTCCCCATTTTACACATTACGGTAGGCAAGAGTACCCATTTTACCCATTATGACAGGCAAGAGTCCCAATTCTACACATTATGGCAGGCAAGTGTCCCCATTTAAAACATTACGGCAGGCAAGTGTCCCCATTTTACACATTACAACAGGCAAGAGTCGCCATTTTACTAATTACGGCAGGCAAGAATCCCCTCTATACAGATAACGGCAGCAATTTTCCCCATTTTACACATAACGGCAGGCAAGTGTCCCCATTTTACACATTATGGCAGGCAAGTGTCCCCATTTTTCACATTACGGTAGGCAAGAGTCCTCATTTTACAAATTACAGCAGGCAAGAGACCCCATTCTACACATTACGGCAGGCAAGTGTCCCCATTTTACACTTTACGGCAGGCAAGAGTCCCCTTTATAAACATTACGGCAGGCAATTGTCCCCATTTTACACATTACAACAGGCAAGAGTCCCCTTTATAAACATTACGGCAGGCAAGAGTCCCCATTTTACACATTACAGCAGGCAAGTGTCCCCATTTTACACATTACTGCAGGCAAGAGTCACCATTTTACACATTACGGCAGGCAAGTGTCCCCACTTTACTCATTACGGCAGGCAAGTGTCCCCATTTTACACATTACGGCAGGCAAGTGTCCCCATTTGACACATAACTGCAGTCAAGAGTCCCCATTTTACACATTACGGGAGGCAAGTGTCCCCATTTTACACATTACGGCAGGCAAGAGTACCCATTTTACAAATTACTGCAGTCAAGAGTCCCCATTTTACACATTACGGCAGGCAAGTGTCCCCATTTTACATATTACGGCAGGCAAGTTTCCCCATTTTACACATTACGGTAGGCAAGAGTCCCAATTTTACACATTACGGCAGACAAGTGTCCCCATGTGACACTTTACAGCAGGCAAGTGACCATATTTAGCACATTACGGCAGGTAAGTGATCCCATTTTACACATCACGGCAGGCAAGAGTCCCCATTTTACACATTACGGCAAGCAAGACTTCCCATTTGACACATAACTGCAGTCAAGAGTCCCCATTTTACACATTACGGCAGGCAAGTGTCCCCATTTTACACATTACGGCAGGTAAGAGTACCCAATTTACACATTACGGCAGGCAAGTGTCCCCATTTTACACATTACGGCAGGCTATTGACCCCATTTTACACTTTACAGCAGGCAAGAGTCACCATTTGACACATTATGGCTGGCAAGTGTCCCCATTTTACACAGTACGGCAGGCAAGTGTCCCCATTTTACACATTACAGCAGGCAAGTGTCCCCATTATACACATTACGGCAGGCAAGTGTCCCCATTTTACACATTACGGCAGGCAAGAGTCCCCATTTTACACTTTACGGAAGGAAAGAGTCTCCATTTTACACATTACCGCAGGTAAGTGTCCCCATTTTACACATAATGGCAGGCAAGTTTCCCAATATTACACATTACGGCAGGCAAGTGTCCCCATTTTACACATTACTGTAGGCAAGAGTACCTATTTTACACATTATGACAGGCAAGAGTCCCAATTCTACACATTATGGCAGGCAAGTGTCCCCATTTAAAACATTACGGCAGGCAAGTGTCCCAATTTTACACATTATGGCAGGTGTGTCCCCATTTTTCACATTACGGTAGGCAAGAATCCCCATTTTACACGTTACAGCAGGCAAGAGACCCCATTCTACACATTACGGCAGGCAAGTGTCCCCATTTTACACTTTACGGCAAGCAAGAGTCCCCTTTATAAACTTTACGGCAGGCAAGAGTCCCCATTTTACACATTACGGCAGGCAAGTGTCCCCATTTTACACATTACTGCAGACAAGTGTCCCCATTTTACACATCACGGCAGGCAAGTGACCCCATTTTTCACATTACGGTAGGCAAGAGTCCCCATTTTACACATTACAGCAGGCAAGAGACCCCATTCTACACATTACGGCAGGCAAGTGTCCCCATTTTACACTTTACGGCAGGCAAGAGTCCCCTTTATAAACATTACGGCAGGCAAGAGTCCCCATTTTACACATTACGGCAGGCAAGTGTCCCCATTTTACACATTACTGCAGGCAAGTGTCCCCATTTTACACATTACGGCAGGCAAGTGACCCCATTCGACACATTACGGCATGCAAGTGACCCCATTTTACACATTTCAACAGGCAAGAGTCGCCATTTTAATAATTACGGCAGGCGAGAATCCCGTCTATACAGATAACGGCAGGAATTTTCCCCATTTTACACATAACGGCAGGCAAGTGTCCCCATTTTACACATTACGGTAGGCAAGAGTACCCATTTTACACATTATGACAGGCAAGAGTCCCAATTCTACACATTATGGCAGGCAAGTGTCCTATTTAAAACATTACGGCAGGCAAGTGTCCCCATTTTACACATTATGGCAGGCAAGTGTCCCCATTTTTCACATTACGGTAGGCAAGAGTCCCCATTTTACACATTACAGCAGGCAAGAGACCCCATTCTACACATTACGGCAGGCAAGTGTCCCCATTTTACACTTTACGGCAGGCAAGAGTCCCCTTTATAAACATTACGGCAGACAAGAGTCCCCTTTATAAACATTACGGCAGACAAGAGTCCCCATTTTACACATTACGGCAGGCAAGTGTCCCCATTTTACACATTACGGCAGGCAAGTGGTGTCCCCATTTTACATATTACGGCAGGCAAGTTTCCCCATTTTACACATTACGGTAGGCAAGAGTCCCCATTTTACACATTACGGCAGACCAGTGTCGCCATGTGACACTTTACAGCAGGCAAGTGACCCCATTTAACACATTACGGCATGCAAGTGACCCCATTTTACACATTACAACAGGCAAGAGTCGCCATTTTACTAATTACGGCAGGCAAGAATCCCCTCTATACAGATAACGGCAGCAATTTTCCCCATTTTACACATAACGGCAGGCAAGTGTCCCCATTTTACACATTATGGCAGGTAAGTGTCCCCATTTTTCACATTACGGTAGGCAAGAGTCCTCATTTTACAAATTACAGCAGGCAAGAGACCCCATTCTACACATTACGGCAGGCAAGTGTCCCCATTTTACACTTTACGGCAGGCAAGAGTCCCCTTTATAAACATTACGGCAGGCAATTGTCCCCATTTTACACATTACAACAGGCAAGAGTCCCCTTTATAAACATTACGGCTGGCAAGAGTCCCCATTTTACACATTACGGCAGGCAAGTGTCCCCATTTTACACATTACTGCAGGCAAGAGTCACCATTTTACACATTACGGCAGGCAAGTGTCCCCACTTTACACATTACGGCAGGCAAGTGTCCCCATTTTACACATTACGGCAGGCAAGTGACCCCATTCGACACATTACGGCAATCTAGTGACCCCATTTTACACATTTCAACAGGCAAGAGTCGCCATTTTAATAATTACGGCAGGCGAGAATCCCGTCTATACAGATAACGGCAGCAATTTTCCCCATTTTACACATAACGGCAGGCAAGTGTCCCCATTTTACACATTACGGTAGGCAAGAGTACCCATTTTACACATTATGACAGGCAAGAGTCCCAATTCTACACATTATGGCAGGCAAGTGTCCCCATTTAAAACATTACGGCAGGCAAGTGTCCCCATTTTACACATTACTGCAGACAAGTGTCCCCATTTTACACATTACGGCAGGCAAGTGACCCCATTCAACACATTACGGCATGTAAGTGACCCCATTTTACACATTACAACAGGCAAGAGTTGCCATTTTACTAATTACGGCAGGCAAGAATCCCCTCTATACAGATAACGGCAGTAATTTTCCCCATTTTACACATAACGGCAGGCAAGTGTCCCCATTTTACACATTATGGCAGGCAAGTGTCCCCATTTTACACATTATGGCAGGCAAGTGTCCCCATTTAAAACATTACGGCAGGCAAGTGTCCCCATTTTACACATTATGGCAGGCAAGAGTCCCAATTCTACACATTATGGCAGGCAAGTGTCCCCATTTAAAACATTACGGCAGGCAAGTGTCCCCATTTTACACATTACTGCAGACAAGTGTCCCCATTTTACACATTACGGCAGGCAAGTGACCCCATTCAACACATTACGGCATGTAAGTGACCCCATTTTACACATTACAACAGGCAAGAGTTGCCATTTTACTAATTACGGCAGGCAAGAATCCCCTCTATACAGATAACGGCAGTAATTTTCCCCATTTTACACATAACGGCAGGCAAGTGTCCCCATTTTACACATTATGGCAGGCAAGTGTCCCCATTTTACACATTACGGCAGGCAAGTGTCCCCATTTTACACATTACGGCAGGCAAGAGTCCCCATTTTACACATTACGGAAGGAAAGAGTCTCCATTTTACACATTACCGCAGGTAAGTGTCCCCATTTTACACATAATGGCAAGCAAGTTTCCCAATATTACACATTACGGCAGGCAAGTGTCCCCATTTTACACATTACGGTAGGCAAGAGTACCCATTTTACACATTATGACAGGCAAGAGTCCCAATTCTACACATTATGGCAGGCAAGTGTCCCCATTTAAAACATTACGGCAGGCAAGTGTCCCCATTTTACACATTACGGTAGGCAAGAGTCCCCATTTTACACATTACAGCAGGCAAGAGACCCCATTCTACACATTACGGCAGGCAAGTGTCCCCATTTTACACTTTACGGCAAGCAAGAGTCCCCTTTATAAACATTACGGCAGGCAAGAGTCCCCATTTTACACATTACGGCAGGCAAGTGTCCCCATTTTACACATTACTGCAGACAAGTGTCCCCATTTTACACATTACGGCAGGCAAGTGACCGCATTCGACACATTACGGCATGCAAGTGACCCCATTTTGCACATTACAACAGGCAAGAGTCGCCATTTTACTAATTACGGCATGCAAGAATCCCCTCTATACAGATAACGGCAGTAATTTTCCCCATTTTACACATAACGGCAGGCAAGTGTCCCCATTTTACACATTATGGCAGGCAAGTGTCCCCATTTTACACATTACGGCAGGCAAGTGTCCCCATTTTACACATTACGGCAGGCAAGAGTCCCCATTTTACACATTACGGAAGGAAAGAGTCTCCATTTTACACATTACCGCAGGTAAGTGTCCCCATTTTACACATAATGGCAGGCAAGTTTCCCAATATTACACATTACGGCAGGCAAGTGTCCCCATTTTACACATTACTGCAGGCATGTGTCCCCATTTTACACATTACGGCAGGCAAGTGACCCCATTCGACACATTACGGCATGCAAGTGACCGGATTTTACACATTACAACAGGCAAGAGTTGCCATTTTACTAATTACGGCAGGCAAGAATCCCCTCTATACAGATAACGGCAGCAATTTTCCCCATTTTACACATAACGGCAGGCAAGTGTCCCCATTTTACACATTATGGCAGGCAAGTGTCCCCATTTTTAACATTACGGTAGGCAAGAGTCCCCATTTTACACATTACAGCAGGCAAAAGACCCCATTCTACACATTACGGCAGGCAAGTGTCCCCATTTTACACTTTACGGCAGGCAAGAGTCCCCTTTATAAACATTACGGCAGGCAAGAGTCCCCATTTTACACATTACGGCAGGCAAGTGTCCCCATTTTACACATTACTGCAGGCAAGTGTCCCCATTTTACACATTACGGCAGGCAAGTGACCCCATTCGACACATTACGGCATGCAACTGACCCCATTTTACACATTACAGCAGGCAAGAGTCGACATTTTACTAATTACGGCAGGCAAGAATCCCCTCTATACAGATAACGGCAGCAATTTTCCCGGCAGGCAAGTGTCCCCATTTTACACATTACGGTAGGCAAGAGTACCCATTTTAAACATTATGACAGGCAAGAGTCCCAATTCTACACATTATGGCAGGCAAGTGTCCCCATTTAAAACATTACGGCAGGCAAGTGTCCCCATTTTACAAATTATGGCAGGCAAGTGTGCCCATTTTTCACATTACGGTAGGCAAGAGTCCCCATTTTACACATTACAGCAGGCAAGAGACCCCATTCTACACATTACGGCAGGCAAGTGTCCCCATTTTACACTTTACGGCAGGCAAGAGTCCCCTTTATAAACATTACGGCAGGCAAGAGTCCCCATTTTACACATTACGGCAGGCAAGTGTCCCCATTTTACACATTACTGCAGGCAAGTGTCCCCATTTTACACATTACGGCAGGCAAGTGACCCCATTCGACACATTACGGCATGCAAGTGACCCCATTTTACACATTTCAACAGGCAAGAGTCGCCATTTTTATAATTACGGCAGGCGAGAATCCCGTCTATACAGATAACGGCAGCAATTTTCCCCATTTTACACATAACGGCAGGCAAGTGTCCCCATTTTACACATTACGGTAGGCAAGAGTACCCATTTTACCCATTATGACAGGCAAGAGTCCCAATTCTACACATTATGGCAGGCAAGTGTCCCCATTTAAAACATTACGGCAGGCAAGTGTCCCCATTTTACACATTATGGCAGGCAAGTGTCCCCATTTTTCACATTACGGTAGGCAAGAGTCCCCATTTTACACATTACAGCAGGCAAGAGACCCCATTCTACACATTACGGCAGGCAAGTGTCCCCATTTTACACTTTACGGCAGGCAAGAGTCCCCTTTATAAACATTACGGCAGACAAGAGTCCCCATTTTACACATTACAGCAGGCAAGTGTCCCCATTTTACACATTACGGCAGGCAAGTGGTGTCCCCATTTTACATATTACGGCAGGCAAGTTTCCCCATTTTACACATTACGGTAGGCAAGTGTCCCCATTTTACACATTACTGCAGACAATTGTCCCCATTTTACACATTACGGCAGACAAGTGACCGCATTCGACACATTACGGCATGCAAGTTACCCCATTTTACACATTACAACATGCAAGAGTCGCCATTTTACTAATTACGGCATGCAAGAATCCCCTCTATACAGATAACGGCAGTAATTTTCCCCATTTTACACATAACGGCAGGCAAGTGTCCCCATTTTACACATTATGGCAGGCAAGTGTCCCCATTTTACACATTACGGCAGGCAAGTGTCCCCATTTTACACATTACGGCAGGCAAGAGTCCCCATTTTACACATTACGGAAGGAAAGAGTTTCCATTTTACACATTACCTGTCACGATCCGGGTATCTGGACGCCATTTCTTACCCATCAGATGCCTCCTAAGGTTGGCTCAGCGCTCCAGGACCGGATCCCATCTGTTATCCTGATGTGTACATTCCTGTATCCTCTCCTGTCACTCTGGGACGCTGTCACAGTAAACGCCATATTACACCTGGCATGGCGTCTCCCGCGGCCTCCGCCGCCGTCCCTGAACTTCTGCATGCAGAGTGTCTGAGTGGCGATTACGTCAGCCGCGGCCTCCGCTGTGTCCGCGTGGTTGGATGTGCATCTGTCAGCCTGGCGCCTCCTGTCTCCGGTGGCCGGCGCCGCCATTACTGTTTTCATTACCACATGGATTACAAACCAAACTTCCCTCCAAGTGTCTGCATGGGCGCAGCCATCTTGGATTCTGTCAGCTGATCATTTCCACCAATCTGTTCTCAGTATTGATAATCTGCATAATTGCCTAGCCAATCCCTTCCTTGCTGCAGGTATAAATACACTGTGCCTGAGCAAGGAAGGCGTCAGTGCTTTGGTTGTCAAACCTAGTTCCTGTTTGTCTCTCTCCTGTGATTGTCTTCCAGGTTCCAGCTCCTGTCTCAAGACTTCCACCATAGAGACCCGCACCAGCATTCCACCTGCGGTGTAGCCTGACTCTCCAATCCATTGTGGATTCATCTGTTTCCAGCTACAACATTACCTGCTTCCAGCTCAGCTTCCAGCAGAGTACAGCTTTCCTTAAAGGGCCGGTGTCCTTTCTACACTTTACCACTCTCCACCGGTATTATTATTATTTCTCCGCTCTCAAGTTCTACATTTCAGTTCATATTTCATCGCTCCCAAGTTCATTTATTATTTAACTGGTTCCAGCCAGTATCCACTCCGTGCTAACAACAGTCTGGTTCCAGCCAGTATCCACAGCAGCTGTTTTATCTTCAGCAACCCAGCTTTTCCTGGAACACCAGCTGGCACAATCCTGGGTTATCTCCATTGCTACAGTCGGGCCTGGTAAGGACTTTCCATCTAGAAGATCATAAGAACTATCTCACACTACCAGTGCCCTGTGGCTCCTGCCATCCTGTAGTACCCAGGAACTGTATTTATTCTTTGCTGACTTTTACGTTTTCTTTTACTGCTGCTGTGTTGCGGAGTTGTCATAATAAACATCATTGACTTTTATCCAAGTTGTCGTGGTCACGCCTTCGGGCAGTTATTATTCATGTTACTTACATGTCCAGGGGTCTGATACAACCTCCCAGGTTCCGGTACATCTCAGCCCCTACAACTGAGGCTGCCTCCCGTCAGCTCAGGCCCTCAGTTGTGACAGTAAGCACTGACCTAATGAATCCAGCCGGAGACCAGGATCAAGCGGCCAGGCCTATGCAAGAACTGGCAGCCCGACTAGAACATCAGGAGGCTGCACAGGGCCACATCATCCGCTGTCTCCAGGATCTCTCTACTCGGCTGGATGGGATTCAGACAACTCTCCGTGGATCAGGCGCGTCTGGTGCGTCAACCACAGTGACTCCAGCTATAACCCCACCCACCTTACCCATTTCTGCTCCACGTCTTCATCTTCCAACGCCAGCAAAATTTGACGGATCTCCAAGATTCTGCAGGGGATTTCTCAACCAGTGTGAGATTCAGTTTGAGCTACAACCTGGCAATTTTCCCAGTGACCGTACAAAAATTGCCTACATTATTTCTCTTCTCAGTGGCTCAGCCCTTGATTGGGCATCACCGTTATGGGAGAGGTCCGACACCCTGCTATCTTCCTACACTGCCTTCGTGTCAACATTCAGGCGCATCTTCGACGAGCCAGGCCGGGTAACCTCAGCTTCATCCGAGATTCTCCGTTTACGCCAGGGGTCACGTACTGTAGGACAATATCTGATACAGTTCCAGATCCTGGCATCCGAACTGGCATGGAACGACGAGGCCCTGTATGCTGCATTCTGGCATGGCTTATCTGAGCGTATTAAAGATGAGTTAGCTACCAGAGACTTACCTTCTAAGTTAGATGAGCTAACCTCACTCTGCACGAAAGTTGATTTACGTTTCAGAGAGAGAGCAACTGAGCGTGGAAGATCATCTGCTCCAAAATCTTCTGCTCCTCCTCCTCGTCAACTGTCACCATCTAAAGATGAGCCCATGCAACTTGGCCGTTCCCGTTTAACTCCTGCTGAGCGCCGAAGACGTCTCTCCGAGTCTCTCTGTCTCTATTGTGCAGCTCCGTCTCACACCATTAATGCCTGTCCCAAACGTCCGGGAAACTCCAAATCCTAGCTCGCCAAGGAGAGGGCCGGCTAGGAGTAATGATCTCCTCTCCATCTCCTCAAGATTGTAATCTCCCAGTCTCGCTTCAAGTTGCTCAACGTTATCGGAACGTCATTGCCCTCCTTGATTCCGGAGCAGCTGGGAACTTTATTACCGAAGCCTATGTTAAACGGTGGTCCCTACCCACCGAGAGACTTTCTTCGTCCATTTCTTTAACTGCCGTGGATGGCAGCAAAATTTTTGATGCAGTTATTTCTTTAAGGACTCTACCAGTTCGTCTGAGAGTGGGAGTTCTTCATTCCGAACTTATTTCTTTTTTAGTGATTCCAAGAGCCACACATCCTGTGGTCCTGGGCCTTCCATGGCTCCGTCTTCACAATCCTACAATTGATTGGATGACTACGCAAATCCTGGCATGGGGTTCCTCCTGTGCTGAGACATGTTTGTTTAAAGTATTGCCTGTCTGTTCTTCCTCCCCCAGGTCGTCTGATGTTCCACCTCCTCCATATCAAGATTTCACGGATGTGTTCAGTAAAGCTTCTGCTGATATCCTTCCTCCTCATAGAGAATGGGACTGTCCGATTGATCTCGTTCCAGGGAAGGTTCCACCTCGAGGCCGAACTTATCCGTTGTCTCTGCCTGAGACGCATTCTATGGAGGAATATATTAAAGAGAACCTAGCAAAGGGGTTCATTCGACCTTCTTCTTCTCCAGCCGGCGCAGGCTTCTTTTTTGTAAAAAAGAAAGATGGTGGTCTGCGGCCGTGCATCGACTACAGAGGTTTGAACGACATTACCATCAAGAACCGTTATCCTTTACCCCTGATTACTGAGCTCTTTGACAGAGTTAGCGGAGCTACCATCTTTACAAAGCTGGACTTGCGAGGTGCATACAATCTCATCCGGATCCGTGAGGGTGACGAGTGGAAGACCGCCTTTAACACCCGTGACGGACATTATGAGTACCTCGTCATGCCCTTCGGATTGAGCAATGCTCCAGCTGTCTTCCAGCATTTTGTCAATGAGATCTTCAGAGACATTCTATACCGTCATGTCGTGGTCTATCTAGACGATATCCTCATTTTTGCCAACGATTTAGAGGAACATCGTTTTTGGGTTAAAGAGGTTCTGTCCCGTCTCTGTGTCAATCATCTCTATTGCAAATTAGAAAAATGCGTCTTTGAAGTCAAGTCCATTCCGTTTCTAGGGTACATTGTGTCCGGTTCCGGACTAGAGATGGATCCTGAGAAACTACAAGCAATCCAAAATTGTCCGGTACCCTTAACCCTCAAAGGGGTCCAGAGGTTCTTAGGGTTCGCCAACTATTACCGAAAGTTTATACGAGACTTTTCCACCATTGTGGCGCCTATTACTGCTTTCACTAAGAAGGGTGCTAACCCGTCCAAGTGGTCTGAAGAAGCCATGCAAGCATTTCATCTTTTAAAACAAAGGTTCATCTCTGCGCCTGTTCTGAAACAGCCTGACATCGACTCTCCTTTCATCTTAGAGGTGGATGCCTCCTCCGTTGGAGTAGGAGCGGTGTTATCTCAGAGGGCTAAAGATGGCCATTTACACCCTTGCAGTTTCTTTTCCCGGAAGTTCTCCCCAGCTGAGCGCAACTATGCCATTGGCGACCAGGAGTTGCTAGCCATCAAGCTCGCTCTAGAAGAGTGGAGGTATCTGTTGGAGGGAGCTTCTCATTCAATCACCATACTTACAGACCACAAGAACCTTTTATACCTGAAGGGCGCACAATGTCTCAACCCTCGTCAGGCCAGATGGGCACTTTTCTTTTCCAGGTTCGACTTTAAACTCCAGTTCTGTCCGGGCTCTCAGAATCGCAAGGCCGATGCCCTTTCCCGCTCATGGGAGCAAGAAAATGAGTCAGAGTCTTCAGACAAGCATCCTATTATAAATCCGTTGGCATTCTCCACGGTAGGGATGGACTCTACGCCCCCATCAGGGAAAAGTTTTGTGAAGCCGATGCTAAGGAAGAAGCTCATGCATTGGGCCCATGCTTCCCGTTTTGCCGGACATACAGGTATCCAAAAAACCCTGGAGTTTATCTCTAGGTCCTATTGGTGGCCAACTCTGAAAAAGGACGTCTTGGAGTTTATTGCATCTTGCCCAAAGTGTGCCCAACATAAAGTATCCCGCCAGTCGCCTGCGGGGCAACTGGTTCCACTATCCGTTCCCCGTCGACCATGGACCCACTTGTCGATGGATTTCATTACAGACTTACCCATGTGTAACAAGTTCAATACCATCTGGGTGGTAGTTGACCGGTTCACCAAGATGGCACACTTCATTCCTCTCACCGGTCTTCCGTCTGCTTCCAAGTTGGCTCAAGTATTCATACAAGAGATCTTCCGACTCCACGGTCTTCCTGAAGAAATTATCTCAGATCGAGGAGTTCAATTCACAGCCAAATTCTGGCGAAGTTTATGTCAAGTCCTCCAAGTCAAGCTAAAGTTTTCCACGGCTTACCATCCTCAGACCAATGGTCAAACCGAGAGGGTGAATCAGGACTTGGAGGCCTTCCTCCGCATCTATGTGTCCTCCTCTCAAGATGACTGGGTTCAATTACTTCCCTGGGCCGAGTTCTGTCATAACAACCAGTATCATTCTTCATCTGCTTCAACACCATTCTTCACTAACTTTGGATTCCACCCTAAAGTCCCTGAGTTCCAACCGCTTCCAGCAACTTCTGTTCCCGCAGTGGATATCACCTTGCATCAGTTTGCCAATATCTGGAAGAGCGTACGATCAGCTCTGCTCAAGGCATCGTTCAGGTACAAGAAGTTTGCGGATAAGAAGCGTCGAGCAGTTCCTGCTCTCAAGGTGGGTGATCGGGTATGGTTATCCACGAAGAATTTGAGGTTAAGAGTTCCCAGTATGAAGTTTGCACCTCGCTATATCGGTCCTTTCAAGATTGAACAAGTCATCAATCCTGTTGCTTACAGACTCCAGTTGCCTCCCTTCTTAAAAATACCCAGGACATTCCATGTTTCCCTGTTGAAACCGCTGATCTTGAATCGGTTTCATTCCTCACTTCCTCCAACTCCGAAAGTCCAAACTCAACGAGGCGTTGAGTATGAAGTGGCCAAGATCCTGGACTCACGTCACCGTTACGGTCAACTACAATATCTTATTGACTGGAAGGGTTATGGTCCTGAGGAACATTCATGGACCAATGCTTCTGATGTCCATGCTCCTGCCTTGGTCCGGAGATTCCATTCCAAGTTTCCTCAAAAGCCAAAGAAGTGTCCTGGGGCCACTCCTAAAGGGGGGGGTGCTGTCACGATCCGGGTATCTGGACGCCATTTCTTACCCATCAGATGCCTCCTAAGGTTGGCTCAGCGCTCCAGGACCGGATCCCATCTGTTATCCTGATGTGTACATTCCTGTATCCTCTCCTGTCACTCTGGGACGCTGTCACAGTAAACGCCATATTACACCTGGCATGGCGTCTCCCGCGGCCTCCGCCGCCGTCCCTGAACTTCTGCATGCAGAGTGTCTGAGTGGCGATTACGTCAGCCGCGGCCTCCTCTGTGTCCGCGTGGTTGGATGTGCATCTGTCAGCCTGGCGCCTCCTGTCTCCGGTGGCCGGCGCCGCCATTACTGTTTTCATTACCACATGGATTACAAACCAAACTTCCCTCCAAGTGTCTGCATGGGCGCAGCCATCTTGGATTCTGTCAGCTGATCATTTCCACCAATCTGTTCTCAGTATTGATAATCTGCATAATTGCCTAGCCAATCCCTTCCTTGCTGCAGGTATAAATACACTGTGCCTGAGCAAGGAAGGCGTCAGTGCTTTGGTTGTCAAACCTAGTTCCTGTTTGTCTCTCTCCTGTGATTGTCTTCCAGGTTCCAGCTCCTGTCTCAAGACTTCCACCATAGAGACCCGCACCAGCATTCCACCTGCGGTGTAGCCTGACTCTCCAATCCATTGTGGATTCATCTGTTTCCAGCTACAACATTACCTGCTTCCAGCTCAGCTTCCAGCAGAGTACAGCTTTCCTTAAAGGGCCGGTGTCCTTTCTACACTTTACCACTCTCCACCGGTATTATTATTTCTCCGCTCTCAAGTTCTACATTTCAGTTCATATTTCATCGCTCCCAAGTTCATTTATTATTTAACTGGTTCCAGCCAGTATCCACTCCGTGCTAACAACAGTCTGGTTCCAGCCAGTATCCACAGCAGCTGTTTTATCTTCAGCAACCCAGCTTTTCCTGGAACACCAGCTGGCACAATCCTGGGTTATCTCCATTGCTACAGTCGGGCCTGGTAAGGACTTTCCATCTAGAAGATCATAAGAACTATCTCACACTACCAGTGCCCTGTGGCTCCTGCCATCCTGTAGTACCCAGGAACTGTATTTATTCTTTGCTGACTTTTACGTTTTCTTTTACTGCTGCTGTGTTGCGGAGTTGTCATAATAAACATCATTGACTTTTATCCAAGTTGTCGTGGTCACGCCTTCGGGCAGTTATTATTCATGTTACTTACATGTCCAGGGGTCTGATACAACCTCCCAGGTTCCGGTACATCTCAGCCCCTACAACTGAGGCTGCCTCCCGTCAGCTCAGGCCCTCAGTTGTGACATTACCGCAGGTAAGTGTCTCCATTTTACACATAATGGCAGGCAAGTTTCCCAATATTACACATTACGGCAGGCAAGTGTCCCCATTTTACACATTACTGCAGGCAAGTGTCCCCATTTTACACATTACGGCAGGCAAGTGACCCCATTCGACATATTACGGCATGCAAGTGACCGGATTTTACACATTACAACAGGCAAGAGTTGCCATTTTACTAATTACGGCAGGCAAGAATCCCCTCTATACAGATAACGGCAGCAATTTTCCCCATTTTACACATAACGGCAGTCAAGTGTCCCCATTTTACACATTATGGCAGGCAAGTGTCCCCATTTTTAACATTACGGTAGGCAAGAGTCCCCATTTTACACATTACAGCAGGCAAAAGACCCCATTCTACACATTACGGCAGGCAAGTGTCCCCATTTTACACTTTACGGCAGGCAAGAGTCCCCTTTATAAACATTACGGCAGGCAAGAGTCCCCATTTTACACATTACGGCAGGCAAGTGTCCCCATTTTACACATTACTGCAGGCAAGTGTCCCCATTTTACACATTACGGCAGGCAAGTGACCCCATTCGACACATTACGGCATGCAACTGACCCCATTTTACACATTACAACAGGCAAGAGTCGCCATTTTACTAATTACGGCAGGCAAGAATCCCCTCTATACAGATAACGGCAGCAATTTTCCCGGCAGGCAAGTGTCCCCATTTTACACATTACGGTAGGCAAGAGTACCCATTTTACACATTATGACAGGCAAGAGTCCCAATTCTACACATTATGGCAGGCAAGTGTCCCCATTTAAAACATTACGGCAGGCAAGAGTCCCCATTTTACACATTACGGCAGGCAAGTGTCCCCATTTTACACATTATGGCAGGCAAGTGGTGTCCCCATTTTACATATTACGGCAGGCAAGTTTCCCCATTTTACACATTACGGTAGGCAAGAGTCCCCATTTTACACATTACGGCAGACAAGTGTCGCCATGTGACACTTTACAGCAGGCAAGTGACCCCATTTAACACATTACGGCATGCAAGTGACCCCATTTTACACATTACAACAGGCAAGAGTCGCCATTTTACTAATTACGGCAGGCAAGAATCCCCTCTATACAGATAACGGCAGCAATTTTCCCCATTTTACACACAACGGCAGGCAAGTGTCCCCATTTTACACATTATGGCAGGCAAGTGTCCCCATTTTTCACATTACGGTAGGCAAGAGTCCTCATTTTACAAATTACAGCAAGCAAGAGACCCCATTCTACACATTACGGCAGGCAAGTGTCCCCATTTTACACTTTACGGCAGGCAAGAGTCCCCTTAATAAACATTACGGCAGGCAATTGTCCCCATTTTACACATTACAAAAGGCAAGAGTCCCCTTTATAAACATTACGGCAGGCAAGAGTCCCCATTTTACACATTACGGCAGGCAAGTGTCCCCATTTTACACATTACTGCAGGCAAGAGTCACCATTTTACACATTACGGCAGGCAAGTGTCCCCATTTGACACATAACTGCAGTCAAGAGTCCCAATTTTACACATTACGGGAGGCAAGTGTCCCCATTTTACACATTACGGCAGGCAAGAGTACCCATTTTACAAATTACTGCAGTCAAGAGTCCCCATTTTACACATTACGGCAGGCAAGTGTCCCCATTTTACATATTACGGCAGGCAAGTTTCCCCATTTTACACATTACGGTAGGCAAGAGTCCCAATTTTACACATTACGGCAGACAAGTGTCCCCATGTGACACTTTACAGCAGGCAAGTGGCCATATTTAACACATTACGGCTGGTAAGTGATCCCATTTTACACATCACGGCAGGCAAGAGTCCCCATTTTACACATTACGGCAAGCAAGACTTCCCATTTGACACATAACTGCAGTCAAGAGTCCCCATTTTACACATTACGGCAGGCAAGTGTCCCCATTTTACACATTACGGCAGGTAAGAGTACCCAATTTACACATTACGGCAGGCAAGTGTCCCCATTTTACACATTACGGCAGGCTATTGACCCCATTTTACACTTTACAGCAGGCAAGAGTCACCATTTGACACATTATGGCAGGCAAGTGTCCCCATTTTACACATTACGGCAGGCAAGAGTCCCCATTTTACACATTACGGAAGGAAAGAGTCTCCATTTTACACATTACGGCAGGTAAGAGTACCCAATTTACACATTACGGCAGGCAAGTGTCCCCATTTTACACAGTACGGCAGGCAAGTGTCCCCATTTTACACATCACAGCAGGCAAGTGTCCCCATTATACACATTACGGCAGGCAAGTGTCCCCATTTTACACATTACGGCAGGCAAGAGTCCCCATTTTACACATTACGGAAGGAAAGAGTCTCCATTTTACACATTACCGCAGGTAAGTGTCCCCATTTTACACATAATGGCAGGCAAGTTTCCCAATATTACACATTACGGCAGGCAAGTGTCCCCATTTTACACATTACTGTAGGCAAGAGTACCTATTTTACACATTATGACAGGCAAGAGTCCCAATTCTACACATTATGGCAGGCAAGTGTCCCCATTTAAAACATTACGGCAGGCAAGTGTCCCAATTTTACACATTATGGCAGGTAAGTGTCCCCATTTTTCACATTACGGTAGGCAAGAATCCCCATTTTACACGTTACAGCAGGCAAGAGACCCCATTCTACACATTACGGCAGGCAAGTGTCCCCATTTTACACTTTACGGCAAGCAAGAGTCCCCTTTATAAACTTTACGGCAGGCAAGAGTCCCCATTTTACACATTACGGCAGGCAAGTGTCCCCATTTTACACATTACTGCAGACAAGTGTCCCCATTTTACACATCACGGCAGGCAAGTGACCCCATTTTTCACATTACGGTAGGCAAGAGTCCCCATTTTACACATTACAGCAGGCAAGAGACCCCATTCTACACATTACGGCAGGCAAGTGTCCCCATTTTACACTTTACGGCAGGCAAGAGTCCCCTTTATAAACATTACGGCAGGCAAGAGTCCCCATTTTACACATTACGGCAGGCAAGTGTCCCCATTTTACACATTACTGCAGGCAAGTGTCCCCATTTTACACATTACGGCAGGCAAGTGACCCCATTCGACACATTACGGCATGCAAGTGACCCCATTTTACACATTTCAACAGGCAAGAGTCGCCATTTTAATAATTACGGCAGGCGAGAATCCCGTCTATACAGATAACGGCAGCAATTTTCCCCATTTTACACATAACGGCAGGCAAGTGTCCCCATTTTACACATTACGGTAGGCAAGAGTACCCATTTTACACATTATGACAGGCAAGAGTCCCAATTCTACACATTATGGCAGGCAAGTGTCCTATTTAAAACATTACGGCAGGCAAGTGTCCCCATTTTACACATTATGGCAGGCAAGTGTCCCCATTTTACACATTACGGTAGGCAAGAGTCCCCATTTTACACATTACAGCAGGCAAGAGACCCCATTCTACACATTACGGCAGGCAAGTGTCCCCATTTTACACTTTACGGCAGGCAAGAGTCCCCTTTATAAACATTACGGCAGACAAGAGTCCCCTTTATAAACATTACGGCAGACAAGAGTCCCCATTTTACACATTACGGCAGGCAAGTGTCCCCATTTTACACATTACGGCAGGCAAGTGGTGTCCCCATTTTACATATTACGGCAGGCAAGTTTCCCCATTTTACACATTACGGTAGGCAAGAGTCCCCATTTTACACATTACGGCAGACCAGTGTCGCCATGTTACACTTTACAGCAGGCAAGTGACCCCATTTAACACATTACGGCATGCAAGTGACCCCATTTTACACATTACAACAGGCAAGAGTCGCCATTTTACTAATTACGGCAGGCAAGAATCCCCTCTATACAGATAACGGCAGCAATTTTCCCCATTTTACACATAACGGCAGGCAAGTGTCCCCATTTTACACATTATGGCAGGTAAGTGTCCCCATTTTTCACATTACGGTAGGCAAGAGTCCTCATTTTACAAATTACAGCAGGCAAGAGACCCCATTCTACACATTACGGCAGGCAAGTGTCCCCATTTTACACTTTACGGCAGGCAAGAGTCCCCTTTATAAACATTACGGCAGGCAATTGTCCCCATTTTACACATTACAACAGGCAAGAGTCCCCTTTATAAACATTACGGCAGGCAAGAGTCCCCATTTTACACATTACGGCAGGCAAGTGTCCCCATTTTACACATTACTGCAGGCAAGAGTCACCATTTTACACATTACGGCAGGCAAGTGTCCCCACTTTACACATTACGGCAGGCAAGTGTCCCCATTTTACACATTACGGCAGGCAAGTGTCCCCATTTGACACATAACTGCAGTCAAGAGTCCCCATTTCTCTGACGTCCTAGTGGATGCTGGGAACTCCGTAAGGACCATGGGGAATAGACGGGCTCCGCAGGAGACTGGGCACTCTAAAAGAAAGATTAGGTACTATCTGGTGTGCACTGGCTCCTCCCACTATGACTCTCCTCCAGACCTCAGTTAGATTTCTGTGCCCGGCCGAGCTGGATGCACACTAGGGGCTCTCCTGAGCTCCTGGAAAGAAAGTTTATTTTAGGTTTTTTATTTTACAGTGAGACCTGCTGGCAACAGGCTCACTGCACCGAGGGACTAAGGGGAGAAGAAGCGAACCTACCTGCTTGCAGCTAGCTTGGGCTTCTTAGGCTACTGGACACCATTAGCTCCAGAGGGATCGACCGCATGGAACTGGCCTTGGTGTTCGTTCCCGGAGCCGCGCCGCCGTCCCCCTTACAAATCCAGAAGCAAGAAGAGGTCCGGAAAATCGGCGGCAGAAGACTTCGGTCTTCACCAAGGTAGCGCACAGCACTGCAGCTGTGCGCCATTGCTCCTCATGCACACTTCACACTCCGGTCACTGAGGGTGCAGGGCGCTGGGGGGGGCGCCCTGAGGGCAATATATGACACCTTGGCTGGCAAATCTACATCATATATAGTCCTAGAGGCTATATAGATGTAAAATTACCACTGCCAGTATTCCAGAAAAAGCGGGAGAAAGTCAGTTGAAAAAGGGGCGGGGCTTCTCCCTCAGCACACTGGCGCCATTTTCTCTTCACAGTGCAGCTGGAAGACAGCTCCCCAGGCTCTCCCCTGTAGTTTTCAGGCTCAAAGGGTTAAAAAGAGAGGGGGCACAAAATTTAGGCGCAATATTGTATATACAAGCAGCTATTGGGAAAAATTCACTCAATATAGTGTTAATCCCAAAATTATATAGCGCTCTGGTGTGTGCTGGCATACTCTCTCTCTGTCTCCCCAAAGGGCTTTTGTGGGGTCCTGTCTCCTTTAAGAGCATTCCCTGTGTGTGTGCGGTGTGTCGGTACGGCTGTGTCGACACGTTTGATGAGGAGGCTTATGTGATGGCAGAGCAGATGCCGATAAATGTGATGTCGCCCCCTGTGGGGCCGACACCAGAGTGGATGGATAGGTGGAAGGTATAAACCGACAGTGTCAACTCCTTACATAAAAGGCTGGATGACGTAACAGCTATGGGACAGCCGGCTTCTCAGCCCGCGCCTGCCCAGGTGTCTCAAAGGCCATCAGGGGCTCAAAAACGCCCGCTCCCTCAGATGGCAGACACAGATGTCGACACGGAGTCTGACTCCAGTGTCGACGAGGTTGAGACATATACACAATCCACTAGGAACATCCGTTACATGATCCCGGCAATAAAAAATGTGTTACACTTTTCTGACATTAACCCAAGTACCACTAAAAAAGGGTTTTATGTTTGGGGAGAAAAAGCAGGCAGTGTTTTGTTCCCCCATCAAATGAGTGAATGAAGTGTGAAAAAGCGTGGGTTCCCCCGATAAGAAACTGGTAATTTCTAAAAAGTTACTGATGGCGTACCCTTTCCCGCCAGAAGATAAGTTACGCTGGGAGATATCCCCTAGGGTGGATAAGGCGCTCACACGTTTGTCAAAAAAGGTGGCACTGCCGTCTTAGGATACGGCCATTTGAAGGTACCTGCTGATAAAAAGTAGGAGGCTATCCTGAAGTCTGTATTTACACACTCAGGTACTAGACTGAGACCTGCAGATAGTGCTGCTGCAGCGTGGTCTGTAACCCTGTCAAACAGGGATACTATTTTGCGAACATAAGACGTCGTCTTATATATGAGGGATGCACAGAGGGATATTTTGCCGGCTGGCATCCAGAATTAATGCAATGTCCATTCTGTCAGGAGGGTATTAGAGACCCGACACTGGACAGGTGATGCTGACTTTAAAAGGCACATAGAGCCTTATAAGGGTGAGGAATTGTTTGGAGATTGTCTCTGGGACCTCGTATCCACAGCAACAGCTGGGAAGAAAAATTTTTACCTCAGGTTTCCTCACAGCCTAAGAAAGCACTGTATTATCATGTACAGTCCTTTCGGCTTCAGAAAAGCAAGCGGGTCAAAGGCGCTTCCTTTCTGCACAGAGACGAGGGAAGAGGGGAAAAGCTGCACCAGTCAGCCAGTTCCCAGAATCAAAATTCTTCCCCCGCTTCCTCTGAGTCCACCGCATGACGCGGGGGCTCCACAGGCGTAGCCAGGTACGGTGGGGGGCCGCCTCAAAAATTTCAGCGATCAGTGTAGGCTCGCTCACAGGTGGATCCCTGGATCCTTCAAGTAGTATCTCAGGGGTACAAGCTGGAATTCGAGGCGTCTCCCCCCCGCCGTTTCCTCAAATCTGCCTTGCCGACAACTCCCTCAGGCAGGGAGGCTGTGCTAGAGTCAATTCACAAGCTGTATTCCCAGCAGGTGATAGTCAAGGTGCCCCTACTTCAACAAGGACGGGGTTACTATTCCACACTGTTTGTGGTACCGAAACCGGACGGTTCGGTGAGACCCATTTTAAATTTGAAATCCTTGAACACATACATAAAAAAATTCAAGTTCAAGATGGAATCGCTCAGGGCGGTTATTGCAAGCCTGGAGGAGGGGGATTACATGGTATCCCTGGACATCAAGGATGCTTACCTACATGTCCCCATTTACCATCCTCACCAGGAGTACCTCAGATTTGTGGTACAGGATTGCCATTACCAATTCCAAACACTGCCGTTTGGACTGTCCACGGCACCGAGGGTCTTTACCAAGGTAATGGCAGAAATGATGATACTCCTTCGAAAAAAGGGAGTTTTAATTATCCCGTACTTGGACGATCTCCTTATAAAGGCGAGGTCCAAGGAGCAGTTGTTGGTCGGAGTAGCACTATCTCGGGAAGTGCTACAACAGCACGGATGGATTCTATACATTCCAAAGTCACAGCTGGTTCCTACCACACGCCTACTGTTCCTGGGGATGGTTCTGGACACAGAACAGAAAAAAGTGTTTCTCCCGCAGGAGAAAGCCAAGGAGCTGTCATCTCTAGTCAGAGACCTCCTGAAACCAAAACAGGTATCGGTGCATCACTGCACACGAGTCCTGGGAAAAATGGTAGCTTCTTACGAAGCAAAATTCCATTCGGCAGGTTCCATGCAAGAACCTTTCAGTGGGACCTCTTGGACAAGTGGTCGGGATCGCATCTTCAGATGCATCGGCTGATAACCCTGTCTCCAAGGACCAGGGTATCTCTACTGTGGTGGCTGCAGAGTGCTCATCTTCAAGAGGGCCGCAGATTCGGCATACAGGACTGGGTCCTGGTAACCACGGATGCCAGCCTTTGAGGCTGGGGGGCAGTCACACAGGGAAGAAATTTCCAAGGACTTTGGTCAAGTCAGGAGTCGTCCCTACACAAATATTCTGGAACTGAGGGCCATTTACAATGCCCTAAGTCTGGCAAGGCCTCTGCTTCAAAACCAGCCGGTACTGATCCAATCAGACAACATCACGGCAGTCGCCCATGTAAACCGACAGGGCGGCACAAGAAGCAGGATGGCGATGGCAGAAGCCACAAGGATTCTCCGATGGGCAGAAAATCACGTCTTAGCACTGTCAGCAGTGTTCATTCCGAGAGTGGACAACTGGGAAGCAGACTTCCTCAGCAGACACGACCTACACCCGGGAGAGTGGGGACTTCATCCAGAAGTCTTCCAACTGTTGGTAAACCGTTGGGAAAGGCCACAGGTGGACATGATGGCGTCCCGCCTAAACAAAAAACTAGCTATTGCGCCAGGTCAAGGGACCCTCAGGCAATAGCTGTGGACGCTCTAGTGACACCGTGGGTGTACCAGTCGGTTTATGTATTCCCTCCTCTGCCTCTCATACCAAAGGTATTGAGAATAATAAGAAAACGAGGAGTAAGAACGATACTCGTGGTTCCGGATGGGCCAAGAAGAGCTTGGTACCCAGAACTTCAAGAAATGATATCAGAGGACCCATGGCCTCTACCGCTCAGACAGGATCTGCTACAGCAGGGGCCCTGTCTGTTCCAAGACTTACCGTGGCTGCGTTTGACGGCATGGCGGTTGAATTCCGGATCCTAAAGGAAAAGGGCATTCCGGAAGAAGTCATTCCTACGCTGATAAAAGCCAGGAAAGAAGTAACCGCAAACCATTATCACCATATTTGGCGAAAATATGTTGCGTGGTGTGAGGCCAGGAAGGCCCCAACAGAGGAATTTCAGCTGGGTCGTTTTCTGCACTTCCTACAGTCAGGGGTGACTATGGGCCTAAAATTGGGTTCCATTAAGGTCCAGATTTCGGCTCTGTCGATTTTCTTCCAGAAAGAACTGGCTTCACTGCCTGGAGTTCAGACATTTGTAAAGGGAGTGCTACATATTCAGCCCCCTTTTGTGCCTCCTGTGGCACCTTGGGATCTCAACGTGGTGTTGAGTTTCTTAAAATCACATTGGTTTGAGCCACTTAAAACTGTGGATTTGAAATATCTCACATGGAAAGTGGTCATGTTATTGGCCTTGGCTTCGGTCAGGCGTCTGTCAGAATTGGCGGCTTTGTCATGTAAAAGCCCTTATCTGATTTTCCATATGGATAGGGCAGAATTGAGGACTCGTCCCCAGTTTCTCCCTAAGGTGGTATCAGCTTTTCACTTGAACCAACCTATTGTAGTGCCTGCGGCTACTAGGGACTTGGAAGATTCCAAGTTACTGGACGTAGTCAGGGCCTTAAAAATGTATATTTCCAGGACGGCTGGAGTCAGGAAAACTGACTCGCTTTTTATCCTGTAGGCACCCAACAAAATAGGTGCTCCTGCTTCTAAGCAGACTATTGCTCGCTGAATTTGTAGCACAATTCAGCTGGAGCATTCTGCGGCTGGATTGCCGCATCCTAAATCAGTCAAAGCCCATTCCACGAGGAAAGTGGGCTCATCTTGGGCGGCTGCCCGAGGGGTCTCGGCTTTACAATTTTGCCGAGCTGCAACTTGGTCAGGGGCAAACACGTTTGCTAAATTCTACAAAATTGATACCCTGGCTGAGGAGGACCTTGAGTTCTCTCATTCGGTACTGCAGAGTCATCCGCACTCTCCCGCCCGTTTGGGAGCTTTGGTATAATCCCCATGGTCCTTACGGAGTTCCCAGCATCCACTAGGACGTCAGAGAAAATAAGATTTTACTCACCGGTAAATCTATTTCTCGTAGTCCGTAGTGGATGCTGGGCGCCCATCCCAAGTGCGGATTGTCTGCAATACTTGTATGTAGTTATTGCCTAACTAAGGGTTATTGTTGAGCCATCTGTTGAGAGGCTCAGTTATATTTCATACTGTTAACTGGGTGTAGTATCACAAGTTATACGGTGTGATTGGTGTGGCTGGTATGAGTCTTACACGGGATTCAAAATCCTTCCTTATTGTGTCAGCAATTCCGGGCACAGTATCCTAACTGAGGTCTGGAGGAGGGTCATAGTGGGAGGAGCCAGTGCACACCAGATAGTACCTAATCTTTCTTTTAGAGTGCCCAGTCTCCTGCGGAGCCCGTCTATTCCCCATGGTCCTTACGGAGTTCCCAGCATCCACTACGGACTACGAGAAATAGATTTACCGGTGAGTAAAATCTTATTTTTACACATTACGGCAGTCAAGTGTCCCCATTTTACACATTACGGCAGGCAAGAGTACCCATTGTACACATTACGGCAGGCAAGAGTCCCCATTTTACAAATTACTGCAGTCAAGAGTCCCCATTTTACACATTACGGCAGGCAAGTGTCCCCATTTTACATATTACGGCAGGCAAGTTTCCCCATTTTACACATTACGGTAGGCAAGAGTCCCGATTTTACACATTACGGCAGACAAGTGTCCCCATGTGACACTTTACAGCAGGCAAGTGACCATATTTAACACATTACGGCAGGTAAGTGATCCCATTTTACACATCACGGCAGGCAAGAGTCCCCATTTTACACATTACGGCAAGCAAGAGTTCCCATTTGACACATAACTGCAGTCAAGAGTCCCCATTTTACACATTACGGCAGGCAAGTGTCCCCATTTTACACATTACGGCAGGTAAGAGTACCCAATTTACACATTACGGCAGGCAAGTGTCCCCATTTTACACATTACGGCAGGCTATTGACCCCATTTTACACTTTACAGCAGGCAAGAGTCACCATTTGACACATTATGGCAGGTAAGAGTCCCATTTTACACATTACGGCAAGCAAGTTTCCCAATTTTACACATTACTGCTGGCAAGTTTCCCCATTTTACACATTACGGTAGGCAGGTGTCCCCATTTTACACATTATGACAGGCAAGTGTCCCCATTTTACACATTACAGCAGGCAAATGTCCCAATTTTACACATTACGGCAGGCAAGTGTCCCATTTTACACATTACGGCAGGCAAGTTTCCCCATTTTACACATTAAGGCAGGCAAGTGTCCCCATTTTACACAGTACAGCAGGCAAGTGTCCCCATTATACACATTACGGCAGGCAAGTGTCCCCATTTTACACATTACGGCAGGCAAGAGTCCCCATTTTACACATTACGGAAGGAAAGAGTCTCCATTTTACACATTACCGCAGGTAAGTGTCCCCATTTTACACATAATGGCAGGCAAGTTTCCCGATATTACACATTACGGCAGGCAAGTGTCCCCATTTTACACATTACTGTAGGCAAGAGTACCCATTTTACACATTATGACAGGCAAGAGTCCCAATTCTACACATTATGGCAGGCAAGTGTCCCCATTTAAAACATTACGGCAGGCAAGTGTCCCAATTTTACACATTATGGCAGGTAAGTGTCCCCATTTTTCACAATACGGTAGGCAAGAATCCCCATTTTACACATTACAGCAGGCAAGAGACCCCATTTTACACTTTACGGCAGGCAAGAGTCCCCTTTATAAACTTTACGGCAGGCAAGAGTCCCCATTTTACACATTACGGCAGGCAAGTGTCCCCATTTTACACATTACTGCAGACAAGTGTCCCCACTTTACACATCACGGCAGGCAAGTGACCCCATTCGACACATTACGGCATGCAAGTGACCCCATTTTACACATTACAACAGGCAAGAGTCGACATTTTACTAATTATGGCAGGCAAGAATCCCCTCTATACAGATAACGGCAGTAATTTTCCCCACTTTACACATAACGGCAGGCAAGTGTCCCCATTTTACACATTACGGCAGGCAAGAGTCCCCATTTTACACATTACGGAAGGAAAGAGTCTCCATTTTACACATTACCGCAGGTAAGTGTCCCCATTTTACACATAATGGCAGGCAAGTTTCCCAATATTACACATTACGGCAGGCAAGTGTCCCCATTTTACACATTACTGTAGGCAAGAGTACCCATTTTACACATTATGACAGGCAAGATTCCCAATTCTACACATTATGGCAGGCAAGTGTCCCCATTTAAAACATTACGGCAGGCAAGTGTCCCAATTTTACACATTATGGCAGGTAAGTGTCCCCATTTTTCACAATACGGTAGGCAAGAATCCCCATTTTACACATTACAGCAGGCAAGAGAACCCATTCTACACATTACGGCAGGCAAGTGTCCCCATTTTACACTTTACGGCAGGCAAGAGTCCCCTTTATAAACTTTACGGCAGGCAAGAGTCCACATTTTACACATTACGGCAGGCAAGTGTCCCCATTTTACACATTACTGCAGACAAGTGTCCCCATTTTACACATCATTGCAGGCAAGTGACCCCATTCGACACATTACGGCATGCAAGTGACCCCATTTTACACATTACAACAGGCAAGAGTCGACATTTTACTAATTATGGCAGGCAAGAATCCCCTCTATACAGATAACGGCAGTCATTTTCCCCACTTTACAAATAACGGCAGGCAAGTGTCCCCATTTTACACATTATGGCAGGCAAGTGTCCCCATTTTACACATTACGGCAGGCAAGTGTCCCCATTTTACACATTACGGCAGGCAAGAGTCCCCATTTTACACATTACGGAAGGAAAGAGTCTCCATTTTACACATTACCGCAGGTAAGTGTCCCCATTTTACACATAATGGCAGGCAAGTTTCCCAATATTACACATTACGGCAGGCAAGTGTCCCCATTTTACACATTACGGTAGGCAAGAGTACCCATTTTACACATTATGACAGGCAAGAGTCCCAATTCTACACATTATGGCAGGCAAGTGTCCCCATTTAAAACATTACGGCAGGCAAGTGTCCCCATTTTACACATTATGGCAGGTAAGTGTCCCCATTTTTCACATTACGGTAGGCAAGAGTCCCCATTTTACACATTACAGCAGGCAAGAGACCCCATTCTACACATTACAGCAGGCAAGTGTCCCCATTTTCTCTATCGTCCTAGTGGATGCTGGGGTTCCTGAAAGGACCATGGGGAATAGCGGCTCCGCAGGAGACAGGGCACAAAAAGTAAAGCTTTAGGATCAGGTGGTGTGCACTGGCTCCTCCCCCTATGACCCTCCTCCAAGCCAGTTAGATTTTTGTGCCCGGCCGAGAAGGGTGCAATCTAGGTGGCTCTCCTAAAGAGCTGCTTAGGAAAGTTTAGCTTAGGTTTTTTATTTTACAGTGAGTCCTGCTGGCAACAGGATCACTGCAACGAGGGACTTAGGGGAGAAGAAGTGAACTCACCTGCGTGCAGGATGGATTGGCTTCTTGGCTACTGGACATCAGCTCCAGAGGGACGATCACAGGTACAGCCTGGATGGTCACCGGAGCCTTGCCGCCGGCCCCCTTGCAGATGCTGAAGTAAGAAGAGGTCCAGAATCGGCGGCAGAAGACTCCTCAGTCTTCTAAAGGTAGCGCACAGCACTGCAGCTGTGCGCCATTTTCCTCTCAGCACACTTCACACGGCAGTCACTGAGGGTGCAGGGCGCTGGGAGGGGGGCGCCCTGGGAGGCAAATGAATACCTATTTTGGCTAAAAATACCTCACATATAGCCTCCGGAGGCTATATGGAGATATTTAACCCCTGCCAGAATCCGTTAAGAGCGGGAGACGAGGCCGCCGAAAAAGGGGCGGGGCCTATCTCCTCAGCACACAGCGCCATTTTCCCTCACAGAAAGGCTGGAGGGAAGGCTCCCAGGCTCTCCCCTGCACTGCACTACAGAAACAGGGTTAAAACAGAGAGGGGGGGCACTAATTTGGCGATATGCTTATATATATATTAAGATGCTATAAGGGAAAACACTTATATAAGGTTGTCCCTATATAATTATAGCGTTTTTGGTGTGTGCTGGCAAACTCTCCCTCTGTCTCTCCAAAGGGCTAGTGGGTCCTGTCCTCTATCAGAGCATTCCCTGTGTGTGTGCTGTGTGTCGGTACGTGTGTGTCGACAGGTAGGAGGACGATGTTGGTGAGGAGGCGGAGCAATTGCCTGTAATGGTGATGTCACTCTCTAGGGAGTCGACACCGGAATGGATGGCTTATTTAGGAAATTACGTGATAATGTCAACACGCTGCAAAGTCGGTTGACGACATGAGACGGCCGACAAACAATTAGTACGGTCCAGACGTCTCAAAAACACCGTCAAGGGTTTTAAAACGCCCGTTTACTTTAGTCGGTCGACACAGACACAGACAGGGACACTGAATCCAGTGTCGACGGTGAATAAACAAACGTATTCCTTATTAGGGCCACACGTTAAAGGCAATGAAGGAGGTGTTACGTATTTCTGATACTACAAGTACCACAAAAGAGGGTATTATGTGGGATGTGAAAAAACTACCATAGTTTTTCCTGAATCAGATAAATTAAATAAAGTGTGTGATGATGCGTGGGTTCCCCCCGATAGAAAATTATGGGCGGTATACCCTTTCCCGCCAGAAGTTAGGGCGCGTTGGGAAACACCCCTTAAGGTGGATAAGGCGCTCACACGCTTATCAAAACAAGTGGCGGTACCGTCTATAGATAGGGCCGTCCTCAAGGACCAGCTGACAAGGCTGGAAAATATAATAAAAAGTATATACACACATACTGGTGTTATACTGCGGCCAGCGATCGCCTCAGCCTGGATGTGCAGAGCTAGGGTGGCTTGGTCGGATTCCCTGACTAAAAATATTGATACCCTTGACAGGGACAGTATTTTATTGACTATAGAGCATTTCTATATATGCGAGATGCACAGAGGGATATTTGCACTCTGGCATCATGAATAAACGCGATGTCCATAACTGCCAGAAGATGTTATGGACACGACAGTGGTCAGGTGATGCAGATTCCAAACGGCACAGTATGGCCGTATAAAGGAAGAGGACTTGTTTGGGGTCGGTCCATCGGACCTGGTGGTCACGGCAACTGCTGGAAAATCCACCGGTTTTTACCCTAAGTCACATCTCTGCAGAAAAAGACACCGTCTTTTCAGCCTCAGTCCTCTCGTCCCTATAAGATCATATCTGCCCAGGGATAGAGGAAAGGGAAGAAGACTGCAGCAGGCAGCCCATTCCCAGGAACAGAAGCGTTCCACCGCGTCTGACAAGTTCTCAGCATGGCGCTGAGACCGTACAGGACCCCTGGATCCTACAAGTAGTATCCCGGGGGTACAGATGGGAATGTCGAGACGTTTCCCCTTCGCAGGCTCCTGAAGTCTGCTTTACCAAGTCTCCCTCCGACAAGGAGGTAGTATGGGAAAAAATTCACAAGCTGTATTCCCAGCAGGTGATAATTAAATTACCCCTCCTACTACAGAAAAGGGGTATTATTCCACACTATATTGTGGTACTGAAGCCAGAAGGCTAGGTGAGACTTATTCTAAAAAATTTTTTTTGAACACTTACAAAGGTTCAAATTAAGATGAAGTCACTCAGAGCAGTGATAACGAACCAGGAAGAAGGGGACTATATAGTGTCCCGGGACATCAGGGATGCTTACCTCTATGTCCCAAATTTGCCCTTCTCACTAAGGGTACCTCAGGTTCGTGGTGCAGAACTGTCACTATCAGTTTCAGACGCTGCCGTTTGGATTGTCCACGGCACCCCGGGGTCTTTACCAAGGTAATGGCCGAATTGATGATTCTTCTTCGAAGAAAAGGCGTCTTAATTATCCCTTACTTGGACGATCTCCTGATAGGGGCATAGTCCAGGGAACAGTTGGAGGTCGGAGTAGCACTATCTCGGATACTGCTACAATCAGCACGGGTGGATTCTAAATATTCCAAAATCGCAGCTGATCCCGACGACACGTCTGCTGTGCCTAGGGATGATTCTGGACACAGTCCAGAAAAAGGTGTTTCTCCCGGAAGAGAAAGCCAGGGAGTTATCCGAGCAAGTCAGGAACCTCCTAAAAACAGTGCATCATTGCACAAGGGTCCTGGTAAAGATGGTGGCTTCCTACGAAGCAATTCCATTCGGCAGATTTCACGTAAGAACTTTTCAGTGGGATCTGCTGGACAAATGGTCCGGATCGCATCTTCAGATGCATCAGCGGATAACCCAATATCCAAGGACAAGGGTGTCTCTCCTGTGGTGGTTATAGAGTGCTCATCTTCTAGAGGGCCGCAGATTCGGCATTCAGGATTGGATGCTGGTAACCACGGAGCCCAGCCTGAGAGGCTGGGGAGCAGTCACACAAGGGAAAAATTTCCAGGGAGTGTGATCAAGTATGGAGACTTTTCTCCACATAAATATACTGGAGCTAAGGGTAAATTTATAATGCTCTAAGCTTAGCAAGACCTCTGCTTCAAGGTCAGCCGGTATTGATCCAGTGGGAAAAACATCACGGCAGTCGCCCACGTAAACAGACAGGGCGACACAAGAAGCAGGAGGGCAATGGCAGAAACTGCAAGGATTTTTCGCTGGGCGGAAAATCATGTGATAACACTGTCAGCAGTTTTTCATCCCGGGAATGGAAACTGGGAAGCAGACTTCCTCAGCACGACCTCCACCCGGGAGAGTGGAAACTTCATTGAGAAGTTTTTTCCACATGATTGTAAACCGTTGGGAAATACCAAAGGTGGACATGATGGCGTCCCGTCTGAACAAAAAACGGGACAGGTATTGCGCCAGGTCAAGAGACCCTCAGGCAATAGATGTGGACGTTCTGGTAACACCGTGGGTGTACCAGTCGGTGTATGTGTTCCCTCCTCTGCTTCTCATACCTAAGGTGCTGAGAATTATAAGACGTAGAGGAGTAAGAACTATACTCATGGCTCCGGATTGGCCAACAAGGACTTGGTACCCGGAACTTCAAGAGATGATTACAGAGGTCTTATGGCCTCTGCCGCTAAGAAGGGACTTGCTTCAGCAAGTACCATGTCTGTTCCAAGACTTACCGCAGCTGCGTTTGTCGGCATGGCGATGGAAAGCCGGATCCTAAGGGAAAAAAGGCATTCCGGAAGAGGTCATTCCTACCCTGGTCAAAGCCAGAAAGGAGGTGACCGCACAACATTATCACCACGTGTGGCGAAAATATGTTGCGTGGTGTGAGGCCAGGAAGGCCCCACAAAGAAATTTCAACTCGGTCGTTTCCTGCATTTCCTGCAAACAGGAGTGTCTATGGGCCTCAAATTGGGGTCCATTAAGGTTCAAATTCGGCCCTGTAAATTTTCTTCCAGAAAGAATTGGCTTCAGTTCCTGAAGTCCAGAAGTTTGTCAAGGGAGTATTGCATATACAAACCCCTTTTTTGTGCCTCCAGTGGCACTGTGGGATCTCAACGTAGTTCTGGGATTCCTCAAATCACATTGGTTTAAAACCAGTCAAATATGTGGATTTGAAGCATCTCACATAAAAAGTGACCATGCTCTTGGCCCTGGCCTGGACCAGGCGAGTGTCAAATTGGTGGTTTTTTCTCAAAAAAGCCCATATCTGTTTGTCCATTCGGACAGGGCAGAGCTGCGGACTCGTCCCCAGTTCTCTCCCTAAGGTGGTGTCAGTGTTTCACCTGAACCAGCTTATTGTGGTGCCTTGCACCTACTAGGGACTTGGAGGACTCCAAGTTGCTAGAAGTTGTCAGGGCCCTGAAAATATGTTCCAGGACAGCTGGAGTCAGAAAATCTGACTCGCTGTTTATACTGTATGCACCCAACAAGTTGGGTGCGCCTGCTTCTAAGCAGTCGATTGCTCGTTGGATTTGTAACACAATTCAACTTGCACATTCTGAGGCAGGCCTGCCACAGTCTAAATCGGTTAAGGCCCATTCCACAAGGAAGGTGGGCTCATCTTGGGCGGCTGCCCGAGAGGTCTCGGCATTACAACTCTGCCGAGCAGCTACGTGGTCAGGGGAGAACACGTTTGTAAAATTCTACAAATTTGATATCCTGGCAAAAGAGGACCTGGAGTTCTCTCATTCGGTGCTGCAGAGTCATCCGCACTCTCCCGCCCGTTTGGGAGCTTTGGTATAATCCCCATGGTCCTTTCAGGAACCCCAGCATCCACTAGGACGATAGAGAAAATAAGAATTTACTTACCGATAATTCTATTTCTCGGAGTCCGTAGTGGATGCTGGGCGCCCATCCCAAGTGCGGATTATCTGCAATACTTGTACATAGTTACAAAAATCGGGTTATTATTGTTGTGAGCCATCTTTTCAGAGGCTCCGCTGTTATCATACTGTTAACTGGGTTTAGATCACAAGTTGTACGGTGTGATTGGTGTGGCTGGTATGAGTCTTACCCGGGATTCAAAATTCCTCCCTTATTGTGTACGCTCGTCCGGGCACAGTACCTAACTGGCTTGGAGGAGGGTCATAGGGGGAGGAGCCAGTGCACACCACCTGATCCTAAAGCTTTACTTTTTGTGCCCTGTCTCCTGCGGAGCCGCTATTCCCCATGGTCCTTTCAGGAACCCCAGCATCCACTACGGACTCCGAGAAATAGAATTATCGGTAAGTAAATTCTTATTTTACACTTTACGGCAGGCAAGAGTCCCCTTTATAAACATTACGGCAGGCAAGAGTCCCCATTTTACACATTACGGCAGGCAAGTGTCCCCATTTTACACTTTACTGCAGGCAAGTGTCCCCATTTTACACATTACGGCAGACAAGTGACCCCATTCGACACATTACGGCATGCAAGTGACCCCATTTTACACATTTCAACAGGCAAGAGTCGCCATTTTAATAATTACGGCAGGCGAGAATCCCGTCTATACAGATAACGGCAGCAATTTTCCCCATTTTACACATAACGGCAGGCAAGTGTCCCCATTTTACACATTACGGTAGGCAAGAGTACCCATTTTACACATTACAGTAGGCAAGAGACCCCATTCTACACATTACGGCAGGCAAGTGTCCCCATTTTACACTTTACGGCAGGCAAGAGTCCCCTTTATAAACATTACGGCAGACAAGAGTCCCCATTTTACACATTACGGCAGGCAAGTGTCCCCATTTTACACATTACGGCAGGCAAGTGGTGTCCCCATTTTACATATTACGGCAGGCAAGTTTCCCCATTTTACACATTACGGTAGGCAAGAGTCCCCATTTTACACATTACGGCAGACCAGTGTCGCCATGTGACACTTTACAGCAGGCAAGTGACCCCATTTAACACATTACGGCATGCAAGTGACCCCATTTTACACATTACAACAGGCAAGAGTCGCCATTTTACTAATTACGGCAGGCAAGTATCCCCTCTATACAGATAACGGCAGCAATTTTCCCCATTTAACACATAACGGCAGGCAAGTGTCCCCATTTTACACATTATGGCAGGCAAGTGTCCCCATTTTTCACATTACGGTAGGCAAGAGTCCTCATTTTACACATTACAGCAGGCAAGAGTCCCCTTTATAAACATTACGGCAGGCAATTGTCCCCATTTTACACATTACGGCAGGCAAGAGTCCCCTTTATAAACATTACGGCAGGCAAGAGTCCCCATTTTACACATTACGGCAGGCAAGTGTCCCAATTTTACACATTACTGCAGGCAAGTGTCCCCATTTTACACATTACTGCAGGCAAGTGTCCCCATTTTACACATTACGGCAGGCAAGTGACCCCATTCGACACATTACGGCATGCAAGTGACCCCATTTTACACATTTCAACAGGCAAGAGTCGCCATTTTAATAATTACGGCAGGCGAGAATCCCGTCTATACAGATAACGGCAGCAATTTTCCCCATTTTACACATAACGGCAGGCAAGTGTCCCCATTTTACACATTACGGTAGGCAAGAGTACCCATTTTACACATTACAGTAGGCAAGAGACCCCATTCTACACATTACGGCAGGCAAGTGTCCCCATTTTACACTTTACGGCAGGCAAGAGTCCCCTTTATAAACATTACGGCAGACAAGAGTACCCATTTTACACATTACGGCAGGCAAGTGTCCCCATTTTACACATTACGGCAGGCAAGTGGTGTCCCCATTTTACATATTACGGCAGGCAAGTTTCCCCATTTTACACATTACGGTAGGCAAGAGTCCCCATTTTACACATTACGGCAGACCAGTGTCGCCATGTGACACTTTACAGCAGGCAAGTGACCCCATTTAACACATTACGGCATGCAAGTGACCCCATTTTACACATTACAACTAGAGATGAGCGGGTTCGGTTTCTCTGAATCCGAACCCGCACGAACTTCATGTTTTTTTCACGGGTCCGAGCAGACTCGGATCCTCCCGCCTTGCTCGGTTAACCCGAGCGCGCCCGAACGTCATCATGACGCTGTCGGATTCTCGCGAGACTCGGATTCTATATAAGGAGCCGCGCGTCGCCGCCATTTTCACACGTGCATTGAGATTGATAGGGAGAGGACGTGGCTGGCGTCCTCTCCATTTAGATTAGGGTTGAGAGAGAGAGAGAGAGATTGACCTGAGGCTGTGATACTGTAGAAGAGAGTGCAGAGTTTAGTGACTGACGACCACAGTGACCACCAGACAGTGCAGTTGTTTGTTTTATTTAATATATCCGTTCTCTGCCTGAAAAAAACGATACACACAGTGACTCAGTCACATACCATATCTGTGTGCACTGCTCAGCCCAGTGTGCTGCATCAATGTATATATATATCTGACTGTGCTCAGCTCACACAGCTTATAATTGTGGGGGAGACTGGGGAGCACTGCAGTGCCAGTTATAGGTTATAGCAGGAGCCAGGAGTACATAATATTATATTAAAATTAAACAGTGCACACTTTTGCTGCAGGAGTGCCACTGCCAGTGTGACTAGTGACCAGTGACCTGACCACCAGTATATATAATATTAGTAGTATACTATCTCTTTATCAACCAGTCTATATTAGCAGCAGACACAGTACAGTGCGGTAGTTCACGGCTGTGGCTACCTCTGTGTTGGCACTCGGCAGCCCGTCCATAATTGTATATACCACCTAACCGTGGTTTTTTTTTCTTTCTTTATAGTCATACTAGTTACGAGTATACTATCTCTTTATCAACCAGTCTATATTAGCAGCAGACACAGTACAGTGCGGTAGTTCACGGCTGTGGCTACCTCTGTGTCGGCACTCGGCAGCCCGTCCATAATTGTATATACCACCTAACCGTGGTTTTTTTTTCTTTCTTTATACATACATACTAGTTACGAGTATACTATCTCTTTATCAACCAGTCTATATTAGCAGCAGACACAGTACAGTGCGGTAGTTCACGGCAGTGGCTACCTCTGTGTCGGCACTCGGCAGCCCGTCCATAATTGTATATACCACCTAACCGTGGTTTTTTTTTCTTTCTTTATACATACATACTAGTTACGAGTATACTATCTCTTTATCAACCAGTCTATATATTAGCAGCAGACACAGTACAGTGCGGTAGTTCACGGCTGTGGCTACCTCTGTGTCGGCACTCGGCAGCCCGTCCATAATTGTATATACCACCTAACCGTGGTTTTTTTTTCTTTCTTTATACATACATACTAGTTACGAGTATACTATCTCTTTATCAACCAGTCTATATATTAGCAGCAGACACAGTACAGTGCGGTAGTTCACGGCTGTGGCTACCTCTGTGTCGGCACTCGGCAGCCCGTCCATAATTGTATACTAGTATCCAATCCATCCATCTCCATTGTTTACCTGAGGTGCCTTTTAGTTGTGCCTATTAAAATATGGAGAACAAAAATGTTGAGGTTCCAAAATTAGGGAAAGATCAAGATCCACTTCCACCTCGTGCTGAAGCTGCTGCCACTAGTCATGGCCGAGACGATGAAATGCCAGCAACGTCGTCTGCCAAGGCCGATGCCCAATGTCATAGTACAGAGCATGTCAAATCCAAAACACCAAATATCAGTAAAAAAAGGACTCCAAAACCTAAAATAAAATTGTCGGAGGAGAAGCGTAAACTTGCCAATATGCCATTTACCACACGGAGTGGCAAGGAACGGCTGAGGCCCTGGCCTATGTTCATGGCTAGTGGTTCAGCTTCACATGAGGATGGAAGCACTCAGCCTCTCGCTAGAAAAATGAAAAGACTAAAGCTGGCAAAAGCAGTAGCACCGCAAAGAACTGTGCGTTCTTCGAAATCCCAAATCCACAAGGAGAGTCCGACTCCAATTGTGTCGGTTGCGATGCCTGACCTTCCCAACACTGGACGTGAAGAGCATGCGCCTTCCACCATTTACACGCCCCCTGCAAGTGATGGAAGGAGCACCCGCAGTCCAGTTCCTGATAGTCAGATTGAAGATGTCAGTGTTGAAGTACACCAGGATGAGGAGGATATGGGTGTTGCTGGCGCTGGGGAGGAAATTGACCAGGAGGATTCTGATGGTGAGGTGGTTTGTTTAAGTCAGGCACCCGGGGAGACACCTGTTGTCCGTGGTAGGAATATGGCCGTTGACATGCCTGGTGAAAATACCAAAAAAATCAGCTCTTCGGTGTGGAAGTATTTCACCAGAAATGCGGACAACAGGTGTCAACCACCTCGGAACATCCTCCCTTATACGTCACCTGCAGCGCATTCATAATAAGTCAGTGACAAGTTCAAAAACTTGGGCCGACAGCGGAAGCAGTCCACTGACCAGTAAATCCCTTCCTCTTGTAACCAAGCTCACGCAAACCACCCCACCAACTCCCTCAGTGTCAATTTCCTCCTTCCCCAGGAATGCCAATAGTCCTGCAGGCCATGTCACTGGCAATTCTGACGAGTCCTCTCCTGCCTGGGATTCCTCCGATGCATCCTTGCGTGTAACGCCTACTGCTGCTGGCGCTGCTGTTGTTGCTGCTGGGAGTCGATGGTCATCCCAGAGGGGAAGTCGTAAGACCACTTTTACTACTTCCACCAAGCAATTGACTGTCCAACAGTCCTTTGCGAGGAAGATGAAATATCACAGCAGTCATCCTACTGCAAAGCGGATAACTGAGGCCTTGACATCCTGGATGGTGAGAAACGTGGTTCCGGTATCCATCATTACTGCAGAGCCAACTAGAGACTTGTTGGAGGTACTGTGTCCCCGGTACCAAATACCATCTAGGTTCCATTTCTCTAGGCAGGCGATACCGAAAATGTACACAGACCTCAGAAAAAGAGTCACCAGTGTCCTAAAAAATGCAGCTGTACCCAATGTCCACTTAACCACGGACATGTGGACAAGTGGAGCAGGGCAGGGTCAGGACTATATGACTGTGACAGCCCACTGGGTAGATGTATGGACTCCCGCCGCAAGAACAGCAGCGGCGGCACCAGTAGCAGCATCTCGCAAACGCCAACTCTTTCCTAGGCAGGCTACGCTTTGTATCACCGGTTTCCAGAATACGCACACAGCTGAAAACCTCTTACGGCAACTGAGGAAGATCATCGCGGAATGGCTTACCCCAATTGGACTCTCCTGTGGATTTGTGGCATCGGACAACGCCAGCAATATTGTGTGTGCATTAAATCTGGGCCAATTCCAGCACGTCCCATGTTTTGCACATACCTTGAATTTGGTGGTGCAGAATTTTTTAAAAAACGACAGGGGCGTGCAAGAGATGCTGTCGGTGGCCAGAAGAATTGCGGGACACTTTCGGCGTACAGGCACCACGTACAGAAAACTGGAGCACCACCAAAAACTACTGAACCTGCCCTGCCATCATCTGAAGCAAGAAGTGGTAACGAGGTGGAATTCAACCCTGTATATGCTTCAGAGGTTGGAGGAGCAGCAAAAGGCCATTCAAGCCTATACAATTGAGCACGATATAGGAGGTGGGATGCACCTGTCTCAAGCGCAGTGGAGAATGATTTCAACGTTGTGCAAGGTTCTGATGCCCTTTGAACTTGCCACACGTGAAGTCAGTTCAGACACTGCCAGCCTGAGTCAGGTCATTCCCCTCATCAGGCTTTTGCAGAAGAAGCTGGAGACATTGAAGGAGGAGCTAACACGGAGCGATTCCGCTAGGCATGTGGGACTTGTAGATGGAGCCCTTAATTCGCTTAGCAAGGATTCACGGGTGGTCAATCTGTTGAAATCAGAGCACTACATTTTGGCCACCGTGCTCGATCCTAGATTTAAAGCCTACCTTGGATCTCTCTTTCCGGCAGACACAAGTCTGCTGGGGTTCAAACACCTGCTGGTGAGTAAATTGTCAAGTCAAGCGGAACGCGACCTGTCAACAACATCTCCTCCTTCACATTCTCCCGCAACTGGGGGTGCGAGGAAAAGGCTCAGAATTCCGAGCCCACCCGCTGGCGGTGATGCAGGGCAGTCTGGAGCAACTGCTGATACTGACATCTGGTCCGGACTGAAGGACCTGACAACGATTACGGACATGTCGTCTACTGTCACTGCATATGATTCTCTCCCCATTGAAAGAATGGTGGAGGATTATATGAGTGACCGCATCCAAGTAGGCATGTCACACAGTCCGTACTTATACTGGCAGGAAAAAGAGGCAATTTGGAGGCCCTTGCACAAACTGGCTTTATTCTACCTAAGTTGCCCTCCCACAAGTGTGTACTCCGAAAGAGTGTTTAGTGCCGCCGCTCACCTTGTCAGCAATCGGCGTACGAGGTTACATCCAGAAAATGTGGAGAAGATGATGTTCATTAAAATGAATTATAATCAATTCCTCCGTGGAGACATTGACCAGCAGCAATTGTCTCCACAAAGTACACAGGGAGCTGAGATGGTGGATTCCAGTGGGGACGAATTGATAATCTGTGAGGAGGGGGATGTACACGGTGATATATCGGAGGATGATGATGAGGTGGACATCTTGCCTCTGTAGAGCCAGTTTGTGCAAGGAGAGATTAATTGCTTCTTTTTTGGTGGGGGTCCAAACCAACCCGTCATATCAGTCACAGTCGTGTGGCAGACCCTGTCACTGAAATGATGGGTTGGTTAAAGTGTGCATGTCCTGTTTATACAACATAAGGGTGGGTGGGAGGGCCCAAGGACAATTCCATCTTGCACCTCTTTTTTCTTTTCTTTTTCTTTGCGTCATGTGCTGTTTGGGGAGGGTTTTTTGGAAGGGACATCCTGCGTGACACTGCAGTGCCACTCCTAGATGGGCCCGGTGTTTGTGTCGGCCACTAGGGTCGCTTATCTTACTCACACAGCTACCTCATTGCGCCTCTTTTTTTCTTTGCGTCATGTGCTGTTTGGGGAGGGTTTTTTGGAAGGGACATCCTGCGTGACACTGCAGTGACACTCCTAGATGGGCCCGGTGTTTGTGTCGGCCACTAGGGTCGCTTATCTTACTCACACAGCTACCTCATTGCGCCTCTTTTTTTCTTTGCGTCATGTGCTGTTTGGGGAGGGTTTTTTGGAAGGGACATCCTGCGTGACACTGCAGTGCCACTCCTAGATGGGCCCGGTGTTTGTGTCGGCCACTAGGGTCGCTAATCTTACTCACACTGCTACCTCATTGCGCCTCTTTTTTTCTTTGCGTCATGTGCTGTTTGGGGAGGGTTTTTTGGAAGGGCCATCCTGCGTGACACTGCAGTGCCACTCCTAGATGGGCCCGGTGTTTGTGTCGGCCACTAGGGTCGCTTATCTTACTCACACAGCGACCTCGGTGCAAATTTTAGGACTAAAAATAATATTGTGAGGTGTGAGGTATTCAGAATAGACTGAAAATGAGTGGAAATTATGGTTTTTGAGGTTAATAATACTTTGGGATCAAAATGACCGCCAAATTCTATGATTTAAGCTGTTTTTTAGGTTTTTTGGAAAAAAACACCCGAATCCAAAACACACCCGAATCCGACAAAAAAAATTCGGTGAGGTTTTGCCAAAACGCGGTCGAACCCAAAACACGGCCGCGGAACCAAACCCAAAACCAAAACACAAAACCCGAAAAATTTCCGGCGCTCATCTCTAATTACAACAGGCAAGAGTCGCCATTTTACTAATTACGGCAGGCAAGTATCCCCTCTATACAGATAACGGCAGCAATTTTCCCTATTTAACACATAACGGCAGGCAAGTGTCCCCATTTTACACATTATGGCAGGCAAGTGTCCCCATTTTTCACATTACGGTAGGCAAGAGTCCTCATTTTACACATTACAGCAGGCAAGAGTCCCCTTTATAAACATTACGGTAGGCAATTGTCCCCATTTTACACATTACGGCAGGCAAGAGTCCCCTTTATAAACATTACGGCAGGCAAGAGTCCCCATTTTACACATTACGGCAGGCAAGTGTCCCAATTTTACACATTACTGCAGGCAAGTGTCCCCATTTTACACATTACGGCAGGCAAGTGACCCCATTCGACACATTACGGCATGCAAGTGACCCCATTTTACACATTTCAACAGGCAAGAGTCGCCATTTTAATAATTACGGCAGACGAGAATCCCGTCTATACAGATAACGGCAGCAATTTTCCCCATTTTACACATAACGGCAGGCAAGTGTCCCCATTTTACACATTACGGTAGGCAAGAGTACCCATTTTACACATTATGACAGGCAAGAGTCCCAATTCTACACATTATGGCAGGCAAGTGTCCTATTTAAAACATTACGGCAGGCAAGTGTCCCCATTTTACACATTATGGCAGGCAAGTGTCCCCATTTTTCACATTACGGTAGGCAAGAGTCCTCATTTTACAAATTACAGCAGGCAAGAGACCCCATTCTACACATTACGGCAGGCAAGTGTCCCCATTTTACACTTTACGGCAGGCAAGAGTCCCCTTTATAAACATTACGGCAGGCAATTGTCCCCATTTTACACATTACAACAGGCAAGAGTCCTCTTTATAAACATTACGGCAGGCAAGAGTCCCCATTTTACACATTACGGCAGGCAAGTGTCCCCATTTTACACATTACTGCAGGCAAGAGTCACCATTTTACACATTACGGCAGGCAAGTGTCCCCACTTTACACATTACGGCAGGCAAGTGTCCCCATTTTACACATTACGGCAGGCAAGTGTCCCCATTTGACACATAACTGCAGTCAAGAGTCCCCATTTTACACATTACGGCAGGCAAGTGTCCCCATTTTACACATTACGGCAGGCAAGAGTACCCATTGTACACATTACGGCAGGCAAGTGTCCCCATTTTACAAATTACTGCAGTCAAGAGTCCCCATTTTACACATTACGGCAGGCAAGTGTCCCCATTTTACATATTACGGCAGGCAAGTTTCCCCATTTTACACATTACGGTAGGCAAGAGTCCCAATTTTACACATTACGGCAGACAAGTGTCCCCATGTGACACTTTACAGCAGGCAAGTGACCATATTTAACACATTACGGCAGGTAAGTGATCCCATTTTACACATCACGGCAGGCAAGAGTCCCCATTTTACACATTACGGCAAGCAAGAGTTCCCATTTGACACATAACTGCAGTCAAGAGTCCCCATTTTACACAATACGGCAGGCAAGTGTCCCCATTTTACACATTACGGCAGGTAAGAGTACCCAATTTACACATTACGGCAGGCAAGTGTCCCCATTTTACACATTACGGCAGGCTATTGACCCCATTTTACACTTTAGAGCAGGCAAGAGTCACCATTTGACACATTATGGCAGGTAAGAGTCCCATTTTACACATTACGGCAAGCAAGTTTCCCAATTTTACAAATTACTGCTGGCAAGTTTCCCCATTTTACACATTACGGTAGGCAGGTGTCCCCATTTTACACATTATGACAGGCAAGTGTCCCCATTTTACACATTACAGCAGGCAAATGTCCCAATTTTACACATTACGGCAGGCAAGTGTCCCATTTTACACATTACGGCAGGCAAGTTTCCCCATTTTACACATTAAGGCAGGCAAGTGTCCCCATTTTACACAGTACGGCAGGCAAGTGTCCCCATTTTACACATTACAGCAGGCAAGTGTCCCCATTATACACATTACGGCAGGCAAGTGTCCCCATTTTACACATTACGGCAGGCAAGAGTCCCCATTTTACACATTACGGAAGGAAAGAGTCTCCATTTTACACATTACCGCAGGTAAGTGTCCCCATTTTACACATAATGGCAGGCAAGTTTCCCAAAATTACACATTACGGCAGGCAAGTGTCCCCATTTTACACATTACTGTAGGCAAGAGTACCCATTTTACACATTATGACAGGCAAGAGTCCCAATTCTACACATTATGGCAGGCAAGTGTCCCCATTTAAAACATTACGGCAGGCAAGTGTCCCAATTTTACACATTATGGCAGGTAAGTGTTCCCATTTTTCACAATACGGTAGGCAAGAATCCCCATTTTACACATTACAGCAGACAAGAGACCCCATTCTACACATTACGGCAGGCAAGTGTCCCCATTTTACACTTTACGGCAGGCAAGAGTCCCCTTTATAAACTTTACGGCAGGCAAGAGTCCCCATTTTACACATTACGGCAGGCAAGTGTCCCCATTTTACACATTACTGCAGACAAGTGTCCCCACTTTACACATCACGGCAGGCAAGTGACCCCATTCGACACATTACGGCATGCAAGTGACTCCATTTTACACATTACAACAGGCAAGAGTCGACATTTTACTAATTATGGCAGGCAAGAATCCCCTCTATACAGATAACGGCAGTAATTTTCCCCACTTTACACATAACGGCAGGCAAGTGTCCCCATTTTACACATTATGGCAGGTAAGTGTCCCCATTTTTCACATTACGGTAGGCAAGAGTCCTCATTTTACAAATTACAGCAGGCAAGAGACCCCATTCTACACATTACGGCAGGCAAGTGTCCCCATTTTACACTTTACGGCAGGCAAGAGTCCCCTTTATAAACATTACGGCAGGCAATTGTCCCCATTTTACACATTACAACAGGCAAGAGTCCCCTTTATAAACATTACGGCAGGCAAGAGTCCCCATTTTACACATTACGGCAGGCAAGTGTCCCCATTTTACACATTACTTCAGGCAAGAGTCACCATTTTACACATTACGGCAGGCAAGTGTCCCCACTTTACACATTACGGCAGGCAAGTGTCCCCATTTTACACATTACGGCAGGCAAGTGACCCCATTCGACACATTACGGCATGCTAGTGACCCCATTTTACACATTTCAACAGGCAAGAGTCGCTATTTTAATAATTACGGCAGGCGAGAATCCCGTCTATACAGATAACGGCAGCAATTTTCCCCATTTTACACATAACGGCAGGCAAGTGTCCCCATTTTACACATTACGGTAGGCAAGAGTACCCATTTTACACATTATGACAGGCAAGAGTCCCAATTCTACACATTATGGCAGGCAAGTGTCCCCATTTAAAACATTACGGCAGGCAAGTGTCCCCATTTTACACATTATGGCAGGCAAGAGTCCCAATTCTACACATTATGGCAGGCAAGTGTCCCCATTTAAAACATTACGGCAGGCAAGTGTCCCCATTTTACACATTACTGCAGACAAGTGTCCCCATTTTACACATTACGGCAGGCAAGTGACCCCATTCAACACATTACGGCATGCAAGTGACCCCATTTTACACATTACAACAGGCAAGAGTTGCCATTTTACTAATTACGGCAGGCAAGAATCCCCTCTATACAGATAACGGCAGTAATTTTCCCCATTTTACACATAACGGCAGGCAAGTGTCCCCATTTTACACATTATGGCAGGCAAGTGTCCCCATTTTACACATTACGGCAGGCAAGTGTCCCCATTTTACACATTACGGCAGGCAAGAGTCCCCATTTTACACATTACGGAAGGAAAGAGTCTCCATTTTACACATTACCGCAGGTAAGTGTCCCCATTTTACACATAATGGCAAGCAAGTTTCCCAATATTACACATTACGGCAGGCAAGTGTCCCCATTTTACACATTACGGTAGGCAAGAGTACCCATTTTACACATTATGACAGGCAAGAGTCCCAATTCTACACATTATGGCAGGCAAGTGTCCCCATTTTACACATTATGGCAGGCAAGTGTCCCCATTTTACACATTACGGCAGGCAAGTGTCCCCATTTTACACATTACGGCAGGCAAGAGTCCCCATTTTACACATTACGGAAGGAAAGAGTCTCCATTTTACACATTACCGCAGGTAAGTGTCCCCATTTTACACATAATGGCAGGCAAGTTTCCCAATATTACACATTACGGCAGGCAAGTGTCCCCATTTTACACATTACGGTAGGCAAGAGTACCCATTTTACACATTATGACAGGCAAGAGTCCCAATTCTACACATTATGGCAGGCAAGTGTCCCCATTTAAAACATTACGGCAGGCAAGTGTCCCCATTTTACACATTATGGCAGGTAAGTGTCCCCATTTTTCACATTACGGTAGGCAAGAGTCCCCATTTTACACATTACAGCAGGCAAGAGACCCCATTCTACACATTACGGCAGGCAAGTGTCCCCATTTTACACTTTACGGCAGGCAAGAGTCCCCTTTATAAACATTACGGCAGGCAAGAGTCGCCATTTTACACATTACGGCAGGCAAGTGTCCCCATTTTACACATTACTGCAGGCAAGTGTCCGCATTTTACACATTACAGCAGGCAAGTGACTCCATTCGACACATTACGGCATGCAAGTGACCCCATTTTACACATTTCAACAGGCAAGAGTCGCCATTTTAATAATTACGGCAGGCGAGAATCCCGTCTATACAGATAACGGCAGCAATTTTCCCCATTTTACACATTACGGCAGGCAAGTGTCCCCATTTTACACATTACGGTAGGCAAGAGTACCCATTTTACCCATTATGACAGGCAAGAGTCCCCTTTATAAACATTACGGCAGGCAAGAGTCCCCATTTTACACATTACGGCAGGCAAGTGTCCCCATTTAAAACATTACGGCAGGCAAGTGTCCCCATTTTACACTTTACGGCAGGCAAGAGTCCCCTTTATAAACATTACGGCAGGCAAGAGTCCCCATTTTACACATTACGGCAGGCAAGTGTCCCCATTTTACACATTACGGCAGGCAAGTGACCCCATTCGACACATTACGGCATGCAAGTGACCCCATTTTACACATTACAACAGGTAAGAGTCGCCATTTTACTAATTACGGCAGGCAAGAATCCCCTCTATACAGATAACGGCAGTAATTTTCCCCATTTTACACATAACAGCAGGCAAGTGTCCCCATTTTACACATTATGGCAGGCAAGTGTCCCCATTTTACACATTACGGCAGGCAAGTGTCCCCATTTTACACATTACGGCAGGCAAGAGTCCCCATTTTACACATTACGGAAGGAAAGAGTCTCCATTTTACACATTACCGCAGGTAAGTGTCCCCATTTTACACATAATGGCAGGCAAGTTTCCCAATATTACACATTACGGCAGGCAAGTGTCCCCATTTTACACATTACGGTAGGCAAGAGTACCCATTTTACACATTATGGCAGGCAAGTGTCCCAATTCTACACATTAAGGCAGGCAAGAGTCCCCATTTTACACATTACAGCAGGCAAGAGACCCCATTCTACACATTACGGCAGGCAAGTGTCCCCATTTTACACTTTACGGCAGGCAAGAGTCCCCTTTATAAACATTACGGCAGGCAAGAGTCTCCATTTTACACATTACGGCAGGCAAGTGTCCCCATTTTACACATTACTGCAGACAAGTGTCCCCATTTTACACATTACGGCAGGCAAGTGACCCCATTCGACACATTACGGCATGCAAGTGACCCCATTTTACACATTACAACAGGCAAGAGTCCCCATTTTACTAATTACGGCAGGCAAGAATCCCCTCTAAACAGATAACGGCAGTAATTTTCCCCATTTTACACATTATGGCAGGCAAGTGTCCCCATTTTACACATTATGGCAGGCAAGTGTCCCCATTTTACACATTACGGCAGGCAAGAGTCCCCATTTTACACATTACGGAAGGAAAGAGTCTCCATTTTACACATTACCGCAGGTAAGTGTCCCCATTTTACACATAATGGCAGGCAAGTTTCCCAATATTACACATTACGGCAGGCAAGTGTCCCCATTTTACACATTACTGTAGGCAAGAGTACCCATTTTACACATTATGACAGGCAAGAGTCCCAATTCTACACATTATGGCAGGCAAGTGTCCCCATTTAAAACATTACGGCAGGCAAGTGTCCCCATTTTACACATTATGGCAGGTAAGTGTCCCCATTTTTCACATTACGGTAGGCAAGAATCCCCATTTTACACATTACAGCAGGCAAGAGACCCCATTCTACACATTACGGCAGGCAAGTGTCCCCATTTTACACTTTACGGCAGGCAAGAGTCCCCTTTATAAACATTACGGCAGGCAAGAGTCCCCATTTTACACATTACGGCAGGCAAGTGTCCCCATTTTACACATTACGGCAGGCAAGTGACCCCATTCGACACATTACGGCATGCAAGTGACCCCATTTTACACATTACAACAGGCAAGAGTCGCCATTTTACTAATTACGGCAGGCAAGAATCCCCTCTATACAGATTACGGCAGTAATTTTCCCCATTTTACACATAACGGCAGGCAAGTGTCCCCATTTTACACATTATGGCAGGCAAGTGTCCCCATTTTACACATTACGGCAGGCAAGTGTCCCCATTTTACACATTACGGCAGGCAAGAGTCCCCATTTTACACATTAGGAAGGAAATAGTCTCCATTTTACACATTACCGCAGGTAAGTGTCCCCATTTTACACATAATGGCAGGCAAGTTTCCCAATATTACACATTACGGCAGGCAAGTGTCCCCATTTTACACATTACGGTAGGCAAGAGTACCCATTTTACACATTATGGCAGGCAAGTGTCCCAATTCTACACATTAAGGCAGGCAAGTGTCCCCATTTAAAACATTACGGCAGGCAAGTGTCCCCATTTTACACATTATGGCAGGTAAGTGTCCCCATTTTTCACATTACGGTAGGCAAGAGTCCCCATTTTACACATTACAGCAGGCAAGAGACCCCATTCTACACATTACGGCAGGCAAGTGTCCCCATTTTACACTTTACGGCAGGCAAGAGTCCCCTTTATAAACATTACGGCAGGCAAGAGTCTCCATTTTACACATTACGGCAGGCAAGTGTCCCCATTTTACACATTACTGCAGACAAGTGTCCCCATTTTACACATTACGGCAGGCAAGTGACCCCATTCGACACATTACGGCATGCAAGTGACCCCATTTTACACATTACAACAGGCAAGAGTCCCCATTTTACTAATTACGGCAGGCAAGAATCCCCTCTAAACAGATAACGGCAGTAATTTTCCCCATTTTACACATTATGGCAGGCAAGTGTCCCCATTTTACACATTATGGCAGGCAAGTGTCCCCATTTTACACATTACGGCAGGCAAGAGTCCCCATTTTACACATTACGGAAGGAAAGAGTCTCCATTTTACACATTACCGCAGGTAAGTGTCCCCATTTTACACATAATGGCAGGCAAGTTTCCCAATATTACACATTACGGCAGGCAAGTGTCCCCATTTTACACATTACGGTAGGCAAGAGTTGCCATTTTACTAATTACGGCAGGCAAGAATCCCCTCTGTACAGATAACGGCAGCAATTTTCCCCATTTTACACATAACGGCAGGCAAGTGTCCCCATTTTACACATTATGGCAGGCAAGTGTCCCCATTTTTCACATTACGGTAGGCAAGAGTCCCCATTTTACACATTACAGCAGGCAAGAGACCCCATTCTACACATTACGGCAGGCAAGTGTCCCCATTTTACACTTTACGGCAGGCAAGAGTCCCCATTTTACACATTACGGCAGGCAAGTGTCCCCATTCTACACATTACGGCAGGCAAGTGTCCCCATTTTACACTTTACGGCAGGCAAGTGTCTCCATTTTACACAAACGGTAGGCAAGTGTCCCCATTTTACACATTATGGCAGGCTATTTACCCCATTTTACACTTTACAGCAGGCAAGAGTCACCATTTGACACATTATGGCAGGTAAGAGTCCCATTTTACACATTACGGCAGGCAAGTTTCCCAATTTTACACATTACTGCTGGCAAGTTTACCCATTTTACACATTACGGCAGGCAGATGTCCCCATTTTACACATTACGGCAGGCAAGTGTCCCCATTTTACACATTACAGCAGGCAAATGTCCCAATTTTACACATTATGGCAGGCAAGTGTCCCATTTTACACATTATGGCAGGCAAGTTTCCTCATTTTACACATTAAGGCAGGCAAGTGTCCCCATTTTACACAGTACGGCAGGCAAGTGTCCCTATTTTACACATTACGGCAGGCAAGTGTCCCCATTTTTCACATTACGGTAGGCAAGAGTCCCCATTTTACACATTACAGCAGGCAAGTGTCCCCATTTTACACATTACGACAGGCAAGAGTCCCCATTTTACACATTACGGAAGGAAAGAGTCTCCATTTTACATATTACCGCAGGTAAGTGTCTCCATTTTACACATAATGGCAGGCAAGTGTCCCCATTTTACATATTACGGCAGGCAAGTTTCCCCATTTTACACATTAAGGCAGGCAAGTGTCCCCATTTTACACAGTACGGCAGGCAAGTGTCCCTATTTTACACATTACGGCAGGCAAGTGTCCCCATTTTTCACATTACGGTAGGCAAGAGTCCCCATTTTACACATTACAGCAGGCAAGTGTCCCCATTTTACACATTATGACAGGCAAGAGTCCCCATTTTACACATTACGGAAGGAAAGAGTCTCCATTTTACATATTACCGCAGGTAAGTGTCTCAATTTTACACATAATGGCAGGCAAGTTTCCCAATATTACACATTACGGCAGGCAAGTGTCCCCATTTTACACATTACGGCAGGTAAGTGATCCCATTTTACACATCACGGCAGGCAAGAGTCCCCATTTTACACATTACGGCAGGCAAGAGTTCCCATATGACACATAACTGCAGTCAAGAGTCCCCATTTTACACATTATGGCAGGCAAGTGTCCCCATTTTACACATTACGGCAGGCAAGAGTCCCCATTTTAAACATAACTGCAGTCAAGTGTCCCCATCTTACAAATTACGGCAGGCAAGTGTCCCCATTTTAAACATAACTGCAGTCAAGAGTCCCCATTTTACACATTACGGCAGGCTATTGACCCCATTTTACACTTTACAGCAGGCAAGAGTCACCATTTGACACATTATGGCAGGTAAGAGTCCCATTTTACACATTACGGCAGGCAAGTTTCCCAATTTTACACATTACTGCTGGCAAGTTTCCCCATTTTACACATTACGGCAGGCAGATGTCCCCATTTTACACATTACGGCAGGCAAGTGTCCCCATTTTACACATTACAGCAGGCAAATGTCCCAATTTTACACATTACGGCAGGCAAGTGTCCCATTTTACACATTATGGCAGGCAAGTTTCCCCATTTTACACATTAAGGCAGGCAAATTTCCCCATTTTACACAGTACGGCAGGCAAGTGTCCCTATTTTACACATTACGGCAGGCAAGTGTCCCCATTTTACACATTACGGCAGGCAAGTGTCCCCATTTTACACATTACGGCAGGCAAGAGTCCCCATTTTACACGTTACGGAAGGAAAGAGTCTCCATTTTACACATTACCGCAGGTAAGTGTCCCCATTTTACACATAATGGCAGGCAAGTTTCCCAATATTACACATTACGGCAGGCAAGTGTCCCCATTTTACACATTACGGTAGGCAAGAGTACCCATTTTACACATTATGACAGGCAAGCGTCCCAATTCTACACATTATGGCAGGCAAGTGTCCCCATTTAAAACATTACGGCAGGCAAGTGTCCCCATTTTACACATTATGGCAGGTAAGTGTCCCCATTTTTCACATTACGGTAGGCAAGAGTCCCCATTTTACACATTACAGCAGGCAAGAGACCCCATTCTACACATTACGTCAGGCAAGTGTCCCCATTTTACACTTTACGGCAGGCAAGAGTCCCCTTTATAAACATTACGGCAGGCAAGAGTCCCCATTTTACACATTACGGCAGGCAAGTGTCCCCATTTTACACATTACTGCAGGCAAGTGTCCCCATTTTACACATTACGGCAGGCAAGTGACCCCATTTTACACATTACAACAGGCAAGAGTCGCCATTTTAATAATTACGGCAGGCAAGAATCCCCTCTATACAGATAACGGCAGCAATTTTCCCCATTTTACACATAACGGCAGGCAAGTGTCCCCATTTTACACATTACGGTAGGCAAGAGTACCCATTTTACACATTACGGCAGGCAAGTGTCCCCATTTTACACCTTACGGCAGGCAAGAGTCCCCATTTTACACGTTACGGAAGGAAAGAGTCTCCATTTTACACATTACCGCAGGTAAGTGTCCCCATTTTACACATAATGGCAGGCAAGTTTCCCAATATTACACATTACGGCAGGCAAGTGTCCCCATTTTACACATTACGGTAGGCAAGAGTACCCATTTTACACATTATGACAGGCAAGCGTCCCAATTCTACACATTATGGCAGGCAAGTGTCCCCATTTAAAACATTACGGCAGGCAAGTGTCCCCATTTTACACATTATGGCAGGTAAGTGTCCCCATTTTTCACATTACGGTAGGCAAGAGTCCCCATTTTACACATTACAGCAGGCAAGAGACCCCATTCTACACATTACGTTAGGCAAGTGTCCCCATTTTACACTTTACGGCAGGCAAGAGTCCCCTTTATAAACATTACGGCAGGCAAGAGTCCCCATTTTACACATTACGGCAGGCAAGTGTCCCCATTTTACACATTACTGCAGGCAAGTGTCCCCATTTTACACATTACGGCAGGCAAGTGACACCATTCGACACATTACGGCATGCAAGTGACCCCATTTTACACATTACAACAGGCAAGAGTCGCCATTTTAATAATTACGGCAGGCAAGAATCCCCTCTATAAAGATAACGGCAGCAATTTTCCCCATTTTACACATAACGGCAGGCAAGTGTCCCCATTTTACACATTACGGTAGGCAAGAGTACCCATTTTACACATTATGACAGGCAAGAGTCCCAATTCTACACATTATGGCAGGCAAGTGTCCCCATTTAAAACATTACGGCAGGCAAGTGTCCCCATTTTACACATTATGGCAGGCAAGTGTCCCCATTTTTCACATTACGGTAGGAGAGAGTCCCCATTTTACACATTACAGCAGGCAAGAGACCCCATTCTACACATTACGGCAGGCAAGTGTCCCCATTTTACACTTTACGGTAGGCAAGAGTCCCCTTTATAAACATTACGGCAGGCAAGAGTCCCCATTTTACACATTACGGCAGGCAAGTGTCCCCATTTTACACATTACTGCAGGCAAGAGTCCCCTTTATAAACATTACGGCAGGCAAGAGTCCCCATTTTACACATTACGGCAGGCAAGTGTCCCCATTTTACACATTACTGCAGGCAAGAGTCACCATTTTACACACTACGGCAGGCAAGTGTCCCCATTTTACATATTACAGCAGGCAAGTTTCCCCATTTTACACATTAAGGTAGGCAAGAGTCCCCATTTTACACATTACGGCAGACAAGTGTCCCCATGTGACACTTTATAGCAGGCAAGTGACCCCATTTAACACATTACGGCAGGTAAGTGATCCCATTTTACACATCACGGCAGGCAAGAGTCCCCATTTTACACATTACGGCAGGCAAGAGTTCCCATATGACACATAACTGCTGTCAAGAGTCCCCATTTTACACATTACGGCAGGCAAGTGTCCCCATTTTACACATTACGGCAGGCAAGAGTCCCCATTTTAAACATAACTGCAGTCAAGTGTCCCCATCTTACACATTACGGCAGGCAAGTGTCCCCATTTTAAACATAACTGCAGTCAAGAGTCCCCATTTTACACATTACGGCAGGCTATTGACCCCATTTTACACTTTACAGCAGGCAAGAGTCACCATTTGACACATTATGGCAGGTAAGAGTCCCATTTTACACATTACGGCAGGCAAGTTTCCCAATTTTACACATTACTGCTGGCAAATTTCCCCATTTTACACATTACGGCAGGCAGATGTCCCCATTTTACACATTACGGCAGGCAAGTGTCACCATTTTACACATTACAGCAGGCAAATGTCCCAATTTTACACATTACGGCAGGCAAGTGTCCCATTTTACACATTATGGCAGGCAAGTTTCCCCATTTTACACATTAAGGCAGGCAAGTGTCCCCATTTTACACAGTACGGCAGGCAAGTGTCCCTATTTTACACATTACGGCAGGCAAGTGTCCCCATTTTACACATCACGGCAGGCAAGAGTCCCCATTTTAGACGTTACGGAAGGAAAGAGTCTCCATTTTACACATTACCGCAGGTAAGTGTCCCCATTTTACACATAATGGCAGGCAAGTTTCCCAATATTACACATTACGGCAGGCAAGTGTCCCCATTTTACACATTACGGTAGGCAAGAGTACCCATTTTAAACATTATGACAGGCAAGCGTCCCAATTCTACACATTATGGCAGGCAAGTGTCCCCATTTAAAACATTACGGCAGGCAAGTGTCCCCATTTTACACATTATGGCAGGCAAGTGTACCCATTTTTCACATTACGGTAGGCAAGAGTCCCCATTTTACACATTACAGCAGGCAAGAGACCCCATTCTACACATTACGTCAGGCAAGTGTCCCCATTTTACACTTTACGGCAGGCAAGAGTCCCCTTTATAAACATTACGGCAGGCAAGAGTCCCCATTTTACACATTACGGCAGGCAAGTGTCCCCATTTTACACATTACTGCAGGCAAGTGTCCCCATTTTACACATTACGGTAGGCAAGTGACCCCATTCGACACATTATGGCATGCAAGTGACCCCATTTTACACATTACAACAGGCAAGAGTCGCCATTTTAATAATTACGGCAGGCAAGAATCCCCTCTATACAGATAACGGCAGCAATTTTCCCCATTTTACACATAACGGCAGGCAAGTGTCCCCATTTTACACATTACGGTAGGCAAGAGTACCCATTTTACACATTATGACAGGCAAGAGTCCCAATTCTACACATTATGGCAGGCAAGTGTCCCCATTTAAAACATTACGGCAGGCAAGTGTCCCCATTTTACACATTATGGCAGGCAAGTGTCCCCATTTTTCACATTACAGCAGGCAAGAGACCCCATTCTACACATTACGGCAGGCAAGTGTCCCCATTTTACACTTTACGGCAGGCAAGTGTCTCCATTTTACACAAACGGTAGGCAAGTGTCCCCATTTTACACATTATGGCAGGCTATTGACCCCATTTTACACTTTACAGCAGGCAAGAGTCACCATTTGACACATTATGGCAGGCAAGTGTCCCCATTTTACACATTACGGTAGGCAAGAGTACCCATTTTACACATTATGACAGGCAAGAGTCCCAATTCTACACATTATGGCAGGCAAGTGTCCCCATTTTACACATTATGGCAGGCAAGTGTCCCCATTTTACACATAACGGCAGGCAAGTGTCCCCATTTTACACATTACGGTAGGCAAGAGTACCCATTTTACACATTATGACAGGCAAGAGTCCCAATTCTACACATTATGGCAGGCAAGTGTCCCCATTTAAAACATTACGGCAGGCAAGTGTCCCCATTCTACACATTACGGCAGGCAAGTGTCCCCATTTTACACTTTACGGCAGGCAAGTGTCTCCATTTTACACAAACGGTAGGCAAGTGTCCCCATTTTACACATTATGGCAGGCTATTTACCCCATTTTACACTTTACAGCAGGCAAGAGTCACCATTTGACACATTATGGCAGGTAAGAGTCCCATTTTACACATTACGGCAGGCAAGTTTCCCAATTTTACACATTACTGCTGGCAAGTTTACCCATTTTACACATTACGGCAGGCAGATGTCCCCATTTTACACATTACGGCAGGCAAGTGTCCCCATTTTACACATTACAGCAGGCAAATGTCCCAATTTTACACATTATGGCAGGCAAGTGTCCCATTTTACACATTATGGCAGGCAAGTTTCCTCATTTTACACATTAAGGCAGGCAAGTGTCCCCATTTTACACAGTACGGCAGGCAAGTGTCCCTATTTTACACATTACGGCAGGCAAGTGTCCCCATTTTTCACATTACGGTAGGCAAGAGTCCCCATTTTACACATTACAGCAGGCAAGTGTCCCCATTTTACACATTACGACAGGCAAGAGTCCCCATTTTACACATTACGGAAGGAAAGAGTCTCCATTTTACATATTACCGCAGGTAAGTGTCTCCATTTTACACATAATGGCAGGCAAGTGTCCCCATTTTACATATTACGGCAGGCAAGTTTCCCCATTTTACACATTAAGGCAGGCAAGTGTCCCCATTTTACACAGTACGGCAGGCAAGTGTCCCTATTTTACACATTACGGCAGGCAAGTGTCCCCATTTTTCACATTACGGTAGGCAAGAGTCCCCATTTTACACATTACAGCAGGCAAGTGTCCCCATTTTACACATTATGACAGGCAAGAGTCCCCATTTTACACATTACGGAAGGAAAGAGTCTCCATTTTACATATTACCGCAGGTAAGTGTCTCAATTTTACACATAATGGCAGGCAAGTTTCCCAATATTACACATTACGGCAGGCAAGTGTCCCCATTTTACACATTACGGCAGGTAAGTGATCCCATTTTACACATCACGGCAGGCAAGAGTCCCCATTTTACACATTACGGCAGGCAAGAGTTCCCATATGACACATAACTGCAGTCAAGAGTCCCCATTTTACACATTATGGCAGGCAAGTGTCCCCATTTTACACATTACGGCAGGCAAGAGTCCCCATTTTAAACATAACTGCAGTCAAGTGTCCCCATCTTACAAATTACGGCAGGCAAGTGTCCCCATTTTAAACATAACTGCAGTCAAGAGTCCCCATTTTACACATTACGGCAGGCTATTGACCCCATTTTACACTTTACAGCAGGCAAGAGTCACCATTTGACACATTATGGCAGGTAAGAGTCCCATTTTACACATTACGGCAGGCAAGTTTCCCAATTTTACACATTACTGCTGGCAAGTTTCCCCATTTTACACATTACGGCAGGCAGATGTCCCCATTTTACACATTACGGCAGGCAAGTGTCCCCATTTTACACATTACAGCAGGCAAATGTCCCAATTTTACACATTACGGCAGGCAAGTGTCCCATTTTACACATTATGGCAGGCAAGTTTCCCCATTTTACACATTAAGGCAGGCAAATTTCCCCATTTTACACAGTACGGCAGGCAAGTGTCCCTATTTTACACATTACGGCAGGCAAGTGTCCCCATTTTACACATTACGGCAGGCAAGTGTCCCCATTTTACACATTACGGCAGGCAAGAGTCCCCATTTTACACGTTACGGAAGGAAAGAGTCTCCATTTTACACATTACCGCAGGTAAGTGTCCCCATTTTACACATAATGGCAGGCAAGTTTCCCAATATTACACATTACGGCAGGCAAGTGTCCCCATTTTACACATTACGGTAGGCAAGAGTACCCATTTTACACATTATGACAGGCAAGCGTCCCAATTCTACACATTATGGCAGGCAAGTGTCCCCATTTAAAACATTACGGCAGGCAAGTGTCCCCATTTTACACATTATGGCAGGTAAGTGTCCCCATTTTTCACATTACGGTAGGCAAGAGTCCCCATTTTACACATTACAGCAGGCAAGAGACCCCATTCTACACATTACGTCAGGCAAGTGTCCCCATTTTACACTTTACGGCAGGCAAGAGTCCCCTTTATAAACATTACGGCAGGCAAGAGTCCCCATTTTACACATTACGGCAGGCAAGTGTCCCCATTTTACACATTACTGCAGGCAAGTGTCCCCATTTTACACATTACGGCAGGCAAGTGACCCCATTTTACACATTACAACAGGCAAGAGTCGCCATTTTAATAATTACGGCAGGCAAGAATCCCCTCTATACAGATAACGGCAGCAATTTTCCCCATTTTACACATAACGGCAGGCAAGTGTCCCCATTTTACACATTACGGTAGGCAAGAGTACCCATTTTACACATTACGGCAGGCAAGTGTCCCCATTTTACACCTTACGGCAGGCAAGAGTCCCCATTTTACACGTTACGGAAGGAAAGAGTCTCCATTTTACACATTACCGCAGGTAAGTGTCCCCATTTTACACATGATGGCAGGCAAGTTTCCCAATATTACACATTACGGCAGGCAAGTGTCCCCATTTTACACATTACGGTAGGCAAGAGTACCCATTTTACACATTATGACAGGCAAGCGTCCCAATTCTACACATTATGGCAGGCAAGTGTCCCCATTTAAAACATTACGGCAGGCAAGTGTCCCCATTTTACACATTATGGCAGGTAAGTGTCCCCATTTTTCACATTACGGTAGGCAAGAGTCCCCATTTTACACATTACAGCAGGCAAGAGACCCCATTCTACACATTACGTCAGGCAAGTGTCCCCATTTTACACTTTACGGCAGGCAAGAGTCCCCTTTATAAACATTACGGCAGGCAAGAGTCCCCATTTTACACATTACGGCAGGCAAGTGTCCCCATTTTACACATTACTGCAGGCAAGTGTCCCCATTTTACACATTACGGCAGGCAAGTGACCCCATTCGACACATTACGGCATGCAAGTGACCCCATTTTACACATTACAACAGGCAAGAGTCGCCATTTTAATAATTACAGCAGGCAAGAATCCCCTCTATAAAGATAACGGCAGCAATTTTCCCCATTTTACACATAACGGCAGGCAAGTGTCCCCATTTTACACATTACGGTAGGCAAGAGTACCCATTTTACACATTATGACAGGCAAGAGTCCCAATTCTACACATTATGGCAGGCAAGTGTCCCCATTTAAAACATTACGGCAGGCAAGTGTCCCCATTTTACACATTATGGCAGGCAAGTGTCCCCATTTTTCACATTACAGCAGGCAAGAGACCCCATTCTACACATTACGGCAGGCAAGTGTCCCCATTTTACACTTTACGGCAGGCAAGTGTCTCCATTTTACACATTATGGCAGGCTATTGACCCCATTTTACACTTTACAGCAGGCAAGAGTCACCATTTGACACATTATGGCAGGTAAGAGTCCCATTTTACACATTACGGCAGGCAAGTTTCCCAATTTTACACATTACGGCAGGCAAGTGTCCCCATTTTTCACATTACGGTAGGCAAGAGTCCCCATTTTACACATTACAGCAGGCAAGTGTCCCCATTTTACACATTACGACAGGCAAGAGTCCCCATTTTACACATTACGGAAGGAAAGAGTCTCCATTTTACATATTACCGCAGGTAAGTGTCTCCATTTTACACATAATGGCAGGCAAGTGTCCCCATTTTACATATTACGGCAGGCAAGTTTCCCCATTTTACACATTAAGGCAGGCAAGTGTCCCCATTTTACACAGTACGGCAGGCAAGTGTCCCTATTTTACACATTACGACAGGCAAGTGTCCCCATTTTTCACATTACGGTAGGCAAGAGTCCCCATTTTACACATTACAGCAGGCAAGTGTCCCCATTTTACACATTATGACAGGCAAGAGTCCCCATTTTACACATTACGGAAGGGAAGAGTCTCCATTTTACATATTACCGCAGGTAAGTGTCTCCATTTTACACATAATGGCAGGCAAGTTTCCCAATATTACACATTACGGCAGGCAAGTGTCCCCATTTTACACATTACGGTACGCAAGAGTACCCATTTTACACATTATGACAGGCAAGAGTCCCAATTCTACACATTATGGCAGGCAAGTGTCCCCATTTAAAACATTACGGCAGGCAAGTGTCCCCATTTTACACATTATGGCAGGCAAGTGTCCCCATTTTTCACATTACGGTAGGAGAGAGTCCCCATTTTACACATTACAGCAGGCAAGAGACCCCATTCTACACATTACGGCAGGCAAGTGTCCCCATTTTACACTTTACGGTAGGCAAGAGTCCCCTTTATAAACATTACGGCAGGCAAGAGTCCCCATTTTACACATTACGGCAGGCAAGTGTCCCCATTTTACACATTACTGCAGGCAAGAGTCCCCTTTATAAACATTACGGCAGGCAAGAGTCCCCATTTTACACATTACCGCAGGCAAGTGTCCCCATTTTACACATAACTGCAGGCAAGAGTCACCATTTTACACACTACGGCAGGCAAGTGTCCCCATTTTACATATTACAGCAGGCAAGTTTCCCCATTTTACACATTAAGGTAGGCAAGAGTCCCCATTTTACACATTACGGCAGACAAGTGTCCCCATGTGACACTTTACAGCAGGCAAGTGACCCCATTTAACACATTACGGCAGGTAAGTGATCCCATTTTACACATCACGGCAGGCAAGAGTCCCCATTTTACACATTACGGCAGGCAAGAGTTCCCATATGACACATAACTGCAGTCAAGAGTCCCCATTTTACACATTACGGCAGGCAAGTGTCCCCATTTTACACATTACGGCAGGCAAGAGTCCCCATTTTAAACATAACTGCAGTCAAGTGTCCCCATCTTACACATTACGGCAGGCAAGTGTCCCCATTTTAAACATAACTGCAGTCAAGAGTCCCCATTTTACACATTACGGCAGGCTATTGACCCCATTTTACACTTTACAGCAGGCAAGAGTCAATATTTGACACATTATGGCAGGTAAGAGTCCCATTTTACACATTACGGCAGGCAAGTTTCCCAATTTTACACATTACTGCTGGCAAGTTTCCCCATTTTACACATTACGGCAGGCAGATGTCCCCATTTTACACATTACGGCAGGCAAGTGTCCCCATTTTAAACATAACTGCAGTCAAGAGTCCCCATTTTACACATTACGGCAGGCTATTGACCCCATTTTACACTTTACAGCAGGCAAGAGTCAATATTTGACACATTACGGCAGGTAAGAGTCCCATTTTACACATTACGGCAGGCAAGTTTCCCAATTTTACACATTACGGCAGGCAAGAGTTCCCATATGACACATAACTGCAGTCAAGAGTCCCCATTTTACACATTACGGCAGGCAAGTGTCCCCATTTTACACATTACGGCAGGCAAGAGTCCCCATTTTAAACATAACTGCAGTCAAGTGTCCCCATCTTACACATTACGGCAGGCAAGTGTCCCCATTTTAAACATAACTGCAGTCAAGAGTCCCCATTTTACACATTACGGCAGGCTATTGACCCCATTTTACACTTTACAGCAGGCAAGAGTCAATATTTGACACATTATGGCAGGTAAGAGTCCCATTTTACACATTACGGCAGGCAAGTTTCCCAATTTTACACATTACTGCTGGCAAGTTTCCCCATTTTACACATTACGGCAGGCAGATGTCCCCATTTTACACATTACGGCAGGCAAGTGTCCCTATTTTACACATTACAGCAGGCAAATGTCCCAATTTTACACATTACGGCAGGCAAGTGTCCCATTTTACACATTATGGCAGGCAAGTTTCCCCATTTTACACATTAAGGCAGGCAAATTTCCCCATTTTACACAGTACGGCAGGCAAGTGTCCCTATTTTACACATTACGGCAGGCAAGTGTCCCCATTTTACACATTACGGCAGGCAAGTGTCCCCATTTTACACATTACGGCAGGCAAGAGTCCCCATTTTACACGTTACGGAAGGAAAGAGTCTCCATTTTACACATTACCGCAGGTAAGTGTCCCAATTTTACACATTATGGCAGGCAAGTGTCCCATTTTACACATTATGGCAGGCAAGTTTCCCCATTTTACACATTAAGGCAGGCAAGTGTCCCCATTTTACACAGTACGGCAGGCAAGTGTCCCTATTTTACACATTACGGCAGGCAAGTGTCCCCATTTTTCACATTACGGTAGGCAAGAGTCCCCATTGTACACATTACAGCAGGCAAGTGTCCCCATTTTACACATTACGACAGGCAAGAGTCCCCATTTTACACATTACGGAAGGAAAGAGTCTCCATTTTACATATTACCGCAGGTAAGTGTCTCCATTTTACACATAATGGCAGGCAAGTGTCCCCATTTTACATATTACGGCAGGCAAGTTTCCCCATTTTACACATTACGGTAGGCAAGAGTCCCCATTTTACACATTACGGCAGGCAAGTGACCCCATTTAACATATTACGGCAGGTAAGTGATCCCATTTTACACGTCACGGCAGGCAAGAGTCCCCATTTTAAACATTACGGCAGGCAAGAGTTCCCATTTGACACATAACTGCAGTCAAGAGTCCCCATTTTACACATTACGGCAGGCAAGTGTCCCCATTTTACACATTACGGCAGGCTATTGACCCCATTTTACACTTTACAGCAGGCAAGAGTCACCATTTGACACATTATGGCAGGTAAGAGTCCCATTTTACACATTACGGCAGGCAAGTTTCCCAATTTTACACATTACTGCTGGCAAGTTTCCCCATTTTACACATTACGGCAGGCAGATGTCCTCATTTTACACATTACGGCAGGCAAGTGTCCCCATTTTACACATTACGGCAGGCAAGTGACCCCAATCGACACATTACGGCATGCAAGTGACCACATTTTACACATTACAACAGGCAAGAGTCGCCATTTTAATAATTACGGCAGGCAAGAATCCCCTCTATACAGATAACGGCAGCAATTTTCCCCATTTTACACATAACGGCAGGCAAGTGTCCCCATTTTACACATTACGGTAGGCAAGAGTACCCATTTTACACATTATGACAGGCAAGAGTCCCAATTCTACACATTATGGCAGGCAAGTGTCCCCATTTAAAACATTACGGCAGGCAAGTGTCCCCATTTTACACATTATGGCAGGCAAGTGTCCCCATTTTTCACATTACGGTTGGCAAGAGTCCCCATTTTACACATTACAGCAGGCAAGAGACCCCATTCTACACATTACGGCAGGCAAGTGTCCCCATTTTACACTTTACGGCAGGCAAGTGTCTCCATTTTACACATTACGGTAGGCAAGTGTCCCCATTTTACACATTATGGCAGGCTATTGACCCCATTTTACACATTAAAACAGGCAAGAGTCGCCATTTTACGAATTACGGTAGGCAAGAAACCCCTCTATACAGATAACGTCAGCAATTTTCCCCATTTTACACATAACGGCAGGCAAGTGTCCCCATTTGACACATTATGGCAGGCAAGTGTCCCCATTTTTCACATTACGGTAGGCAAGAGTCCCCATTTTACACATTACAGCAGGCAAGAGACCCCATTCTACACATTACGGCAGGCAAGTGTCCCCATTTTACACTTTACGGCAGGCAAGAGTACCCTTTATAAACATTACGGCAGGCAAGAGTCCCCATTTTACAAATTACGGCAGGCAAGTGTCCCCATTTTACACATTACTGCAGGCAAGTGTCCCCATTTTACACATTACGGCAGGCAAGTGACCCCATTCGACACATTACGGCATGCAAGTGACCCCATTTTACACATTACAACAGGCAAGAGTTGCCATATTACTAATTACGGCAGGCAAGAATCCCCTCTATACAGATAACGGCAGCAATTTTCCCCATTTTACACATAACGGCAGGCAAGTGTCCCCATTTTACACATTACGGTAGGCAAGAGTACACATTTTACACATTATGACAGGCAAGAGTCCCAATTATACACATTATGGCAGGCAAGTGTCCCCATTTAAAACATTACGGCAGGCAAATGTCCCCATTTTACACATTATGGCAGGCAAGTGTCCCCATTTTTCACATTACGGTAGGCAAGAGTCCCCATTTTACACATTACAGCAGGCAAGAGACCCCATTCTACACATTACGGCAGGCAAGTGTCCCCATTTTACACTTTACGGCAGGCAAGAGTCCCCTTTATAAACATTACGGCAGGCAAGAGTCCCCATTTTACACATTACGGCAGACAAGTGTCCCCATTTTACACATTACTGCAGGCAAGTGTCCCCATTTTACACATTACGGCAGGCAAATGACCCCATTCGACACATTACGGCATGCAAGTGACCCCATTTTACACATTACAACAGGCAAGAGTCGCCATTTTACTAATTACGGCAGGCAAGAATCCCCTCTATACAGATAACGGCAGCAATTTTCCCCATTTTACACATAACGGCAGGCAAGTGTCCCCATTTTACACATTATGGCAGGCAAGTGTCCCCATTTTTCACATTACGGTAGGCAAGAGTCCCCATTTTACACATTACAGCAGGCAAGAGACCCCATTCTACACATTACGGCAGGCATGTGTCCCCATTTTAAACATTACTGCAGGCAAGAGTCCCCATTTTTCACATTACGGTAGGAGAGAGTCCCCATTTTACACATTACAGCAGGCAAGAGACCCCATTCTACACATTACGGCAGGCAAGTGTCTCCATTTTACACTTTACGGTAGGCAAGAGTCCCCTTTATAAACATTACGGCAGGCAAGAGTCCCCATTTTACACATTACGGCAGGCAAGTGTCCCCATTTTACACATTACTGCAGGCAAGAGTCCCCTTTATAAACATTACGGCAGGCAAGAGTCCCCATTTTACACATTACGGCAGGCAAGTGTCCCCATTTTACACATTACTGCAGGCAAGAGTCACCATTTTACACACTACGGCAGGCAAGTGTCCCCATTTTACATATTACAGCAGGCAAGTTTCCCCATTTTACACATTAAGGTAGGCAAGAGTCCCCATTTTACACATTACGGCAGACAAGTGTCCCCATGTGACACTTTACAGCAGGCAAGTGACCCCATTTAACACATTACAGCAGGTAAGTGATCCCATTTTACACATCACGGCAGGCAAGAGTCCCCATTTTACACATTACGGCAGGCAAGAGTTCCCATATGACACATAACTGCAGTCAAGAGTCCCCATTTTACACATTACGGCAGGCAAGTGTCCCCATTTTACACATTACGGCAGGCAAGAGTCCCCATTTTAAACATAACTGCAGTCAAGTGTCCCCATCTTACACATTACGGCAGGCAAGTGTCCCCATTTTAAACATAACTGCAGTCAAGAGTCCCCATTTTACACATTACGGCAGGCTATTGACCCCATTTTACACTTTACAGCAGGCAAGAGTCACCATTTGACACATTATGGCAGGTAAGAGTCCCATTTTACACATTACGGCAGGCAAGTTTCCCAATTTTACACATTACTGCTGGCAAGTTTCCCCATTTTACACATTACGGCAGGCAGATGTCCCCATTTTACACATTACGGCAGGCAAGTGTCCCCATTTTACACATTACAGCAGGCAAATGTCCCAATTTTACATATTACGGCAGGCAAGTGTCCCATTTTACACATTATGGCAGGCAAGTTTCCCCATTTTACACATTAAGGCAGGCAAGTGTCCCCATTTTACACAGTACGGCAGGCAAGTGTCCCTATTTTACACATTACGGCAGGCAAGTGTCCCCATTTTACACATTACGGCAGGCAAGTGTCCCCATTTTACACATTACGGCAGGCAAGAGTCCCCATTTTACACGTTACGGAAGGAAAGAGTCTCCATTTTACACATTACCGCAGGTAAGTGTCCCCATTTTACACATAATGGCAGGCAAGTTTCCCAATATTAAGCATTACGGCAGGCAAGTGTCCCCATTTTACACATTACGGTAGGCAAGAGTACCCATTTTACACATTATGACAGGCAAGCGTCCCAATTCTATACATTATGGCAGGCAAGTGTCCCCATTTAAAACATTACGGCAGGCAAGTGTCCCCATTTTACACATTATGGCAGGTAAGTGTCCCCATTTTTCACATTACGGTAGGCAAGAGTCCCCATTTTACACATTACAGCAGGCAAGAGACCCCATTCTACACATTACGTCAGGCAAGTGTCCCCATTTTACACTTTACGGCAGGCAAGAGTCCCCTTTATAAACATTACGGCAGGCAAGAGTCCCCATTTTACACATTACGGCAGGCAAGTGTCCCCATTTTACACATTACTGCAGGCAAGTGTCCCCATTTTACACATTACGGCAGGCAAGTTACCCCATTCGACACATTACGGCATGCAAGTGACCCCATTTTACACATTACAACAGGCAAGAGTCGCCATTTTAATAATTACGGCAGGCAAGAATCCCCTCTATACAGATAACGGCAGCAATTTTCCCCATTTTACACATAACGGCAGGCAAGTGTCCCCATTTTACACATTACGGTAGGCAAGAGTACCCATTTTACACATTATGACAGGCAAGAGTCCCAATTCTACACATTATGGCAGGCAAGTGTCCCCATTTAAAACATTACGGCAGGCAAGTGTCCCCATTTTACACATTATGGCAGGCAAGTGTCCCCATTTTTCACATTACAGCAGGCAAGAGACCCCATTCTACACATTACGGCAGGCAAGTGTCCCCATTTTACACTTTACGGCAGGCAAGTGTCTCCATTTTACACAAACGGTAGGCAAGTGTCCCCATTTTACACATTATGGCAGGCTATTGACCCCATTTTACACTTTACAGCAGGCAAGAGTCACCATTTGACACATTATGGCAGGTAAGAGTCCCATTTTACACATTACGGCAGGCAAGTTTCCCAATTTTACACATTACTGCTGGCAAGTTTCCCCATTTTACACATTACGGCAGGCAGATGTCCCCATTTTACACATTACGGCAGGCAAGTGTCCCCATTTTACAAATTACAGCAGGCAAATGTCCCAATTTTACACATTATGGCAGGCAAGTGTCCCATTTTACACATTATGGCAGGCAAGTTTCCCCATTTTACACATTAAGGCAGGCAAGTGTCCCCATTTTACACAGTACGGCAGGCAAGTGTCCCTATTTTACACATTACGGCAGGCAAGTGTCCCCATTTTTCACATTACGGTAGGCAAGAGTCCCCATTTTACACATTACAGCAGGCAAGTGTCCCCATTTTACACATTATGACAGGCAAGAGTCCCCATTTTACACATTACGGAAGGAAAGAGTCTCCATTTTACATATTACCGCAGGTAAGTGTCTCCATTTTACACATAATGGCAGGCAAGTTTCCCAATATTACACATTACGGCAGGCAAGTGTCCCCATTTTACACATTACGGTAGGCAAGAGTACCCATTTTACACATTATGACAGGCAAGAGTCCCAATTCTACACATTATGGCAGGCAAGTGTCCCCATTTAAAACATTACGGCAGGCAAGTGTCCCCATTTTACACATTATGGCAGGCAAGTGTCCCCATTTTTCACATTACGGTAGGAGAGAGTCCCCATTTTACACATTACAGCAGGCAAGAGACCCCATTCTACACATTACGGCAGGCAAGTGTCCCCATTTTACACTTTACGGTAGGCAAGAGTCCCCTTTATAAACATTACGGCAGGCAAGAGTCCCCATTTTACACATTACGGCAGGCAAGTGTCCCCATTTTACACATTACTGCAGGCAAGAGTCCCCTTTATAAACATTACGGCAGGCAAGAGTCCCCATTTTACACATTACGGCAGGCAAGTGTCCCCATTTTACACATTACTGCAGGCAAGAGTCACCATTTTACACACTACGGCAGGCAAGTGTCCCCATTTTACATATTACAGCAGGCAAGTTTCCCCATTTTACACATTAAGGTAGGCAAGAGTCCCCATTTTACACATTACGGCAGACAAGTGTCCCCATGTGACACTTTACAGCAGGCAAGTGACCCCATTTAACACATTACGGCAGGTAAGTGATCCCATTTTACACATCACGGCAGGCAAGAGTCCCCATTTTACACATTACGGCAGGAAAGAGTTCCCATATGACACATAACTGCAGTCAAGAGTCCCCATTTTACACATTACGGCAGGCAAGTGTCCCCATTTTACACATTACGGCAGGCAAGAGTCCCCATTTTAAACATAACTGCAGTCAAGTGTCCCCATCTTACACATTACGGCAGGCAAGTGTCCCCATTTTAAACATAACTGCAGTCAAGAGTCCCCATTTTACACATTACGGCAGGCTATTGACCCCATTTTAGACTTTACAGCAGGCAAGAGTCACCATTTGACACATTATGGCAGGTAAGAGTCCCATTTTACACATTACGGCAGGCAAGTTTCCCAATTTTACACATTACTGCTGGCAAGTTTCCCCATTTTACACATTACGGCAGGCAAGTGTCCCCATTTTACACATTACAGCAGGCAAATGTCCCAATTTTACACATTACGGCAGGCAAGTGTCCCATTTTACACATTATGGCAGGCAAGTTTCCCCATTTTACACATTAAGGCAGGCAAATTTCCCCATTTTACACAGTACGGCAGGCAAGTGTCCCTATTTTACACATTACGGCAGGCAAGTGTCCCCATTTTACACATTACGGCAGGCAAGTGTCCCCATTTTACACCTTACGGCAGGCAAGAGTCCCCATTTTACACGTTACGGAAGGAAAGAGTCTCCATTTTACACATTACCGCAGGTAAGTGTCCCCATTTTACACATGATGGCAGGCAAGTTTCCCAATATTACACATTACGGCAGGCAAGTGTCCCCATTTTACACATTACGGTAGGCAAGAGTACCCATTTTACACATTATGACAGGCAAGCGTCCCAATTCTACACATTATGGCAGGCAAGTGTCCCCATTTAAAACATTACGGCAGGCAAGTGTCCCCATTTTACACATTATGGCAGGTAAGTGTCCCCATTTTTCACATTACAGTAGGCAAGAGTCCCCATTTTACACATTACAGCAGGCAAGAGACCCCATTCTACACATTACGTCAGGCAAGTGTCCCCATTTTACACTTTACGGCAGGCAAGAGTCCCCTTTATAAACATTACGGCAGGCAAGAGTCCCCATTTTACACATTACGGCAGGCAAGTGTCCCCATTTTACACATTACTGCAGGCAAGTGTCCCCATTTTACACATTACGGCAGGCAAGTGACCCCATTCGACACATTACGGCATGCAAGTGACCCCATTTTACACATTACAACAGGCAAGAGTCGCCATTTTAATAATTACGGCAGGCAAGAATCCCCTCTATACAGATAACGGCAGCAATTTTCCCCATTTTACACATAACGGCAGGCAAGTGTCCCCATTTTACACATTACGGTAGGCAAGAGTACCCATTTTACACATTACGGCAGGCAAGTGTCCCCATTTTACACCTTACGGCAGGCAAGAGTCCCCATTTTACACGTTACGGAAGGAAAGAGTCTCCATTTTACACATTACCGCAGGTAAGTGTCCCCATTTTACACATGATGGCAGGCAAGTTTCCCAATATTACACATTACGGCAGGCAAGTGTCCCCATTTTACACATTACGGTAGGCAAGAGTACCCATTTTACACATTATGACAGGCAAGCGTCCCAATTCTACACATTATGGCAGGCAAGTGTCCCCATTTAAAACATTACGGCAGGCAAGTGTCCCCATTTTACACATTATGGCAGGTAAGTGTCCCCATTTTTCACATTACGGTAGGCAAGAGTCCCCATTTTACACATTACAGCAGGCAAGAGACCCCATTCTACACATTACGTCAGGCAAGTGTCCCTATTTTACACTTTACGGCAGGCAAGAGTCCCCTTTATAAACATTACGGCAGGCAAGAGTCCCCATTTTACACATTACGGCAGGCAAGTGTCCCCATTTTACACATTACTGCAGGCAAGTGTCCCCATTTTACACATTACGGCAGGCAAGTGACCCCATTCGACACATTACGGCATGCAAGTGACCCCATTTTACACATTACAACAGGCAAGAGTCGCCATTTTAATAATTACAGCAGGCAAGAATCCCCTCTATAAAGATAACGGCAGCAATTTTCCCCATTTTACACATAACGGCAGGCAAGTGTCCCCATTTTACACATTACGGTAGGCAAGAGTACCCATTTTACACATTATGACAGGCAAGAGTCCCAATTCTACACATTATGGCAGGCAAGTGTCCCCATTTAAAACATTACGGCAGGCAAGTGTCCCCATTTTACACATTATGGCAGGCAAGTGTCCCCATTTTTCACATTACAGCAGGCAAGAGACCCCATTCTACACATTACGGCAGGCAAGTGTCCCCATTTTACACTTTACGGCAGGCAAGTGTCTCCATTTTACACATTATGGCAGGCTATTGACCCCATTTTACACTTTACAGCAGGCAAGAGTCACCATTTGACACATTATGGCAGGTAAGAGTCCCATTTTACACATTACGGCAGGCAAGTTTCCCAATTTTACACATTACTGCTGGCAAGTTTCCCCATTTTACACATTACGGCAGGCAGATGTCCCCATTTTACACATTACGGCAGGCAAGTGTCCCCATTTTACACATTACAGCAGGCAAATGTCCCAATTTTACACATTATGGCAGGCAAGTGTCCCATTTTACACATTATGGCAGGCAAGTTTCCCCATTTTACACATTAAGGCAGGCAAGTGTCCCCATTTTACACAGTACGGCAGGCAAGTGTCCCTATTTTACACATTACGGCAGGCAAGTGTCCCCATTTTTCACATTACGGTAGGCAAGAGTCCCCATTTTACACATTACAGCAGGCAAGTGTCCCCATTTTACACATTACGACAGGCAAGAGTCCCCATTTTACACATTACGGAAGGAAAGAGTCTCCATTTTACATATTACCGCAGGTAAGTGTCTCCATTTTACACATAATGGCAGGCAAGTGTCCCCATTTTACATATTACGGCAGGCAAGTTTCCCCATTTTACACATTAAGGCAGGCAAGTGTCCCCATTTTACACAGTACGGCAGGCAAGTGTCCCTATTTTACACATTACGACAGGCAAGTGTCCCCATTTTTCACATTACGGTAGGCAAGAGTCCCCATTTTACACATTACAGCAGGCAAGTGTCCCCATTTTACACATTATGACAGGCAAGAGTCCCCATTTTACACATTACGGAAGGGAAGAGTCTCCATTTTACATATTACCGCAGGTAAGTGTCTCCATTTTACACATAATGGCAGGCAAGTTTCCCAATATTACACATTACGGCAGGCAAGTGTCCCCATTTTACACATTACGGTAGGCAAGAGTACCCATTTTACACATTATGACAGGCAAGAGTCCCAATTCTACACATTATGGCAGGCAAGTGTCCCCATTTAAAACATTACGGCAGGCAAGTGTCCCCATTTTACACATTATGGCAGGCAAGTGTCCCCATTTTTCACATTACGGTAGGAGAGAGTCCCCATTTTACACATTACAGCAGGCAAGAGACCCCATTCTACACATTACGGCAGGCAAGTGTCCCCATTTTACACTTTACGGTAGGCAAGAGTCCCCTTTATAAACATTACGGCAGGCAAGAGTCCCCATTTTACACATTACGGCAGGCAAGTGTCCCCATTTTACACATTACTGCAGGCAAGAGTCCCCTTTATAAACATTACGGCAGGCAAGAGTCCCCATTTTACACATTACGGCAGGCAAGTGTCCCCATTTTACACATAACTGCAGGCAAGAGTCACCATTTTACACACTACGGCAGGCAAGTGTCCCCATTTTACATATTACAGCAGGCAAGTTTCCCCATTTTACACATTAAGGTAGGCAAGAGTCCCCATTTTACACATTACGGCAGACAAGTGTCCCCATGTGACACTTTACAGCAGGCAAGTGACCCCATTTAACACATTACGGCAGGTAAGTGATCCCATTTTACACATCACGGCAGGCAAGAGTCCCCATTTTACACATTACGGCAGGCAAGAGTTCCCATATGACACATAACTGCAGTCAAGAGTCCCCATTTTACACATTACGGCAGGCAAGTGTCCCCATTTTACACATTACGGCAGGCAAGAGTCCCCATTTTAAACATAACTGCAGTCAAGTGTCCCCATCTTACACATTACGGCAGGCAAGTGTCCCCATTTTAAACATAACTGCAGTCAAGAGTCCCCATTTTACACATTACGGCAGGCTATTGACCCCATTTTACACTTTACAGCAGGCAAGAGTCAATATTTGACACATTATGGCAGGTAAGAGTCCCATTTTACACATTACGGCAGGCAAGTTTCCCAATTTTACACATTACTGCTGGCAAGTTTCCCCATTTTACACATTACGGCAGGCAGATGTCCCCATTTTACACATTACGGCAGGCAAGTGTCCCCATTTTAAACATAACTGCAGTCAAGAGTCCCCATTTTACACATTACGGCAGGCTATTGACCCCATTTTACACTTTACAGCAGGCAAGAGTCAATATTTGACACATTACGGCAGGTAAGAGTCCCATTTTACACATTACGGCAGGCAAGTTTCCCAATTTTACACATTACGGCAGGCAAGAGTTCCCATATGACACATAACTGCAGTCAAGAGTCCCCATTTTACACATTACGGCAGGCAAGTGTCCCCATTTTACACATTACGGCAGGCAAGAGTCCCCATTTTAAACATAACTGCAGTCAAGTGTCCCCATCTTACACATTACGGCAGGCAAGTGTCCCCATTTTAAACATAACTGCAGTCAAGAGTCCCCATTTTACACATAACGGCAGGCTATTGACCCCATTTTACACTTTACAGCAGGCAAGAGTCAATATTTGACACATTATGGCAGGTAAGAGTCCCATTTTACACATTACGGCAGGCAAGTTTCCCAATTTTACACATTACTGCTGGCAAGTTTCCCCATTTTACACATTACGGCAGGCAGATGTCCCCATTTTACACATTACGGCAGGCAAGTGTCCCTATTTTACACATTACAGCAGGCAAATGTCCCAATTTTACACATTACGGCAGGCAAGTGTCCCATTTTACACATTATGGCAGGCAAGTTTCCCCATTTTACACATTAAGGCAGGCAAATTTCCCCATTTTACACAGTACGGCAGGCAAGTGTCCCTATTTTACACATTACGGCAGGCAAGTGTCCCCATTTTACACATTACGGCAGGCAAGTGTCCCCATTTTACACATTACGGCAGGCAAGAGTCCCCATTTTACACGTTACGGAAGGAAAGAGTCTCCATTTTACACATTACCGCAGGTAAGTGTCCCAATTTTACACATTATGGCAGGCAAGTGTCCCATTTTACACATTATGGCAGGCAAGTTTCCCCATTTTACACATTAAGGCAGGCAAGTGTCCCCATTTTACACAGTACGGCAGGCAAGTGTCCCTATTTTACACATTACGGCAGGCAAGTGTCCCCATTTTTCACATTACGGTAGGCAAGAGTCCCCATTGTACACATTACAGCAGGCAAGTGTCCCCATTTTACACATTACGACAGGCAAGAGTCCCCATTTTACACATTACGGAAGGAAAGAGTCTCCATTTTACATATTACCGCAGGTGAGTGTCTCCATTTTACACATAATGGCAGGCAAGTGTCCCCATTTTACATATTACGGCAGGCAAGTTTCCCCATTTTACACATTACGGTAGGCAAGAGTCCCCATTTTACACATTACGGCAGGCAAGTGACCCCATTTAACATATTACGGCAGGTAAGTGATCCCATTTTACACGTCACGGCAGGCAAGAGTCCCCATTTTAAACATTACGGCAGGCAAGAGTTCCCATTTGACACATAACTGCAGTCAAGAGTCCCCATTTTACACATTACGGCAGGCAAGTGTCCCCATTTTACACATTACGGCAGGCTATTGACCCCATTTTACACTTTACAGCAGGCAAGAGTCACCATTTGACACATTATGGCAGGTAAGAGTCCCATTTTACACATTACGGCAGGCAAGTTTCCCAATTTTACACATTACTGCTGGCAAGTTTCCCCATTTTACACATTACGGCAGGCAGATGTCCTCATTTTACACATTACGGCAGGCAAGTGTCCCCATTTTACACATTACGGCAGGCAAGTGACCCCAATCGACACATTACGGCATGCAAGTGACCACATTTTACACATTACAACAGGCAAGAGTCGCCATTTTAATAATTACGGCAGGCAAGAATCCCCTCTATACAGATAACGGCAGCAATTTTCCCCATTTTACACATAACGGCAGGCAAGTGTCCCCATTTTACACATTACGGTAGGCAAGAGTACCCATTTTACACATTATGACAGGCAAGAGTCCCAATTCTACACATTATGGCAGGCAAGTGTCCCCATTTAAAACATTACGGCAGGCAAGTGTCCCCATTTTACACATTATGGCAGGCAAGTGTCCCCATTTTTCACATTACGGTTGGCAAGAGTCCCCATTTTACACATTACAGCAGGCAAGAGACCCCATTCTACACATTACGGCAGGCAAGTGTCCCCATTTTACACTTTACGGCAGGCAAGTGTCTCCATTTTACACATTACGGTAGGCAAGTGTCCCCATTTTACACATTATGGCAGGCTATTGACCCCATTTTACACATTAAAACAGGCAAGAGTCGCCATTTTACGAATTACGGTAGGCAAGAAACCCCTCTATACAGATAACGTCAGCAATTTTCCCCATTTTACACATAACGGCAGGCAAGTGTCCCCATTTGACACATTATGGCAGGCAAGTGTCCCCATTTTTCACATTACGGTAGGCAAGAGTCCCCATTTTACACATTACAGCAGGCAAGAGACCCCATTCTACACATTACGGCAGGCAAGTGTCCCCATTTTACACTTTACGGCAGGCAAGAGTACCCTTTATAAACATTACGGCAGGCAAGAGTCCCCATTTTACAAATTACGGCAGGCAAGTGTCCCCATTTTACACATTACTGCAGGCAAGTGTCCCCATTTTACACATTACGGCAGGCAAGTGACCCCATTCGACACATTACGGCATGCAAGTGACCCCATTTTACACATTACAACAGGCAAGAGTTGCCATATTACTAATTACGGCAGGCAAGAATCCCCTCTATACAGATAACGGCAGCAATTTTCCCCATTTTACACATAACGGCAGGCAAGTGTCCCCATTTTACACATTACGGTAGGCAAGAGTACACATTTTACACATTATGACAGGCAAGAGTCCCAATTATACACATTATGGCAGGCAAGTGTCCCCATTTAAAACATTACGGCAGGCAAATGTCCCCATTTTACACATTATGGCAGGCAAGTGTCCCCATTTTTCACATTACGGTAGGCAAGAGTCCCCATTTTACACATTACAGCAGGCAAGAGACCCCATTCTACACATTACGGCAGGCAAGTGTCCCCATTTTACACTTTACGGCAGGCAAGAGTCCCCTTTATAAACATTACGGCAGGCAAGAGTCCCCATTTTACACATTACGGCAGACAAGTGTCCCCATTTTACACATTACTGCAGTCAAGTGTCCCCATTTTACACATTACGGCAGGCAAATGACCCCATTCGACACATTACGGCATGCAAGTGACCCCATTTTACACATTACAACAGGCAAGAGTCGCCATTTTACTAATTACGGCAGGCAAGAATCCCCTCTATACAGATAACGGCAGCAATTTTCCCCATTTTACACATAACGGCAGGCAAGTGTCCCCATTTTACACATTATGGCAGGCAAGTGTCCCCATTTTTCACATTACGGTAGGCAAGAGTCCCCATTTTACACATTACAGCAGGCAAGAGACCCCATTCTACACATTACGGCAGGCATGTGTCCCCATTTTAAACATTACTGCAGGCAAGAGTCCCCATTTTTCACATTACGGTAGGAGAGAGTCCCCATTTTACACATTACAGCAGGCAAGAGACCCCATTCTACACATTACGGCAGGCAAGTGTCTCCATTTTACACTTTACGGTAGGCAAGAGTCCCCTTTATAAACATTACGGCAGGCAAGAGTCCCCATTTTACACATTACGGCAGGCAAGTGTCCCCATTTTACACATTACTGCAGGCAAGAGTCCCCTTTATAAACATTACGGCAGGCAAGAGTCCCCATTTTACACATTACGGCAGGCAAGTGTCCCCATTTTACACATTACTGCAGGCAAGAGTCACCATTTTACACACTACGGCAGGCAAGTGTCCCCATTTTACATATTACAGCAGGCAAGTTTCCCCATTTTACACATTAAGGTAGGCAAGAGTCCCCATTTTACACATTACGGCAGACAAGTGTCCCCATGTGACACTTTACAGCAGGCAAGTGACCCCATTTAACACATTACAGCAGGTAAGTGATCCCATTTTACACATCACGGCAGGCAAGAGTCCCCATTTTACACATTACGGCAGGCAAGAGTTCCCATATGACACATAACTGCAGTCAAGAGTCCCCATTTTACACATTACGGCAGGCAAGTGTCCCCATTTTACACATTACGGCAGGCAAGAGTCCCCATTTTAAACATAACTGCAGTCAAGTGTCCCCATCTTACACATTACGGCAGGCAAGTGTCCCCATTTTAAACATAACTGCAGTCAAGAGTCCCCATTTTACACATTACGGCAGGCTATTGACCCCATTTTACACTTTACAGCAGGCAAGAGTCACCATTTGACACATTATGGCAGGTAAGAGTCCCATTTTACACATTACGGCAGGCAAGTTTCCCAATTTTACACATTACTGCTGGCAAGTTTCCCCATTTTACACATTACGGCAGGCAGATGTCCCCATTTTACACATTACGGCAGGCAAGTGTCCCCATTTTACACATTACAGCAGGCAAATGTCCCAATTTTACATATTACGGCAGGCAAGTGTCCCATTTTACACATTATGGCAGGCAAGATTCCCCATTTTACACATTAAGGCAGGCAAGTGTCCCCATTTTACACAGTACGGCAGGCAAGTGTCCCTATTTTACACATTACGGCAGGCAAGTGTCCCCATTTTACACATTACGGCAGGCAAGTGTCCCCATTTTACACATTACGGCAGGCAAGAGTCCCCATTTTACACGTTACGGAAGGAAAGAGTCTCCATTTTACACATTACCGCAGGTAAGTGTCCCCATTTTACACATAATGGCAGGCAAGTTTCCCAATATTAAGCATTACGGCAGGCAAGTGTCCCCATTTTACACATTACGGTAGGCAAGAGTACCCATTTTACACATTATGACAGGCAAGCGTCCCAATTCTATACATTATGGCAGGCAAGTGTCCCCATTTAAAACATTACGGCAGGCAAGTGTCCCCATTTTACACATTATGGCAGGTAAGTGTCCCCATTTTTCACATTACGGTAGGCAAGAGTCCCCATTTTACACATTACAGCAGGCAAGAGACCCCATTCTACACATTACGTCAGGCAAGTGTCCCCATTTTACACTTTACGGCAGGCAAGAGTCCCCTTTATAAACATTACGGCAGGCAAGAGTCCCCATTTTACACATTACGGCAGGCAAGTGTCCCCATTTTACACATTACTGCAGGCAAGTGTCCCCATTTTACACATTACGGCAGGCAAGTGACCCCATTCGACACATTACGGCATGCAAGTGACCCCATTTTACACATTACAACAGGCAAGAGTCGCCATTTTAATAATTACGGCAGGCAAGAATCCCCTCTATACAGATAACGGCAGCAATTTTCCCCATTTTACACATAACGGCAGGCAAGTGTCCCCATTTTACACATTACGGTAGGCAAGAGTACCCATTTTACACATTATGACAGGCAAGAGTCCCAATTCTACACATTATGGCAGGCAAGTGTCCCCATTTAAAACATTACGGCAGGCAAGTGTCCCCATTTTACACATTATGGCAGGCAAGTGTCCCCATTTTTCACATTACAGCAGGCAAGAGACCCCATTCTACACATTACGGCAGGCAAGTGTCCCCATTTTACACTTTACGGCAGGCAAGTGTCTCCATTTTACACAAACGGTAGGCAAGTGTCCCCATTTTACACATTATGGCAGGCTATTGACCCCATTTTACACTTTACAGCAGGCAAGAGTCACCATTTGACACATTATGGCAGGTAAGAGTCCCATTTTACACATTACGGCAGGCAAGTTTCCCAATTTTACACATTACTGCTGGCAAGTTTCCCCATTTTACACATTACGGCAGGCAGATGTCCCCATTTTACACATTACGGCAGGCAAGTGTCCCCATTTTACAAATTACAGCAGGCAAATGTCCCAATTTTACACATTATGGCAGGCAAGTGTCCCATTTTACACATTATGGCAGGCAAGTTTCCCCATTTTACACATTAAGGCAGGCAAGTGTCCCCATTTTACACAGTACGGCAGGCAAGTGTCCCTATTTTACACATTACGGCAGGCAAGTGTCCCCATTTTTCACATTACGGTAGGCAAGAGTCCCCATTTTACAAATTACAGCAGGCAAATGTCCCAATTTTACACATTATGGCAGGCAAGTGTCCCATTTTACACATTATGGCAGGCAAGTTTCCCCATTTTACACATTAAGGCAGGCAAGTGTCCCCATTTTACACAGTACGGCAGGCAAGTGTCCCTATTTTACACATTACGGCAGGCAAGTGTCCCCATTTTTCACATTACGGTAGGCAAGAGTCCCCATTTTACACATTACAGCAGGCAAGTGTCCCCATTTTACACATTATGACAGGCAAGAGTCCCCATTTTACACATTACGGAAGGAAAGAGTCTCCATTTTACATATTACCGCAGGTAAGTGTCTCCATTTTACACATAATGGCAGGCAAGTTTCCCAATATTACACATTACGGCAGGCAAGTGTCCCCATTTTACACATTACGGTAGGCAAGAGTACCCATTTTACACATTATGACAGGCAAGAGTCCCAATTCTACACATTATGGCAGGCAAGTGTCCCCATTTAAAACATTACGGCAGGCAAGTGTCCCCATTTTACACATTATGGCAGGCAAGTGTCCCCATTTTTCACATTACGGTAGGAGAGAGTCCCCATTTTACACATTACAGCAGGCAAGAGACCCCATTCTACACATTACGGCAGGCAAGTGTCCCCATTTTACACTTTACGGTAGGCAAGAGTCCCCTTTATAAACATTACGGCAGGCAAGAGTCCCCATTTTACACATTACGGCAGGCAAGTGTCCCCATTTTACACATTACTGCAGGCAAGAGTCCCCTTTATAAACATTACGGCAGGCAAGAGTCCCCATTTTACACATTACGGCAGGCAAGTGTCCCCATTTTACACATTACTGCAGGCAAGAGTCACCATTTTACACACTACGGCAGGCAAGTGTCCCCATTTTACATATTACAGCAGGCAAGTTTCCCCATTTTACACATTAAGGTAGGCAAGAGTCCCCATTTTACACATTACGGCAGACAAGTGTCCCCATGTGACACTTTACAGCAGGCAAGTGACCCCATTTAACACATTACGGCAGGTAAGTGATCCCATTTTACACATCACGGCAGGCAAGAGTCCCCATTTTACACATTACGGCAGGAAAGAGTTCCCATATGACACATAACTGCAGTCAAGAGTCCCCATTTTACACATTACGGCAGGCAAGTGTCCCCATTTTACACATTACGGCAGGCAAGAGTCCCCATTTTAAACATAACTGCAGTCAAGTGTCCCCATCTTACACATTACGGCAGGCAAGTGTCCCCATTTTAAACATAACTGCAGTCAAGAGTCCCCATTTTACACATTACGGCAGGCTATTGACCCCATTTTACACTTTACAGCAGGCAAGAGTCACCATTTGACACATTATGGCAGGTAAGAGTCCCATTTTACACATTACGGCAGGCAAGTTTCCCAATTTTACACATTACTGCTGGCAAGTTTCCCCATTTTACACATTACGGCAGGCAAGTGTCCCCATTTTACACATTACAGCAGGCAAATGTCCCAATTTTACACATTACGGCAGGCAAGTGTCCCATTTTACACATTATGGCAGGCAAGTTTCCCCATTTTACACATTAAGGCAGGCAAATTTCCCCATTTTACACAGTACGGCAGGCAAGTGTCCCTATTTTACACATTACGGCAGGCAAGTGTCCCCATTTTACACATTACGGCAGGCAAGTGTCCCCATTTTACACCTTACGGCAGGCAAGAGTCCCCATTTTACACGTTACGGAAGGAAAGAGTCTCCATTTTACACATTACCGCAGGTAAGTGTCCCCATTTTACACATAATGGCAGGCAAGTTTCCCAATATTACACATTACGGCAGGCAAGTGTCCCCATTTTACACATTACGGTAGGCAAGAGTACCCATTTTACACATTATGACAGGCAAGCGTCCCAATTCTACACATTATGGCAGGCAAGTGTCCCCATTTAAAACATTACGGCAGGCAAGTGTCCCCATTTTACACATTATGGCAGGTAAGTGTCCCCATTTTTCACATTACGGTAGGCAAGAGTCCCCATTTTACACATTACAGCAGGCAAGAGACCCCATTCTACACATTACGTCAGGCAAGTGTCCCCATTTTACACTTTACGGCAGGCAAGAGTCCCCTTTATAAACATTACGGCAGGCAAGAGTCCCCATTTTACACATTACGGCAGGCAAGTGTCCCCATTTTACACATTACTGCAGGCAAGTGTCCCCATTTTACACATTACGGCAGGCAAGTGACCCCATTCGACACATTACGGCATGCAAGTGACCCCATTTTACACATTACAACAGGCAAGAGTCGCCATTTTAATAATTACGGCAGGCAAGAATCCCCTCTATACAGATAACGGCAGCAATTTTCCCCATTTTACACATAACGGCAGGCAAGTGTCCCCATTTTACACATTACGGTAGGCAAGAGTACCCATTTTACACATTATGACAGGCAAGAGTCCCAATTCTACACATTATGGCAGGCAAGTGTCCCCATTTAAAACATTACGGCAGGCAAGTGTCCCCATTTTACACATTATGGCTGGCAAGTGTCCCCATTTTTCACATTACAGCAGGCAAGAGACCCCATTCTACACATTACGGCAGGCAAGTGTCCCCATTTTACACTTTACGGCAGGCAAGTGTCTCCATTTTACACAAACGGTAGGCAAGTGTCCCCATTTTACACATTATGGCAGGCTATTGACCCCATTTTACACTTTACAGCAGGCAAGAGTCACCATTTGACACATTATGGCAGGTAAGAGTCCCATTTTACACATTACGGCAGGCAAGAGTCCCCATTTTACACATTACAGCAGGCAAGTGTCCCCATTTTACACATTATGACAGGCAAGAGTCCCCATTTTACACATTACGGAAGGAAAGAGTCTCCATTTTACATATTACCGCAGGTAAGTGTCTCCATTTTACACATAATGGCAGGCAAGTTTCCCAATATTACACATTACGGCAGGCAAGTGTCCCCATTTTACACATTACGGTAGGCAAGAGTACCCATTTTACACATTATGACAGGCAAGAGTCCCAATTCTACACATTATGGCAGGCAAGTGTCCCCATTTATAACATTACGGCAGGCAAGTGTCCCCATTTTACACATTATGGCAGGCAAGTGTCCCCATTTTTCACATTACGGTAGGAGAGAGTCCCCATTTTACACATTACAGCAGGCAAGAGACCCCATTCTACACATTACGGCAGGCAAGTGTCCCCATTTTACACTTTACGGTAGGCAAGAGTCCCCTTTATAAACATTACGGCAGGCAAGAGTCCCCATTTTACACATTACGGCAGGCAAGTGTCCCCATTTTACACATTACTGCAGGCAAGAGTCCCCTTTATAAACATTACGGCAGGCAAGAGTCCCCATTTTACACATTACGGCAGGCAAGTGTCCCCATTTTACACATTACTGCAGGCAAGAGTCACCATTTTACACACTACGGCAGGCAAGTGTCCCCATTTTACATATTACAGCAGGCAAGTTTCCCCATTTTACACATTAAGGTAGGCAAGAGTCCCCATTTTACACATTACGGCAGACAAGTGTCCCCATGTGACACTTTACAGCAGGCAAGTGACCCCATTTAACACATTACGGCAGGTAAGTGATCCCATTTTACACATCACGGCAGGCAAGAGTCCCCATTTTACACATTACGGCAGGCAAGTGACCCCATTCGACACATTACGGCATGCAAGTGACCCCATTTTACACATTACAACAGGCAAGAGTCGCCATTTTAATAATTACGGCAGGCAAGAATCCCCTCTATACAGATAACGGCAGCAATTTTCCCCATTTTACACATAACGGCAGGCAAGTGTCCCCATTTTACACATTACGGTAGGCAAGAGTACCCATTTTACACATTATGACAGGCAAGAGTCCCAATTCTACACATTATGGCAGGCAAGTGTCCCCATTTAAAACATTACGGCAGGCAAGTGTCCCCATTTTACACATTATGGCAGGCAAGTGTCCCCATTTTTCACATTACAGCAGGCAAGAGACCCCATTCTACACATTACGGCAGGCAAGTGTCCCCATTTTACACTTTACGGCAGGCAAGTGTCTCCATTTTACACAAACGGTAGGCAAGTGTCCCCATTTTACACATTATGGCAGGCTATTGACCCCATTTTACACTTTACAGCAGGCAAGAGTCACCATTTGACACATTATGGCAGGTAAGAGTCCCATTTTACACATTACGGCAGGCAAGTTTCCCAATTTTACACATTACTGCTGGCAAGTTTCCCCATTTTACACATTACGGCAGGCAGATGTCCCCATTTTACACATTACGGCAGGCAAGTGTCCCCATTTTACAAATTACAGCAGGCAAATGTCCCAATTTTACACATTATGGCAGGCAAGTGTCCCATTTTACACATTATGGCAGGCAAGTTTCCCCATTTTACACATTAAGGCAGGCAAGTGTCCCCATTTTACACAGTACGGCAGGCAAGTGTCCCTATTTTACACATTACGGCAGGCAAGTGTCCCCATTTTTCACATTACGGTAGGCAAGAGTCCCCATTTTACAAATTACAGCAGGCAAATGTCCCAATTTTACACATTATGGCAGGCAAGTGTCCCATTTTACACATTATGGCAGGCAAGTTTCCCCATTTTACACATTAAGGCAGGCAAGTGTCCCCATTTTACACAGTACGGCAGGCAAGTGTCCCTATTTTACACATTACGGCAGGCAAGTGTCCCCATTTTTCACATTACGGTAGGCAAGAGTCCCCATTTTACACATTACAGCAGGCAAGTGTCCCCATTTTACACATTATGACAGGCAAGAGTCCCCATTTTACACATTACGGAAGGAAAGAGTCTCCATTTTACATATTACCGCAGGTAAGTGTCTCCATTTTACACATAATGGCAGGCAAGTTTCCCAATATTACACATTACGGCAGGCAAGTGTCCCCATTTTACACATTACGGTAGGCAAGAGTACCCATTTTACACATTATGACAGGCAAGAGTCCCAATTCTACACATTATGGCAGGCAAGTGTCCCCATTTAAAACATTACGGCAGGCAAGTGTCCCCATTTTACACATTATGGCAGGCAAGTGTCCCCATTTTTCACATTACGGTAGGAGAGAGTCCCCATTTTACACATTACAGCAGGCAAGAGACCCCATTCTACACATTACGGCAGGCAAGTGTCCCCATTTTACACTTTACGGTAGGCAAGAGTCCCCTTTATAAACATTACGGCAGGCAAGAGTCCCCATTTTACACATTACGGCAGGCAAGTGTCCCCATTTTACACATTACTGCAGGCAAGAGTCCCCTTTATAAACATTACGGCAGGCAAGAGTCCCCATTTTACACATTACGGCAGGCAAGTGTCCCCATTTTACACATTACTGCAGGCAAGAGTCACCATTTTACACACTACGGCAGGCAAGTGTCCCCATTTTACATATTACAGCAGGCAAGTTTCCCCATTTTACACATTAAGGTAGGCAAGAGTCCCCATTTTACACATTACGGCAGACAAGTGTCCCCATGTGACACTTTACAGCAGGCAAGTGACCCCATTTAACACATTACGGCAGGTAAGTGATCCCATTTTACACATCACGGCAGGCAAGAGTCCCCATTTTACACATTACGGCAGGAAAGAGTTCCCATATGACACATAACTGCAGTCAAGAGTCCCCATTTTACACATTACGGCAGGCAAGTGTCCCCATTTTACACATTACGGCAGGCAAGAGTCCCCATTTTAAACATAACTGCAGTCAAGTGTCCCCATCTTACACATTACGGCAGGCAAGTGTCCCCATTTTAAACATAACTGCAGTCAAGAGTCCCCATTTTACACATTACGGCAGGCTATTGACCCCATTTTACACTTTACAGCAGGCAAGAGTCACCATTTGACACATTATGGCAGGTAAGAGTCCCATTTTACACATTACGGCAGGCAAGTTTCCCAATTTTACACATTACTGCTGGCAAGTTTCCCCATTTTACACATTACGGCAGGCAAGTGTCCCCATTTTACACATTACAGCAGGCAAATGTCCCAATTTTACACATTACGGCAGGCAAGTGTCCCATTTTACACATTATGGCAGGCAAGTTTCCCCATTTTACACATTAAGGCAGGCAAATTTCCCCATTTTACACAGTACGGCAGGCAAGTGTCCCTATTTTACACATTACGGCAGGCAAGTGTCCCCATTTTACACATTACGGCAGGCAAGTGTCCCCATTTTACACCTTACGGCAGGCAAGAGTCCCCATTTTACACGTTACGGAAGGAAAGAGTCTCCATTTTACACATTACCGCAGGTAAGTGTCCCCATTTTACACATAATGGCAGGCAAGTTTCCCAATATTACACATTACGGCAGGCAAGTGTCCCCATTTTACACATTACGGTAGGCAAGAGTACCCATTTTACACATTATGACAGGCAAGCGTCCCAATTCTACACATTATGGCAGGCAAGTGTCCCCATTTAAAACATTACGGCAGGCAAGTGTCCCCATTTTACACATTATGGCAGGTAAGTGTCCCCATTTTTCACATTACGGTAGGCAAGAGTCCCCATTTTACACATTACAGCAGGCAAGAGACCCCATTCTACACATTACGTCAGGCAAGTGTCCCCATTTTACACTTTACGGCAGGCAAGAGTCCCCTTTATAAACATTACGGCAGGCAAGAGTCCCCATTTTACACATTACGGCAGGCAAGTGTCCCCATTTTACACATTACTGCAGGCAAGTGTCCCCATTTTACACATTACGGCAGGCAAGTGACCCCATTCGACACATTACGGCATGCAAGTGACCCCATTTTACACATTACAACAGGCAAGAGTCGCCATTTTAATAATTACGGCAGGCAAGAATCCCCTCTATACAGATAACGGCAGCAATTTTCCCCATTTTACACATAACGGCAGGCAAGTGTCCCCATTTTACACATTACGGTAGGCAAGAGTACCCATTTTACACATTATGACAGGCAAGAGTCCCAATTCTACACATTATGGCAGGCAAGTGTCCCCATTTAAAACATTACGGCAGGCAAGTGTCCCCATTTTACACATTATGGCTGGCAAGTGTCCCCATTTTTCACATTACAGCAGGCAAGAGACCCCATTCTACACATTACGGCAGGCAAGTGTCCCCATTTTACACTTTACGGCAGGCAAGTGTCTCCATTTTACACAAACGGTAGGCAAGTGTCCCCATTTTACACATTATGGCAGGCTATTGACCCCATTTTACACTTTACAGCAGGCAAGAGTCACCATTTGACACATTATGGCAGGTAAGAGTCCCATTTTACACATTACGGCAGGCAAGAGTCCCCATTTTACACATTACAGCAGGCAAGTGTCCCCATTTTACACATTATGACAGGCAAGAGTCCCCATTTTACACATTACGGAAGGAAAGAGTCTCCATTTTACATATTACCGCAGGTAAGTGTCTCCATTTTACACATAATGGCAGGCAAGTTTCCCAATATTACACATTACGGCAGGCAAGTGTCCCCATTTTACACATTACGGTAGGCAAGAGTACCCATTTTACACATTATGACAGGCAAGAGTCCCAATTCTACACATTATGGCAGGCAAGTGTCCCCATTTATAACATTACGGCAGGCAAGTGTCCCCATTTTACACATTATGGCAGGCAAGTGTCCCCATTTTTCACATTACGGTAGGAGAGAGTCCCCATTTTACACATTACAGCAGGCAAGAGACCCCATTCTACACATTACGGCAGGCAAGTGTCCCCATTTTACACTTTACGGTAGGCAAGAGTCCCCTTTATAAACATTACGGCAGGCAAGAGTCCCCATTTTACACATTACGGCAGGCAAGTGTCCCCATTTTACACATTACTGCAGGCAAGAGTCCCCTTTATAAACATTACGGCAGGCAAGAGTCCCCATTTTACACATTACGGCAGGCAAGTGTCCCCATTTTACACATTACTGCAGGCAAGAGTCACCATTTTACACACTACGGCAGGCAAGTGTCCCCATTTTACATATTACAGCAGGCAAGTTTCCCCATTTTACACATTAAGGTAGGCAAGAGTCCCCATTTTACACATTACGGCAGACAAGTGTCCCCATGTGACACTTTACAGCAGGCAAGTGACCCCATTTAACACATTACGGCAGGTAAGTGATCCCATTTTACACATCACGGCAGGCAAGAGTCCCCATTTTACACATTACGGCAGGAAAGAGTTCCCATATGACACATAACTGCAGTCAAGAGTCCCCATTTTACACATTACGGCAGGCAAGTGTCCCCATTTTACACATTACGGCAGGCAAGAGTCCCCATTTTAAACATAACTGCAGTCAAGTGTCCCCATCTTACACATTACGGCAGGCAAGTGTCCCCATTTTAAACATAACTGCAGTCAAGAGTCCCCATTTTACACATTACGGCAGGCTATTGACCCCATTTTACACTTTACAGCAGGCAAGAGTCACCATTTGACACATTATGGCAGGTAAGAGTCCCATTTTACACATTACGGCAGGCAAGTTTCCCAATTTTACACATTACTGCTGGCAAGTTTCCCCATTTTACACATTACGGCAGGCAAGTGTCCCCATTTTACACATTACAGCAGGCAAATGTCCCAATTTTACACATTACGGCAGGCAAGTGTCCCATTTTACACATTATGGCAGGCAAGTTTCCCCATTTTACACATTAAGGCAGGCAAATTTCCCCATTTTACACAGTACGGCAGGCAAGTGTCCCTATTTTACACATTACGGCAGGCAAGTGTCCCCATTTTACACATTACGGCAGGCAAGTGTCCCCATTTTACACCTTACGGCAGGCAAGAGTCCCCATTTTACACGTTACGGAAGGAAAGAGTCTCCATTTTACACATTACCGCAGGTAAGTGTCCCCATTTTACACATAATGGCAGGCAAGTTTCCCAATATTACACATTACGGCAGGCAAGTGTCCCCATTTTACACATTACGGTAGGCAAGAGTACCCATTTTACACATTATGACAGGCAAGCGTCCCAATTCTACACATTATGGCAGGCAAGTGTCCCCATTTAAAACATTACGGCAGGCAAGTGTCCCCATTTTACACATTATGGCAGGTAAGTGTCCCCATTTTTCACATTACGGTAGGCAAGAGTCCCCATTTTACACATTACAGCAGGCAAGAGACCCCATTCTACACATTACGTCAGGCAAGTGTCCCCATTTTACACTTTACGGCAGGCAAGAGTCCCCTTTATAAACATTACGGCAGGCAAGAGTCCCCATTTTACACATTACGGCAGGCAAGTGTCCCCATTTTACACATTACTGCAGGCAAGTGTCCCCATTTTACACATTACGGCAGGCAAGTGACCCCATTCGACACATTACGGCATGCAAGTGACCCCATTTTACACATTACAACAGGCAAGAGTCGCCATTTTAATAATTACGGCAGGCAAGAATCCCCTCTATACAGATAACGGCAGCAATTTTCCCCATTTTACACATAACGGCAGGCAAGTGTCCCCATTTTACACATTACGGTAGGCAAGAGTACCCATTTTACACATTATGACAGGCAAGAGTCCCAATTCTACACATTATGGCAGGCAAGTGTCCCCATTTAAAACATTACGGCAGGCAAGTGTCCCCATTTTACACATTATGGCTGGCAAGTGTCCCCATTTTTCACATTACAGCAGGCAAGAGACCCCATTCTACACATTACGGCAGGCAAGTGTCCCCATTTTACACTTTACGGCAGGCAAGTGTCTCCATTTTACACAAACGGTAGGAAAGTGTCCCCATTTTACACATTATGGCAGGCTATTGACCCCATTTTACACTTTACAGCAGGCAAGAGTCACCATTTGACACATTATGGCAGGTAAGAGTCCCATTTTACACATTACGGCAGGCAAGAGTCCCCATTTTACACATTACAGCAGGCAAGTGTCCCCATTTTACACATTATGACAGGCAAGAGTCCCCATTTTACACATTACGGAAGGAAAGAGTCTCCATTTTACATATTACCGCAGGTAAGTGTCTCCATTTTACACATAATGGCAGGCAAGTTTCCCAATATTACACATTACGGCAGGCAAGTGTCCCCATTTTACACATTACGGTAGGCAAGAGTACCCATTTTACACATTATGACAGGCAAGAGTCCCAATTCTACACATTATGGCAGGCAAGTGTTCCCATTTATAACATTACGGCAGGCAAGTGTCCCCATTTTACACATTATGGCAGGCAAGTGTCCCCATTTTTCACATTACGGTAGGAGAGAGTCCCCATTTTACACATTACAGCAGGCAAGAGACCCCATTCTACACATTACGGCAGGCAAGTGTCCCCATTTTACACTTTACGGTAGGCAAGAGTCCCCTTTATAAACATTACGGCAGGCAAGAGTCCCCATTTTACACATTACGGCAGGCAAGTGTCCCCATTTTACACATTACTGCAGGCAAGAGTCCCCTTTATAAACATTACGGCAGGCAAGAGTCCCCATTTTACACATTACGGCAGGCAAGTGTCCCCATTTTACACATTACTGCAGGCAAGAGTCACCATTTTACACACTACGGCAGGCAAGTGTCCCCATTTTACATATTACAGCAGGCAAGTTTCCCCATTTTACACATTAAGGTAGGCAAGAGTCCCCATTTTACACATTACGGCAGACAAGTGTCCCCATGTGACACTTTACAGCAGGCAAGTGACCCCATTTAACACATTACGGCAGGTAAGTGATCCCATTTTACACATCACGGCAGGCAAGAGTCCCCATTTTACACATTACGGCAGGAAAGAGTTCCCATATGACACATAACTGCAGTCAAGAGTCCCCATTTTACACATTACGGCAGGCAAGTGTCCCCATTTTACACATTACGGCAGGCAAGAGTCCCCATTTTAAACATAACTGCAGTCAAGTGTCCCCATCTTACACATTACGGCAGGCAAGTGTCCCCATTTTAAACATAACTGCAGTCAAGAGTCCCCATTTTACACATTACGGCAGGCTATTGACCCCATTTTACACTTTACAGCAGGCAAGAGTCACCATTTGACACATTATGGCAGGTAAGAGTCCCATTTTACACATTATGGCAGGCAAGTTTCCCAATTTTACACATTACTGCTGGCAAGTTTCCCCATTTTACACATTACGGCAGGCAGATGTCCCCATTTTACACATTACGGCAGGCAAGTGTCCCCATTTTACACATTACAGCAGGCAAATGTCCCAATTTTACACATTACGGCAGGCAAGTGTCCCATTTTACACATTATGGCAGGCAAGTTTCCCCATTTTACACATTAAGGCAGGCAAATTTCCCCATTTTACACAGTACGGCAGGCAAGTGTCCCTATTTTACACATTACGGCAGGCAAGTGTCCCCATTTTACACATTACGGCAGGCAAGTGTCCCCATTTTACACCTTACGGCAGGCAAGAGTCCCCATTTTACACGTTACGGAAGGAAAGAGTCTCCATTTTACACATTACCGCAGGTAAGTGTCCCCATTTTACACATAATGGCAGGCAAGTTTCCCAATATTACACATTACGGCAGGCAAGTGTCCCCATTTTACACATTACGGTAGGCAAGAGTACCCATTTTACACTTTATGACAGGCAAGCGTCCCAATTCTACACATTATGGCAGGCAAGTGTCCCCATTTAAAACATTACGGCAGGCAAGTGTCCCCATTTTACACATTATGGCAGGTAAGTGTCCCCATTTTTCACATTACGGTAGGCAAGAGTCCCCATTTTACACATTACAGCAGGCAAGAGACCCCATTCTACACATTACGTCAGGCAAGTGTCCCCATTTTACACTTTACGGCAGGCAAGAGTCCCCTTTATAAACATTACGGCAGGCAAGAGTCCCCATTTTACACATTACGGCAGGCAAGTGTCCCCATTTTACACATTACTGCAGGCAAGTGTCCCCATTTTACACATTACGGCAGGCAAGTGACCCCATTCGACACATTACGGCATGCAAGTGACCCCATTTTACACATTACAACAGGCAAGAGTCGCCATTTTAATAATTACGGCAGGCAAGAATCCCCTCTATACAGATAACGGCAGCAATTTTCCCCATTTTACACATAACGGCAGGCAAGTGTCCCCATTTTACACATTACGGTAGGCAAGAGTACCCATTTTACACATTATGACAGGCAAGAGTCCCAATTCTACACATTATGGCAGGCAAGTGTCCCCATTTAAAACATTACGGCAGGCAAGTGTCCCCATTTTACACATTATGGCAGGCAAGTGTCCCCATTTTTCACATTACAGCAGGCAAGAGACCCCATTCTACACATTACGGCAGGCAAGTGTCCCCATTTTACACTTTACGGCAGGCAAGTGTCTCCATTTTACACAAACGGTAGGCAAGTGTCCCCATTTTACACATTATGGCAGGCTATTGACCCCATTTTACACTTTACAGCAGGCAAGAGTCACCATTTGACACATTATGGCAGGTAAGAGTCCCATTTTACACATTACGGCAGGCAAGTTTCCCAATTTTACACATTACTGCTGGCAAGTTTCCCCATTTTACACATTACGGCAGGCAGATGTCCCCATTTTACACATTACGGCAGGCAAGTGTCCCCATTTTACACATTACAGCAGGCAAATGTCCCAATTTTACACATTATGGCAGGCAAGTGTCCCATTTTACACATTATGGCAGGCAAGTTTCCCCATTTTACACATAAAGGCAGGCAAGTGTCCCCATTTTACACAGTACGGCGGCAAGTGTCCCTATTTTACACATTACGGCAGGCAAGTGTCCCCATTTTTCACATTACGGTAGGCAAGAGTCCCCATTTTACACATTACAGCAGGCAAGTGTCCCCATTTTACACATTACGACAGGCAAGAGTCCCCATTTTACACATTACGGAAGGAAAGAGTCTCCATTTTACATATTACCGCAGGTAAGTGTCTCCATTTTACACATAATGGCAGGCAAGTGTCCCCATTTTACATATTACGGCAGGCAAGTTTCCCCATTTTACACATTAAGGCAGGCAAGTGTCCCCATTTTACACAGTACGGCAGGCACGTGTCCCTATTTTACACATTACGGCAGGCAAGTGTCCCCATTTTACACATTACGGCAGGCTATTGACCCCATTTTACACTTTACAGCAGGCAAGAGTCACCATTTGACACATTTTGGCAGGTAAGAGTCCCATTTTACACATTACGGCAGGCAAGTTTCCCAATTTTACACATTACTGCTGGCAAGTTTCCCCATTTTACACATTACGGCAGGCAGATGTCCCCATTTTACACATTACGGCAGGCAAGTGTCCCCATTTTACACATTACGGCAGGCAAGTGACCCCAATCGACACATTACGGCATGCAAGTGACCCCATTTTACACATTACAACAGGCAAGAGTCGCCATTTTAATAATTACGGCAGGCAAGAATCCCCTCTATACAGATAACGGCAGCAATTTTCCCCATTTTACACATAACGGCAGGCAAGTGTCCCCATTTTACACATTACGGTAGGCAAGAGTACCCATTTTACACATTATGACAGGCAAGAGTCCCAATTCTACACATTATGGCAGGCAAGTGTCCCCATTTAAAACATTACGGCAGGCAAGTGTCCCCATTTTACACATTATGGCAGGCAAGTGTCCCCATTTTTCACATTACGGTTGGCAAGAGTCCCCATTTTACACATTACAGCAGGCAAGAGACCCCATTCTACACATTACGGCAGGCAAGTGTCCCCATTTTACACTTTACGGCAGGCAAGTGTCTCCATTTTACACATTACGGTAGGCAAGTGTCCCCATTTTACACATTATGGCAGGCTATTGACCCCATTTTACACATTAAAACAGGCAAGAGTCGCCATTTTACGAATTACGGCAGGCAAGAAACCCCTCTATACAGATAACGTCAGCAATTTTCCCCATTTTACACATAACGGCAGGCAAGTGTCCCCATTTGACACATTATGGCAGGCAAGTGTCCCCATTTTTCACATTACGGTAGGCAAGAGTCCCCATTTTACACATTACAGCAGGCAAGAGACCCCATTCTACACATTACGGCAGGCAAGTGTCCCCATTTTACACTTTACGGCAGGCAAGAGTCCCCTTTATAAACATTACAGCAGGCAAGAGTCCCCATTTTACACATTACGGCAGGCAAGTGTCCCCATTTTACACATTACTGCAGGCAAGTGTCCCCATTTTACACATTACGGCAGGCAAGTGACCCCATTCGACACATTACGGCATGCAAGTGACCCCATTTTACACATTACAACAGGCAAGAGTCGCCATATTACTAATTACGGCAGGCAAGAATCCCCTCTATACAGATAACGGCAGCAATTTTCCCCATTTTACACATAACGGCAGGCAAGTGTCCCCATTTTACACATTACGGTAGGCAAGAGTACACATTTTACACATTATGACAGGCAAGAGTCCCAATTATACACATTATGGCAGGCAAGTGTCCCCATTTAAAACATTACGGCAGGCAAATGTCCCCATTTTACACATTATGGCAGGCAAGTGTCCCCATTTTTCACATTACGGTAGGCAAGAGTCCCCATTTTACACATTACAGCAGGCAAGAGACCCCATTCTACACATTACGGCAGGCAAGTGTCCCCATTTTACACTTTACGGCAGGCAAGAGTCCCCTTTATAAACATTACGGCAGGCAAGAGTCCCCATTTTACACATTACGGCAGACAAGTGTCCCCATTTTACACATTACTGCAGGCAAGTGTCCCCATTTTACACATTACGGCAGCCAAATGACCCCATTCGACACATTACGGCATGCAAGTGACCCCATTTTACACATTACAACAGGCAAGAGTCGCCATTTTACTAATTACGGCAGGCAAGAATCCCCTCTATACAGATAACGGCAGCAATTTTCCCCATTTTACACATAACGGCAGGCAAGTGTCCCCATTTTACACATTATGGCAGGCAAGTGTCCCCATTTTTCACATTACGGTAGGCAAGAGTCCCCATTTTACACATTACAGCAGGCAAGAGACCCCATTCTACACATTACGGCAGGCAAGTGTCCCCATTTTACACATTACTGCAGGCAAGAGTCCCCTTTATAAACATTACGGCAGGCAAGAGTCCCCATTTTACACATTTCGGCAGGGAAGTGTCCCCATTTTACACATTACTGCAGGCTAGTGTCCCCATTTTACACATTACGGCAGGCAAGTGACCCCATTCGACACATTACGGCATGCAAGTGACCCCATTTTACACATTACAACAGGCAAGAGTCGCCATTTTAATAATTACGGCAGGCAAGAATCCCCTCTATACAGATAACGGCAGCAATTTTCCCCATTTTACACATAACGGCAGGCAAGTGTCCCCATTTTACACTTTACGGTAGGCAAGAGTCCCCTTTATAAACATTACGGCAGGCAGGAGTACCCATTTTACACATTACGGCAGGCTAGTGTCCCCATTTTACACATTACTGCAGGCAAGAGTCCCCTTTATAAACATTACGGCAGGCAAGAGTCCCCATTTTACACATTACGGCAGGCAAGTGTCCCCATTTTACACATTACTGCAGGCAAGAGTCACCATTTTACACACTACGGCAGGCAAGTGTCCCCATTTTACATATTACAGCAGACAAGTTTCCCCATTTTACACATTAAGGTAGGCAAGAGTCCCCATTTTACACATTACGGCAGACAAGTGTCCCCATGTGACACTTTACAGCAGGCAAGTGACCCCATTTAACACATTACGGCAGGTAAGTGATCCCATTTTACACATCACGGCAGGCAAGAGTCCCCATTTTACACATTACGGCAGGCAAGAGTTCCCATATGACACATAACTGCAGTCAAGAGTCCCCATTTTACACATTACGGCAGGCAAGTGTCCCCATTTTACACATTACGGCAGGCAAGAGTCCCCATTTTAAACATAACTGCAGTCAAGTGTCCCCATCTTACACATTACGGCAGGCAAGTGTCCCCATTTTAAACATAACTGCAGTCAAGAGTCCCCATTTTACACATTACGGCAGGCTATTGACCCCATTTTACACTTTACAGCAGGCAAGAGTCACCATTTGACACATTATGGCAGGTAAGAGTCCCATTTTACACATTACGGCAGGCAAGTTTCCCAATTTTACACATTACTGCTGGCAAGTTTCCCCATTTTACACATTACGGCAGGCAGATGTCCCCATTTTACACATTACGGCAGGCAAGTGTCCCCATTTTACACATTACAGCAGGCAAATGTCCCAATTTTACACATTACGGCAGGCAAGTGTCCCATTTTACACATTATGGCAGGCAAGTTTCCCCATTTTACACATTAAGGCAGGCAAGTGTCCCCATTTTACACAGTACGGCAGGCAAGTGTCCCTATTTTACACATTACGGCAGGCAAGTGTCCCCATTTTACACATTACGGCAGGCAAGTGTCCCCATTTTACACATTACGGCAGGCAAGAGTCCCCATTTTACACGTTACGGAAGGAAAGAGTCTCCATTTTACACATTACCGCAGGTAAGTGTCCCCATTTTACACATAATGGCAAGCAAGTTTCCCAATATTACACATTACGGCAGGCAAGTGTCCCCATTTTACACATTACGGTAGGCAAGAGTACCCATTTTACACATTATGACAGGCAAGCTTCCCAATTCTACACATTATGGCAGGCAAGTGTCCCCATTTAAAACATTACGGCAGGCAAGTGTCCCCATTTTACACATTATGGCAGGTAAGTGTCCCCATTTTTCACATTACGGTAGGCAAGAGTCCCCATTTTACACATTACAGCAGGCAAGAGACCCCATTCTACACATTACGGCAGGCAAGTGTCCCCATTTTACACATTACTGCAGGCAAGAGTCCCCTTTATAAACATTACGGCAGGCAAGAGTCCCGATTTTACACATTTCGGCAGGGAAGTGTCCCCATTTTACACATTACTGCAGGCAAGTGTCCCCATTTTACACATTACGGCAGGCAAGTGACCCCATTCGACACATTACGGCATGCAAGTGACCCCATTTTACACATTACAACAGGCAAGAGTCGCCATTTTAATAATTACGGCAGGCAAGAATCCCCTCTATACAGATAACGGCAGCAATTTTCCCCATTTTACACATAACGGCAGGCAAGTGTCCCCATTTTACACATTACGGTAGGCAAGAGTACCCATTTTACACATTATGACAGGCAAGAGTCCCAATTCTACACATTATGGCAGGCAAGTGTCCCCATTTAAAACATTACGGCAGGCAAGTGTCCCCATTTTACACATTATGGCAGACAAGTGTCCCCATTTTTCACATTACGGTAGGAGAGAGTCCCCATTTTACACATTACGGCAGGCAAGAGACCCCATTCTACTCATTACGGCAGGCAAGTGTCCCCATTTTACACTTTACGGTAGGTAAGAGTCCCCTTTATAAACATTACGGCAGGCAAGAGTCCCCATTTTACACATTACGGCAGGCAAGTGTCCCCATTTTACACATTACTGCAGGCAAGAGTCACCATTTTACACACTACGGCAGGCAAGTGTCCCCATTTTACATATTACAGCAGACAAGTTTCCCCATTTTACACATTAAGGTAGGCAAGAGTCCCCATTTTACACATTACGGCAGACAAGTGTCCCCATGTGACACTTTACAGCAGGCAAGTGACCCCATTTAACACATTACGGCAGGTAAGTGATCCCATTTTACACATCACGGCAGGCAAGAGTCCCCATTTTACACATTACGGCAGGCAAGAGTTCCCATATGACACATAACTGCAGTCAAGAGTCCCCATTTTACACATTACGGCAGGCAAGTGTCCCCATTTTACACATTACGGCAGGCAAGAGTCCCCATTTTAAACATAACTGCAGTCAAGTGTCCCCATCTTACACATTACGGCAGGCAAGTGTCCCCATTTTAAACATAACTGCAGTCAAGAGTCCCCATTTTACACATTACGGCAGGCTATTGACCCCATTTTACACTTTACAGCAGGCAAGAGTCACCATTTGACACATTATGGCAGGTAAGAGTCCCATTTTACACATTACGGCAGGCAAGTTTCCCAATTTTACACATTACTGCTGGCAAGTTTCCCCATTTTACACATTACGGCAGGCAGATGTCCCCATTTTACACATTACGGCAGGCAAGTGTCCCCATTTTACACATTACAGCAGGCAAATGTCCCAATTTTACACATTACGGCAGGCAAGTGTCCCATTTTACACATTATGGCAGGCAAGTTTCCCCATTTTACACATTAAGGCAGGCAAGTGTCCCCATTTTACACAGTACGGCAGGCAAGTGTCCCTATTTTACACATTACGGCAGGCAAGTGTCCCCATTTTACACATTACGGCAGGCAAGTGTCCCCATTTTACACATTACGGCAGGCAAGAGTCCCCATTTTACACGTTACGGAAGGAAAGAGTCTCCATTTTACACATTACCGCAGGTAAGTGTCCCCATTTTACACATAATGGCAAGCAAGTTTCCCAATATTACACATTACGGCAGGCAAGTGTCCCCATTTTACACATTACGGTAGGCAAGAGTACCCATTTTACACATTATGACAGGCAAGCTTCCCAATTCTACACATTATGGCAGGCAAGTGTCCCCATTTAAAACATTACGGCAGGCAAGTGTCCCCATTTTACACATTATGGCAGGTAAGTGTCCCCATTTTTCACATTACGGTAGGCAAGAGTCCCCATTTTACACATTACAGCAGGCAAGAGACCCCATTCTACACATTACGGCAGGCAAGTGTCCCCATTTTACACATTACTGCAGGCAAGAGTCCCCTTTATAAACATTACGGCAGGCAAGAGTCCCGATTTTACACATTTCGGCAGGGAAGTGTCCCCATTTTACACATTACTGCAGGCAAGTGTCCCCATTTTACACATTACGGCAGGCAAGTGACCCCATTCGACACATTACGGCATGCAAGTGACCCCATTTTACACATTACAACAGGCAAGAGTCGCCATTTTAATAATTACGGCAGGCAAGAATCCCCTCTATACAGATAACGGCAGCAATTTTCCCCATTTTACACATAACGGCAGGCAAGTGTCCCCATTTTACACATTACGGTAGGCAAGAGTACCCATTTTACACATTATGACAGGCAAGAGTCCCAATTCTACACATTATGGCAGGCAAGTGTCCCCATTTAAAACATTACGGCAGGCAAGTGTCCCCATTTTACACATTATGGCAGGCAAGTGTCCCCATTTTTCACATTACGGTAGGAGAGAGTCCCCCATTTTACACATTACAGCAGGCAAGAGACCCCATTCTACACATTACGGCAGGCAAGTGTCCCCATTTTACACTTTACGGTAGGCAAGAGTCCCCTTTATAAACATTACGGCAGGCAAGAGTCCCCATTTTACACATTACGGCAGGCAAGTGTCCCCATTTTACACATTACTGCAGGCAAGAGTCCCCTTTATAAACATTACGGCAGGCAAGAGTCCCCATTTTACACATTACGGCAGGCAAGTGTCCCCATTTTACACATTACTGCAGGCAAGAGTCACCATTTTACACACTACGGCAGGCAAGTGTCCCCATTTTACATATTACAGCAGGCAAGTTTCCCCATTTTACACATTAAGGTAGGCAAGAGTCCCCATTTTACACATTACGGCAGACAAGTGTCCCCATGTGACACTTTACAGCAGGCAAGTGACCCCATTTAACACATTACGGCAGGTAAGTGATCCCATTTTACACATCACGGCAGGCAAGAGTCCCCATTTTACACATTACGGCAGGAAAGAGTTCCCATATGACACATAACTGCAGTCAAGAGTCCCCATTTTACACATTACGGCAGGCAAGTGTCCCCATTTTACACATTACGGCAGGCAAGAGTCCCCATTTTAAACATAACTGCAGTCAAGTGTCCCCATCTTACATATTACGGCAGGCAAGTGTCCCCATTTTAAACATAACTGCAGTCAAGAGTCCCCATTTTACACATTACGGCAGGCTATTGACCCCATTTTACACTTTACAGCAGGCAAGAGTCACCATTTGACACATTATGGCAGGTAAGAGTCCCATTTTACACATTACGGCAGGCAAGTTTCCCAATTTTACACATTACTGCTGGCAAGTTTCCCCATTTTACACATTACGGCAGGCAGATGTCCCCATTTTACACATTATGGCAGGCAAGTTTCCCCATTTTACACATTAAGGCAGGCAAATTTCCCAATTTTACACAGTACGGCAGGCAAGTGTCCCTATTTTACACATTACGGCAGGCAAGTGTCCCCATTTTACACATTACGGCAGGCAAGTGTCCCCATTTTACACCTTACGGCAGGCAAGAGTCCCCATTTTACACGTTACGGAAGGAAAGAGTCTCCATTTTACACATTACCGCAGGTAAGTGTCCCTATTTTACACATAATGGCAGGCAAGTTTCCCAATATTACACATTACGGCAGGCAAGTGTCCCCATTTTACACATTACGGTAGGCAAGAGTACCCATTTTACACATTATGACAGGCAAGCGTCCCAATTCTACACATTATGGCAGGCAAGTGTCCCCATTTAAAACATTACGGCAGGCAAGTGTCCCCATTTTACACATTATGGCAGGTAAGTGTCCCCATTTTTCACATTACGGTAGGCAAGAGTCCCCATTTTACACATTACAGCAGGCAAGAGACCCCATTCTACACATTACGTCAGGCAAGTGTCCCCATTTTACACTTTACGGCAGGCAAGAGTCCCCTTTATAAACATTACGGCAGGCAAGAGTCCCCATTTTACACATTACGGCAGGCAAGTGTCCCCATTTTACACATTACTGCAGGCAAGTGTCCCCATTTTACACATTACGGCAGGCAAGTGACCCCATTCGACACATTACGGCATGCAAGTGACCCCATTTTACACATTACAACAGGCAAGAGTCGCCATTTTAATAATTACGGCAGGCAAGAATCCCCTCTATACAGATAACGGCAGCAATTTTCCCCATTTTACACATAACGGCAGGCAAGTGTCCCCATTTTACACATTACGGTAGGCAAGAGTACCCATTTTACACATTATGACAGGCAAGAGTCCCAATTCTACACATTATGGCAGGCAAGTGTCCCCATTTAAAACATTACGGCAGGCAAGTGTCCCCATTTTTCACATTACAGCAGGCAAGAGACCCCATTCTACACATTACGGCAGGCAAGTGTCCCCATTTTACACTTTACGGCAGGCAAGTGTCTCCATTTTACACAAACGGTAGGCAAGTGTCCCCATTTTACACATTATGGCAGGCTATTGACCCCATTTTACACTTTACAGCAGGCAAGAGTCACCATTTGACACATTATGGCAGGTAAGAGTCCCATTTTACACATTACTGCAGGCAAGTTTCCCAATTTTACACATTACTGCTGGCAAGTTTCCCCATTTTACACATTACGGCAGGCAGATGTCCCCATTTTACACATTACGGCAGGCAAGTGTCCCCATTTTACACATTACAGCAGGCAAATGTCCCAATTTTACACATTATGGCAGGCAAGTGTCCCATTTTACACATTATGGCAGGCAAGTTTCCCCATTTTACACATTAAGGCAGGCAAGTGTCCCCATTTTACACAGTACGGCAGGCAAGTGTCCCTATTTTACACATTACGGCAGGCAAGTGTCCCCATTTTTCACATTACGGTAGGCAAGAGTCCCCATTTTACACATTACAGCAGGCAAGTGTCCCCATTTTACACATTACGACAGGCAAGAGTCCCCATTTTACACATTACGGAAGGAAAGAGTCTCCATTTTACATATTACCGCAGGTAAGTGTCTCCATTTTACACATAATGGCAGGCAAGTGTCCCCATTTTACATATTACGGCAGGCAAGTTTCCCCATTTTAAACATTAAGGCAGGCAAGTGTCCCCATTTTACACAGTACGGCAGGCACGTGTCCCTATTTTACACATTACGGCAGGCAAGTGTCCCCATTTTACACATTACGGCAGGCTATTGACCCCATTTTACACTTTACAGCAGGCAAGAGTCACCATTTGACACATTACGGCAGGCAGATGTCCCCATTTTACACATTACGGCAGGCAAGTGTCCCCATTTTACACATTACGGCAGGCAAGTGACCCCAATCGACACATTACGGCATGCAAGTGACCCCATTTTACACATTACAACAGGCAAGAGTCGCCATTTTAATAATTACGGCAGGCAAGAATCCCCTCTATACAGATAACGGCAGCAATTTTCCCCATTTTACACATAACAGCAGGCAAGTGTCCCCATTTTACACATTACGGTAGGCAAGAGTACCCATTTTACACATTATGACAGGCAAGAGTCCCAATTCTACACATTATGGCAGGCAAGTGTCCCCATTTAAAACATTACGGCAGGCAAGTGTCCCCATTTTACACATTATGGCAGGCAAGTGTCCCCATTTTTCACATTACGGTTGGCAAGAGTCCCCATTTTACACATTACAGCAGGCAAGAGACCCCATTCTACACATTACGGCAGGCAAGTGTCCCCATTTTACACTTTACGGCAGGCAAGTGTCTCCATTTTACACAAACGGTAGGCAAGTGTCCCCATTTTACACATTATGGCAGGCTATTGACCCCATTTTACACTTTACAGCAGGCAAGAGTCACCATTTGACACATTATGGCAGGTAAGAGTCCCATTTTACACATTACGGCAGGCAAGTTTCCCAATTTTACACATTACTGCTGGCAAGTTTCCCCATTTTACACATTACGGCAGGCAGATGTCCCCATTTTACACATTACGGCAGGCAAGTGTCCCCATTTTACACATTACAGCAGGCAAATGTCCCAATTTTACACATTATGGCAGGCAAGTGTCCCATTTTACACATTATGGCAGGCAAGTTTCCCCATTTTACACATTAAGGCAGGCAAGTGTCCCCATTTTACACAGTACGGCAGGCAAGTGTCCCTATTTTACACATTACTGCAGGCAAGTGTCCCCATTTTACACATTATGAAAGGCAAGAGTCCCCATTTTACACATTACGGAAGGAAAGAGTCTCCATTTTACATATTACCGCAGGTAAGTGTCTCCATTTTACACATAATGGCAGGCAAGTGTCCCCATTTTACATATTACGGCAGGCAAGTTTCCCCATTTTACACATTAAGGCAGGCAAGTGTCCCCATTTTACACAGTACGGCAGGCAAGTGTCCCTATTTTACACATTACGGCAGGCAAGTGTCCCCATTTTTCACATTACGGTAGGCAAGAGTCCCCATTTTACACATTACAGCAGGCAAGTGTCCCCATTTTACACATTATGACAGGCAAGAGTCCCCATTTTACACATTACGGAAGGAAAGAGTCTCCATTTTACATATTACCGCAGGCAAGTGTCCCCATTTTACACATAATGGCAGGCAAGTTTCCCAATATTACACATTACGGCAGGCAAGTGTCCCCATTTTACACATTACGGTAGGCAAGAGTACCCATTTTACACATTATGACAGGCAAGAGTCCCAACTCTACACATTATGGCAGGCAAGTGTCCCCATTTAAAACATTACGGCAGGCAAGTGTCCCCATTTTACACATTATGGCAGGCAAGTGTCCCCATTTTTCACATTACGGTAGGAGAGAGTCCCCATTTTACACATTACAGCAGGCAAGAGACCCCATTCTACACATTACGGCAGGCAAGTGTCCCCATTTTACACTTTACGGTAGGCAAGTGTCCCCATTTTACACATTATGGCAGGCTATTGACCCCATTTTACACTTTACAGCAGGCAAGAGTCACCATTTGACACATTATGGCAGGTAAGAGTCCCATTTTACACATTACGGCAGGCAAGTTTCCCAATTTTACACATTACGGCAGGCAGATGTCCCCATTTTACACATTACGGCAGGCAAGTGTCCCCATTTTACACATTACAGCAGGCAAATGTCCCAATTTTACACATTATGGCAGGCAAGTGTCCCATTTTACACATTATGGCAGGCAAGTTTCCCCATTTTACACATTAAGGCAGGCAAGTGTCCCCATTTTACACAGTACGGCAGGCAAGTGTCCCTATTTTACACATTACTGCAGGCAAGTGTCCCCATTTTTCACATTACGGTAGGCTAGAGTCCCCATTTTACACATTACAGCAGGCAAGTGTCCCCATTTTACACATTACGACAGGCAAGAGTCCCCATTTTACACATTACGGAAGGAAAGAGTCTCCATTTTACATATTACCGCAGGTAAGTGTCTCCATTTTACACATAATGGCAGGCAAGTGTCCCCATTTTACATATTACGGCAGGCAAGTTTCCCCATTTTACACATTAAGGCAGGCAAGTGTCCCCATTTTACACAGTAGCGCAGGCAAGTGTCCCTATTTTACACATTACGGCAGGCAAGTGTCCCCATTTTTAACATTACGGTAGGCAAGAGTCCCCATTTTACACATTACAGCAGGCAAGTGTCCCCATTTTACACATTATGACAGGCAAGAGTCCCCATTTTACACATTACGTAAGGAAAGAGTCTCCATTTTACATATTACCGCAGGCAAGTGTCCCCATTTTACACATAATGGCAGGCAAGTTTCCCAATATTACACATTACGGCAGGCAAGTGTCCCCATTTTACACATTACGGTAGGCAAGAGTACCCATTTTACACATTATGACAGGCAAGAGTCCCAATTCTACACATTATGGCAGGCAAGTGTCCCCATTTAAAACATTACGGCAGGCAAGTGTCCCCATTTTACACATTATGGCAGGCAAGTGTCCCCATTTTTCACATTACGGTAGGAGAGAGTCCCCATTTTACACATTACAGCAGGCAAGAGACCCCATTCTACACATTACGGCAGGCAAGTGTCCCCATTTTACACTTTACGGTAGGCAAGAGTCCCCTTTATAAACATTACGGCAGGCAAGAGTCCCCATTTTACACATTACGGCAGGCAAGTGTCCCCATTTTACACATTACTGCAGGCAAGAGTCCCCTTTATAAACATTACGGCAGGCAAGAGTCCCCATTTTACACATTACGGCAGGCAAGTGTCCCCATTTTACACATTACTGCAGGCAAGAGTCACCATTTTACACACTACGGCAGGCAAGTGTCCCCATTTTACATATTACAGCAGGCAAGTTTCCCCATTTTACACATTAAGGTAGGCAAGAGTCCCCATTTTACACATTACGGCAGACAAGTGTCCCCATGTGACACTTTACAGCAGGCAAGTGACCCCATTTAACACATTACGGCAGGTAAGTGATCCCATTTTACACATCACGGCAGGCAAGAGTCCCCATTTTACACATTACGGCAGGCAAGAGTTCCCATATGACACATAACTGCAGTCAAGAGTCCCCATTTTACACATTACGACAGGCAAGTGTCCCCATTTTACACATTACGGCAGGCAAGAGTCCCCATTTTAAACATAACTGCAGTCAAGTGTCCCCATCTTACACATTACGGCAGGCAAGTGTCCCCATTTTAAACATAACTGCAGTCAAGAGTCCCCATTTTACACATTATGGCAGGCTATTGACCCCATTTTACACTTTACAGCAGGCAAGAGTCACCATTTGACACATTATGGCAGGTAAGAGTCCCATTTTACACATTACGGCAGGCAAGTTTCCCCATTTTACACATTACTGCTGGCAAGTTTCCCCATTTTACACATTACGGCAGGCAAGTGTCCCAATTTTACACATTACGGCAGGCAAGTGTCCCCATTTTACACATTACAGCAGGCAAATGTCCCAATTTTACACATTACGGCAGGCAAGTGTCCCATTTTACACATTATGGCAGGCAAGTTTCCCCATTTTACACATTAAGGCAGGCAAATTTCCCCATTTTACACAGTACGGAAGCAAGTGTCCCTATTTTACACATTACGGCAGGCAAGTGTCCCCATTTTACACATTACGGCAGGCAAGTGTCCCCATTTTACACATTACGGCAGGCAAGAGTCCCCATTTTACACGTTACGGAAGGAAAGAGTCTCCATTTTACACATTACCGCAGGTAAGTGTCCCCATTTTACACATAATGGCAGGCAAGTTTCCCAATATTACACATTACGGCAGGCAAGTGTCCCCATTTTACACATTACGGTAGGCAAGAGTACCCATTTTACACATTATGACAGGCAAGCGTCCCAATTCTACACATTATGGCAGGCAAGTGTCCCCATTTAAAACATTACGGCAGGCAAGTGTCCCCATTTTACACATTATGGCAGGTAAGTGTCCCCATTTTTCACATTACGGTAGGCAAGAGTCCCCATTTTACACATTACAGCAGGCAAGAGACCCCATTCTACACATTACGTCAGGCAAGTGTCCCCATTTTACACTTTACGGCAGGCAAGAGTCCCCTTTATAAACATTACGGCAGACAAGTGTCCCCATGTGACACTTTACAGCAGGCAAGTGACCCCATTTAACACATTACGGCAGGTAAGTGATCCCATTTTACACATCACGGCAGGCAAGAGTCCCCATTTTACACATTACGGCAGGCAAGAGTTCCCATATGACACATAACTGCAGTCAAGAGTCCCCATTTTACACATTACGGCAGGCAAGTGTCCCCATTTTACACATTACGGCAGGCAAGAGTCCCCATTTTAAACATAACTGCAGTCAAGTGTCCCCATCTTACACATTACGGCAGGCAAGTGTCCCCATTTTAAACATAACTGCAGTCAAGAGTCCCCATTTTACACATTATGGCAGGCTATTGACCCCATTTTACACTTTACAGCAGGCAAGAGTCACCATTTGACACATTATGGCAGGTAAGAGTCCCATTTTACACATTACGGCAGGCAAGTTTCCCAATTTTACACATTACTGCTGGCAAGTTTCCCCATTTTACACATTACGGCAGGCAAGTGTCCCAATTTTACACATTACGGCAGGCAAGTGTCCCCATTTTATACATTACAGCAGGCAAATGTCCCAATTTTACACATTACGGCAGGCAAGTGTCCCATTTTACACATTATGGCAGGCAAGTTTCCCCATTTTACACATTAAGGCAGGCAAATTTCCCCATTTTACACAGTACGGAAGCAAGTGTCCCTATTTTACACATTACGGCAGGCAAGTGTCCCCATTTTACACATTACGGCAGGCAAGTGTCCCCATTTTACACATTACGGCAGGCAAGAGTCCCCATTTTACACGTTACGGAAGGAAAGAGTCTCCATTTTACACATTACCGCAGGTAAGTGTCCCCATTTTACACATAATGGCAGGCAAGTTTCCCAATATTACACATTACGGCAGGCAAGTGTCCCCATTTTACACATTACGGTAGGCAAGAGTACCCATTTTACACATTATGACAGGCAAGCGTCCCAATTCTACACATTATGGCAGGCAAGCGTCCCCATTTAAAACATTACGGCAGGCAAGTGTCCCCATTTTACACATTATGGCAGGTAAGTGTCCCCATTTTTCACATTACGGTAGGCAAGAGTCCCCATTTTACACATTACAGCAGGCAAGAGACCCCATTCTACACATTACGTCAGGCAAGTGTCCCCATTTTACACTTTACGGCAGGCAAGAGTCCCCTTTATAAACATTACGGCAGGCAAGAGTCCCCATTTTACACAGTACGGCAGGCAAGTGTCCCCATTTTACACATTACTGCAGGCAAGTGTCCCCATTTTACACATTACGGCAGGCAAGTGACCCCATTCGACACATTACGGCATGCAAGTGACCCCATTTTACACATTACAACAGGCAAGAGTCGCCATTTTAATAATTACGGCAGGCAAGAATCCCCTCTATACAGATAACGGCAGCAATTTTCCCCATTTTACACATAACGGCAGGCAAGTGTCCCCATTTTACACATTACGGTAGGCAAGAGTACCCATTTTACACATTATGACAGGCAAGAGTCCCAATTCTACACATTATGGCAGGCAAGTGTCCCCATTTAAAACATTACGGCAGGCAAGTATCCCCATTCTACACATTACGGCAGGCAAGTGTCCCCATTTTACACTTTACGGCAGGCAAGTGTCTCCATTTTACACAAACGGTAGGCAAGTGTCCCCATTTTACACATTATGGCAGGCTATTGACCCCATTTTACACTTTACAGCAGGCAAGCGTCACCATTTGACACATTATGGCAGGTAAGAGTCCCATTTTACACATTACGGCAGGCAAGTTTCCCAATTTTACACATTACTGCTGGCAAGTTTCCCCATTTTACACATTACGGCAGGCAGATGTCCCCATTTTACACATTACGGCAGGCAAGTGTCCCCATTTTACACATTACAGCAGGCAAATGTCCCAATTTTACACATTATGGCAGGCAAGTGTCCCATTTTACAGATTATGGCAGGCAAGTTTCCCCATTTTACACATTAAGGCAGGCAAGTGTCCCCATTTTACACAGTACGGCAGGCAAGTGTCCCTATTTTACACATTACGGCAGGCAAGTGTCCCCATTTTTCACATTACGGTAGGCAAGAGTCCCGATTTTACACATTACAGCAGGCAAGTGTCCCCATTTTACACATTACGACAGGCAAGAGTCCCCATTTTACACATTACGGAAGGAAAGAGTCTACATTTTACATATTACCGCAGGTAAGTGTCTCCATTTTACACATAATGGCAGGCAAGTGTCCCCATTTTACATATTACGGCAGGCAAGTTTCCCCATTTTACACATTACGGTAGGCAAGAGTCCCCATTTTACACATTACGGCAGGCAAGTGACCCCATTTAACATATTACGGCAGGTAAGTGATCCCATTTTACACGTCACGGCAGGCAAGAGTCCCCATTTTAAACATTACGGCAGGCAAGTGTCCCCATTTTACACATTACGGCAGGCTATTGACCCCATTTTACACTTTACAGCAGGCAAGAGTCACCATTTGACACATTATGGCAGGTAAGAGTCCCATTTTACACATTACGGCAGGCAAGTTTCCCAATTTTACACATTACTGCTGGCAAGTTTCCCCATTTTACACATTACGGCAGGCAGATGTCCCCATTTTACACATTACGGCAGGCAAGTGTCCCCATTTTACACATTACGGCAGGCAAGTGACCCCAATCGACACATTACGGCATGCAAGTGACCCCATTTTACACATTACAAAAGGCAAGAGTCGCCATTTTAATAATTACGGCAGGCAAGAATCCCCTCTATACAGATAACGGCAGCAATTTTCCCCATTTTACACATAACGGTAGGCAAGAGTACCCATTTTACACATTACGGTAGGCAAGAGTACCCATTTTACACATTATGACAGGCAAGAGTCCCAATTCTACACATTATGGCAGGCAAGTGTCCCCATTTAAAACATTACGGCAGGCAAGTGTCCCCATTTTACACATTATGGCAGGCAAGTGTCCCCATTTTTCACATTACAGCAGGCAAGAGACCCCATTCTACACATTACGGCAGGCAAGTGTCCCCATTTTACACTTTACGGCAGGCAAGTGTCTCCATTTTACACAAACGGTAGGCAAGTGTCCCCATTTTACACATTATGGCAGGCTATTGACCCCATTTTACACTTTACAGCAGGCAAGAGTCACCATTTGACACATTATGGCAGGTAAGAGTCCCATTTTACACATTACGGCAGGCAAGTTTCCCAATTTTACACATTACTGCTGGCAAGTTTCCCCATTTTACACATTACGGCAGGCAGATGTCCCCATTTTACACATTACGGCAGGCAAGTGTCCCCATTTTACACATTACAGCAGGCAAATGTCCCAATTTTACACATTATGGCAGGCAAGTGTCCCATTTTACACATTATGGCAGGCAAGTTTCCCCATTTTACACATTAAGACAGGCAAGTGTCCCCATTTTACACAGTACGGCAGGCAAGTGTCCCTATTTTACACATTACTGCAGGCAAGTGTCCCCATTTTTCACATTACGGTAGGCAAGAGTCCCCATTTTACACATTACAGCAGGCAAGTGTCCCCATTTCACACATTACGACAGGCAAGAGTCCCCATTTTACACATTACGGAAGGAAAGAGTCTCCATTTTACATATTACCGCAGGTAAGTGTCTCCATTTTACACATAATGGCAGGCAAGTGTCCCCATTTTACATATTACGGCAGGCAAGTTTCCCCATTTTACACATTAAGGCAGGCAAGTGTCCCCATTTTACACAGTACGGCAGGCACGTGTCCCTATTTTACACATTACGGCAGGCAAGTGTCCCCATTTTTCACATTACGGTAGGCAAGAGTCCCCATTTTACACATTACAGCAGGCAAGTGTCCCCATTTTACACATTATGACAGGCAAGAGTCCCCATTTTACACATTACGGAAGGAAAAAGTCTCCATTTTACATATTACCGCAGGCAAGTGTCCCCATTTTACACATAATGGCAGGCAAGTTTCCCAATATTACACATTACGGCAGGCAAGTGTCCCCATTTTACACATTACGGTAGGCAAGAGTACCCATTTTACACATTATGACAGGCAAGAGTCCCAATTCTACACATTATGGCAGGCAAGTATCCCCATTTAAAACATTACGGCAGGCAAGTGTCCCCATTTTACACATTATGGCAGGCAAGTGTCCCCATTTTTCACATTACGGTAGGAGAGAGTCCCCATTTTACACATTACAGCAGGCAAGAGACCCCATTCTACACATTACGGCAGGCAAGTGTCCCCATTTTACACTTTACGGTAGGCAAGAGTCCCTTTATAAACATTACGGCAGGCAAGAGTCCCCATTTTACACATTACGGCAGGCAAGTGTCCCCATTTTACACATTACTGCAGGCAAGAGTCCCCTTTATAAACATTACGGCAGGCAAGAGTCCCCATTTTACACATTACAGCAGGCAAGTGTCCCCATTTTACACATTACTGCAGGCAAGAGTCACCATTTTACACACTACGGCAGGCAAGTGTCCCCATTTTACATATTACAGCAGGCAAGAGTCCCCATTTTACACATTACGGCAGACAAGTGTCCCCATGTGACACTTTACAGCAGGCAAGTGACCCCATTTAACACATTACGGCAGGTAAGTGATCCCATTTTACACATCACGGCAGGCAAGAGTCCCCATTTTACACATTACGGCAGGCAAGAGTTCCCATATGACACATAACTGCAGTCAAGAGTCCCCATTTTACACATTACGGCAGGCAAGTGTCTCCATTTTAAACATAACTGCAGTCAAGTGTCCCCATCTTACACATTACGGCAGGCAAGTGTCCCCATTTTAAACATAACTGCAGTCAAGAGTCCCCATTTTACACATTATGGCAGGCTATTGACCCCATTTTACACTTTACAGCAGGCAAGTGACCCCATTTAACACATTACGGCAGGTAAGTGATCCCATTTTACACATCACGGCAGGCAAGAGTCCCCATTTTACACATTACGGCAGGCAAGAGTTCCCATATGACACATAACTGCAGTCAAGAGTCCCCATTTTACACATTACGGCAGGCAAGAGTCCCCATTTTAAACATAACTGCAGTCAAGTGTCCCCATCTTACACATTACGGCAGGCAAGTGTCCCCATTTTAAACATAACTGCAGTCAAGAGTCCCCATTTTACACATTATGGCAGGCTATTGACCCCATTTTACACTTTACAGCAGGCAAGAGTCACCATTTGACACATTATGGCAGGTAAGAGTCCCATTTTACACATTACGGCAGGCAAGTTTCCCAATTTTACACATTACTGCTGGCAAGTTTCCCCATTTTACACATTACGGCAGGCAGATGTCCCAATTTTACACATTACGGCAGGCAAGTGTCCCCATTTTACACATTACAGCAGGCAAATGTCCCAATTTTACACATTACGGCAGGCAAGTGTCCCATTTTACAGATTATGGCAGGCAAGTTTCCCCTTTTTACACATTAAGGCAGGCAAATTTCCCCATTTTACACAGTACGGCAGGCAAGTGTCCCTATTTTACACATTACGGCAGGCAAGTGTCCCCATTTTACACATTACGGCAGGCAAGTGTCCCCATTTTACACCTTACGGCAGGCAAGAGTCCCCATTTTACACGTTACGGAAGGAAAGAGTCTCCATTTTACACATTACCGCAGGTAAGTGTCCCCATTTTACACATAATGGCAGGCAAGTTTCCCAATATTACACATTACGGCAGGCAAGTGTCCCCATTTTACACATTACGGTAGGCAAGAGTACCCATTTTACACATTATGACAGGCAAGCGTCCCAATTCTACACATTATGGCAGGCAAGTGTCCCCATTTAAAACATTACGGCAGGCAAGTGTCCCCATTTTACACATTATGGCAGGTAAGTGTCCCCATTTTTCACATTACGGTAGGCAAGAGTCCCCATTTTACACATTACAGCAGGCAAGAGACCCCATTCTACACATTACGTCAGGCAAGTGTCCCCATTTTACACTTTACGGCAGGCAAGAGTCCCCTTTATAAACATTACGGCAGGCAAGAGTCCCCATTTTACACAGTACGGCAGGCAAGTGTCCCCATTTTACACATTACTGCAGGCAAGTGTCCCCATTTTACACATTACGGCAGGCAAGTGACCCCATTCGACACATTACGGCATGCAAGTGACCCCATTTTACACATTACAACAGGCAAGAGTCGCCATTTTAATAATTACGGCAGGCAAGAATCCCCTCTATACAGATAACGGCAGCAATTTTCCCCATTTTACACATAACGGCAGGCAAGTGTCCCCATTTTACACATTACGGTAGGCAAGAGTACCCATTTTACACATTATGACAGGCAAGAGTCCCAATTCTACACATTATGGCAGGCAAGTGTCCCCATTTAAAACATTACGGCAGGCAAGTATCCCCATTCTACACATTTCGGCAGGCAAGTGTCCCCATTTTACACTTTACGGCAGGCAAGTGTCTCCATTTTACACAAACGGTAGGCAAGTGTCCCCATTTTACACATTATGGCAGGCTATTGACCCCATTTTACACTTTACAGCAGGCAAGAGTCACCATTTGACACATTATGGCAGGTAAGAGTCCCATTTTACACATTACGGCAGGCAAGTTTCCCAATTTTACACATTACTGCTGGCAAGTTTCCCCATTTTACACATTACGGCAGGCAGATGTCCCCATTTTACACATTACGGCAGGCAAGTGTCCCCATTTTACACATTACAGCAGGCAAATGTCCCAATTTTACACATTATGGCAGGCAAGTGTCCCATTTTACAGATTATGGCAGGCAAGTTTCCCCATTTTACACATTAAGGCAGGCAAGTGTCCCCATTTTACACAGTACGGCAGGCAAGTGTCCCTATGTTACACATTACGGCAGGCAAGTGTCCCCATTTTTCACATTACGGTAGGCAAGAGTCCCCATTTTACACATTACAGCAGGCAAGTGTCCCCATTTTACACATTACGACAGGCAAGAGTCCCCATTTTACACATTACGGAAAGAAAGAGTCTACATTTTACATATTACCGCAGGTAAGTGTCTCCATTTTACACATAATGGCAGGCAAGTGTCCCCATTTTACATATTACGGCAGGCAAGTTTCCCCATTTTACACATTACGGTAGGCAAAAGTCCCCATTTTACACATTACGGCAGGCAAGTGACCCCATTTAACATATTACGGCAGGTAAGTGATCCCATTTTACACGTCACGGCAGGCAAGAGTCCCCATTTTAAACATTACGGCAGGCAAGAGTTCCCATTTGACACATAACTGCAGTCAAGAGTCCCCATTTTATACATTACGGCAGGCAAGTGTCCCCATTTTACACATTACGGCAGGCTATTGACCCCATTTTACACTTTACAGCAGGCAAGAGTCACCATTTGACACATTATGGCAGGTAAGAGTCCCATTTTACACATTACGGCAGGCAAGTTTCCCAATTTTACACATTACTGCTGGCAAGTTTCCCCATTTTACACATTACGGCAGGCAGATGTCCCCATTTTACACATTACGGCAGGCAAGTGTCCCCATTTTACACATTACGGCAGGCAAGTGACCCCAATCGACACATTACGGCATGCAAGTGACCCCATTTTACACATTACAACAGGCAAGAGTCGCCATTTTAATAATTACGGCAGGCAAGAATCCCCTCTATACAGATAACGGCAGCAATTTTTCCCATTTTACACATAACGGCAGGCAAGTGTCCCCATTTTACACATTACGGTAGGCAAGAGTACCCATTTTACACATTATGACAGGCAAGAGTCCCAATTCTACACATTATGGCAGGCAAGTGTCCCCATTTAAAACATTACGGCAGGCAAGTGTCCCCATTTTACACATTATGGCAGGCAAGTGTCCCCATTTTTCACATTACGGTTGGCAAGAGTCCCCATTTTACACATTACAGCAGGCAAGAGACCCCATTCTACACATTACGGCAGGCAAGTGTCCCCATTTTACACTTTACGGCAGGCAAGTGTCCCCATTTTACACATTACTGCAGGCAAGAGTCACCATTTTACACACTACGGCAGGCAAGTGTCCCCATTTTACATATTACAGCAGACAAGTTTCCCCATTTTACACATTAAGGTAGGCAAGAGTCCCCATTTTACACATTACGGCAGACAAGTGTCCCCATGTGACACTTTACAGCAGGCAAGTGACCCCATTTAACACATTACGGCAGGTAAGTGATCCCATTTTACACATCACGGCAGGCAAGAGTCCCCATTTTACACATTACGGCAGGCAAGAGTTCCCATATGACACATAACTGCAGTCAAGAGTCCCCATTTTACACATTACGGCAGGCAAGTGTCCCCATTTTACACATTACGGCAGGCAAGAGTCCCCATTTTAAACATAACTGCAGTCAAGTGTCCCCATCTTACACATTACGGCAGGCAAGTGTCCCCATTTTAAACATAACTGCAGTCAAGAGTCCCCATTTTACACATTACGGCAGGCTACTGACCCCATTTTACACTTTACAGCAGGCAAGAGTCACCATTTGACACATTATGGCAGGTAAGAGTCCCATTTTACACATTACGGCAGGCAAGTTTCCCAATTTTACACATTACTGCTGGCAAGTTTCCCCATTTTACACATTACGGCAGGCAGATGTCCCCATTTTACACATTACGGCAGGCAAGTGTCCCCATTTTACACATTACAGCAGGCAAATGTCCCAATTTTACACATTACGGCAGGCAAGTGTCCCATTTTACACATTATGGCAGGCAAGTTTCCCCATTTTACACATTAAGGCAGGCAAGTGTCCCCATTTTACACAGTACGGCAGGCAAGTGTCCCTATTTTACACATTACGGCAGGCAAGTGTCCCCATTTTACACATTACGGCAGGCAATTGTACCCATTTTACACATTACGGCAGGCAAGAGTCCCCATTTTACACGTTACGGAAGGAAAGAGTCTCCATTTTACACATTACCGCAGGTAAGTGTCCCCATTTTACACATAATGGCAGGCAAGTTTCCCAATATTACACATTACGGCAGGCAAGTGTCCCCATTTTACACATTACGGTAGGCAAGAGTACCCATTTTACACATTATGACAGGCAAGCGTCCCAATTCTACACATTATGGCAGGCAAGTGTCCCCATTTAAAACATTACGGCAGGCAAGTGTCCCCATTTTACACATTATGGCAGGTAAGTGTCCCCATTTTTCACATTACGGTAGGCAAGAGTCCCCATTTTACACATTACAGCAGGCAAGAGACCCCATTCTACACATTACGGCAGGCAAGTGTCCCCATTTTACACATTACTGCAGGCAAGAGTCCCCTTTATAAACATTACGGCAGGCAAGAGTCCCGATTTTACACATTTCGGCAGGGAAGTGTCCCCATTTTACACATTACTGCAGGCAAGTGTCCCCATTTTACACATTACGGCAGGCAAGTGACCCCATTCGACACATTACGGCATGCAAGTGACCCCATTTTACACATTACAACAGGCAAGAGTCGCCATTTTAATAATTACGGCAGGCAAGAATCCCCTCTATACAGATAACGGCAGCAATTTTCCCCATTTTACACATAACGGCAGGCAAGTGTCCCCATTTTACACATTACGGTAGGCAAGAGTACCCATTTTACACATTATGACAGGCAAGAGTCCCAATTCTACACATTATGGCAGGCAAGTGTCCCCATTTAAAACATTACGGCAGGCAAGTGTCCCCATTTTACACATTATGGCAGGCAAGTGTCCCCATTTTTCACATTACGGTAGGAGAGAGTCCCCATTTTACACATTACAGCAGGCAAGAGACCCCATTCTACACATTACGGCAGGCAAGTGTCCCCATTTTACACTTTACGGTAGGCAAGAGTCCCCTTTATAAACATTACGGCAGGCAAGAGACCCCATTTTACACATTACGGCAGGCAAGTGTCCCCATTTTACACATTACTGCAGGCAAGAGTCCCCTTTATAAACATTACGGCAGGCAAGAGTCCCCATTTTACACATTACGGCAGGCAAGTGTCCCCATTTTACACATTACTGCAGGCAAGAGTCACCATTTTACACACTACGGCAGGCAGTGTCCCCATTTTACATATTACAGCAGGCAAGTTTACCCATTTTACACATTAAGGTAGGCAAAAGTCCCCATTTTACACATTACGGCAGACAAGTGTCCCCACGTGACACTTTATAGCAGGCAAGTGACCCCATTTAACACATTACGGCAGGTAAGTGATCCCATTTTACACATCACGGCAGGCAAGAGTCCCCATTTTACACATTACGGCAGGCAAGAGTTCCCATATGACACATAACTGCAGTCAAGAGTCCCCATTTTACACATTACGGCAGGCAAGTGTCCCCATTTTACACATTACGGCAGGCAAGAGTCCCCATTTTAAACATAACTGCAGTCAAGTGTCCCCATCTTACACATTACGGCAGGCAAGTGTCCCCATTTTAAACATAACTGCAGTCAAGAGTCCCCATTTTACACATTACGGCAGGCTATTGACCCCATTTTACACTTTACAGCAGGCAAGAGTCACCATTTGACACATTATGGCAGGTAAGAGTCCCATTTTACACATTACGGCAGGCAAGTTTCCCAATTTTACACATTACTGCTGGCAAGTTTCCCCATTTTACACATTACGGCAGGCAGATGTCCCCATTTTACACATTACGGCAGGCAAGTGTCCCCATTTTACACATTACAGCAGGCAAATGTCCCAATTTTACACATTACGGCAGGCAAGTGTCCCATTTTACACATTATGGCAGGCAAGTTTCCCCATTTTACACATTAAGGCAGGCAAATTTCCCCATTTTACACAGTACGGCAGGCAAGTGTCCCTATTTTACACATTACGGCAGGCAAGTGTCCCCATTTTACACATTACGGCAGGCAAGTGTCCCCATTTTACACCTTACGGCAGGCAAGAGTCCCCATTTTACACGTTACGGAAGGAAAGAGTCTCCATTTTACATATTACCGCAGGTAAGTGTCCCCATTTTACACATAATGGCAGGCAAGTTTCCCAATATTACACATTACGGAAGGCAAGTGTCCCCATTTTACACATTACGGTAGGCAAGAGTACCCATTTTACACATTATGACAGGCAAGCGTCCCAATTCTACACATTATGGCAGGCAAGTGTCCCCATTTAAAACATTACGGCAGGCAAGTGTCCCCATTTTACACATTATGGCAGGTAAGTGTCCCCATTTTTCACATTACGGTAGGCAAGAGTCCCCATTTTACACATTACAGCAGGCAAGAGACCCCATTCTACACATTACGTCAGGCAAGTGTCCCCATTTTACACTTTACGGCAGGCAAGAGTCCCCTTTATAAACATTACGGCAGGCAAGAGTCCCCATTTTACACATTACGGCAGGCAAGTGTCCCCATTTTACACATTACTGCAGGCAAGTGTCCCCATTTTACACATTACGGCAGGCAAGTGACCCCATTCGACACATTACGGCAGGCAAGTGTCCCCATTTTACACCTTACGGCAGGCAAGAGTCCCCATTTTACACGTTACGGAATGAAAGAGTCTCCATTTTACACATTACCGCAGGTAAGTGTCCCCATTTTACACATAATGGCAGGCAAGTTTCCCAATATTACACATTACGGCAGGCAAGTGTCCCCATTTTACACATTACGGTAGGCAAGAGTACCCATTTTACACATTATGACAGGCAAGCGTCCCAATTCTACACATTATGGCAGGCAAGTGTCCCCATTTAAAACATTACGGCAGGCAAGTGTCCCCATTTTACACATTATGGCAGGTAAGTGTCCCCATTTTTCCCATTACGGTAGGCAAGAGTCCCCATTTTACACATTACAGCAGGCAAGAGACCCCATTCTACACATTACGTCAGGCAAGTGTCCCCATTTTACACTTTACGGCAGGCAAGAGTCCCCTTTATAAACATTACGGCAGGCAAGAGTCCCCATTTTACACATTACGGCAGGCAAGTGTCCCCATTTTACACATTACTGCAGGCAAGTGTCCCCATTTTACACATTACGGCAGGCAAGTGACCCCATTCGACACATTACGGCATGCAAGTGACCCCATTTTACACATTACAACAGGCAAGAGTCGCCATTTTAATAATTACGGCAGGCAAGAATCCCCTCTATACAGATAACGGCAGCAATTTTCCCCATTTTACACATAACGGCAGGCAAGTGTCCCCATTTTACACATTACGGTAGGCAAGAGTACCCATTTTACACATTATGACAGGCAAGAGTCCCAATTCTACACATTATGGCAGGCAAGTGTCCCCATTTAAAACATTACGGCAGGCAAGTGTCCCCATTTTACACATTATGGCAGGCAAGTGTCCCCATTTTTCACATTACAGCAGGCAAGAGACCCCATTCTACACATTACGGCAGGCAAGTGTCCCCATTTTACACTTTACGGCAGGCAAGTGTCTCCATTTTACACAAACGGTAGGCAAGTGTCCCCATTTTACACATTATGGCAGGCTATTGACCCCATTTTACACTTTACAGCAGGCAAGAGTCACCATTTGACACATTATGGCAGGTAAGAGTCCCATTTTACACATTACGGCAGGCAAGTTTCCCAATTTTACACATTACTGCTGGCAAGTTTCCCCATTTTACACATTACGGCAGGCAGATGTCCCCATTTTACACATTACGGCAGGCAAGTGTCCCCATTTTACACATTACAGCAGGCAAATGTCCCAATTTTACACATTATGGCAGGCAAGTGTCCCATTTTACACATTATGGCAGGCAAGTTTCCCCATTTTACACATTAAGGCAGGCAAGTGTCCCCATTTTACACAATACGGCAGGCAAGTGTCCCTATTTTACACATTACGGCAGGCAAGTGTCCCCATTTTTCACATTACGGTAGGCAAGAGTCCCCATTTTACACATTACAGCAGGCAAGTGTCCCCATTTTACACATTACGACAGGCAAGAGTCCCCATTTTACACATTACGGAAGGAAAGAGTCTCCATTTTACATATTACCGCAGGTAAGTGTCTCCATTTTACACATAATGGCAGGCAAGTGTCCCCATTTTACATATTACGGCAGGCAAGTTTCCCAATTTTACACATTGAGGCAGGCAAGTGTCCCCATTTTACACAGTACGGCAGGCACGTGTCCCTATTTTACACATTACGGCAGGCAAGTGTCCCCATTTTACACATTACGGCAGGCTATTGACCCCATTTTACACTTTACAGCAGGCAAGAGTCACCATTTGACACATTATGGCAGGTAAGAGTCCCATTTTACACATTACGGCAGGCAAGTTTCCCAATTTTACACATTACTGCTGGCAAGTTTCCCCATTTTACACATTACGACAGGCAGATGTCCCCATTTTACACATTACGGCAGGCAAGTGTCCCCATTTTACACATTACGGCAGGCAAGTGACCACAATCGACACATTACGGCATGCAAGTGACCCCATTTTACACATTACAACAGGCAAGAGTCGCCATTTTAAAAATTACGGCAGGCAAGAATGCCCTCTATACAGATAACGGCAGCAATTTTCCCCATTTTACACATAACGGCAGGCAAGTGTCCCCATTTTACACATTACGGTAGGCAAGAGTACCCATTTTACACATTATGACAGGCAAGAGTCCCAATTCTACACATTATGGCAGGCAAGTGTCCCCATTTAAAACATTACGGCAGGCAAGTGTCCCCATTTTACACATTATGGCAGGCAAGTGTCCCCATTTTTCACATTACGGTTGGCAAGAGTCCCCATTTTACACATTACAGCAGGCAAGAGACCCCATTCTACACATTACGGCAGGCAAGTGTCCCCATTTTACACTTTACGGCAGGCAAGTGTCTCCATTTTACACATTACGGTAGGCAAGTGTCCCCATTTTACACATTATGGCAGGCTATTGACCCCATTTTACACATTAAAACAGGCAAGAGTCGCCATTTTACGAATTACGGCAGGCAAGAAACCCCTCTATACAGATAACGTCAGCAATTTTCCCCATTTTACACATAACGGCAGGCAAGTGTCCCCATTTGACACATTATGGCAGGCAAGTGTCCCCATTTTTCACATTACGGTAGGCAAGAGTCCCCATTTTACACATTACAGCAGGCAAGAGACCCCATTCTACACATTACAGCAGGCAAGTGACCCCATTCGACACATTACGGCATGCAAGTGACCCCATTTTACACATTACAACAGGCAAGAGTCGCCATTTTACTAATTACGGCATGCAAGAATCCCCTCTATACAGATAACGGCAGCAATTTTCCCCATTTTACACATAACGGCAGGCAAGTGTCCCCATTTTACACATTACGGTAGGCAAGAGTACACATTTTACACATTATGACAGGCAAGAGTCCCAATTATACACATTATGGCAGGCAAGTGTCCCCATTTAAAACATTACGGCAGGCAAATGTCCCCATTTTACACACTATGGCAGGCAAGTGTCCCCATTTTTCACATTACGGTAGGCAAGAGTCCCCATTTTACACATTACAGCAGGCAAGAGACCCCATTCTACACATTACGGCAGGCAAGTGTACCCATTTTACACTTTACGGCAGGCAAGAGTCCCCTTTATAAACATTACGGCAGGCAAGAGTCCCCATTTTACACATTACGGCAGACAAGTGTCCCCATTTTACACATTACTGCAGGCAAGTGTCCCCATTTTACACATTACGGCAGGCAAATGACCCCATTCGACACATTACGGCATGCAAGTGACCCCATTTTACACATTACAACAGGCAGGAGTCGCCATTTTACTAATTACGGCAGGCAAGAATCCCCTCTATACAGATAACGGCAGCAATTTTCCCCATTTTACACATAACGGCAGGCAAGTGTCCCCATTTTACACATTATGGCAGGCAAGTGTCCCCATTTTTCACATTACGGTAGGCAAGAGTCCCCATTTTACACATTACAGCAGGCAAGAGACCCCATTCTACACATTACGGCAGGCAAGAGTCCCCATTTTACACATTTCGGCAGGGAAGTGTCCCCATTTTACACATTACTGCAGGCAAGAGTCCCCTTTATAAACATTACGGCAGGCAAGAGTCCCCATTTTACACATTTCGGCAGGGAAGTGTCCCCATTTTACACATTACTGCAGGCAAGTGTCCCCATTTTACACATTACGGCAGGCAAGTGACCCCATTCGACACATTACGGCATGCAAGTGACCCCATTTTACACATTACAACAGGCAAGAGTCGCCATTTTAATTATTACGGCAGGCAAGAATCCCCTCTATACAGATAACGGCAGCAATTTTCCCCATTTTACACATAACGGCAGGCAAGTGTCCCCATTTTACACATTACGGTAGGCAAGAGTACCCATTTTACACATTATGACAGGCAAGAGTCCCAATTCTACACATTATGGCAGGCAAGTGTCCCCATTTAAAACATTACGGCAGGCAAGTGTCCCCATTTTACACATTATGGCAGGCAAGTGTCCCCATTTTTCACATTACGGTAGGAGAGAGTCCCCATTTTACACATTACAGCAGGCAAGAGACCCCATTCTACACATTACGGCAGGCAAGTGTCCCCATTTTACACTTTACGGTAGGCAAGAGTCCCCTTTATAAACATTACGGCAGGCAAGAGTCCCCATTTTACACATTACGGCAGGCAAGTGTCCCCATTTTACACATTACTGCAGGCAAGAGTCCCCTTTATAAACATTACGGCAGGCAAGAGTCCCCATTTTACACATTACGGCAGGCAAGTGTCCCCATTTTACACATTACTGCAGGCAAGAGTCACCATTTTACACACTACGGCAGGCAAGTGTCCCCATTTTACATATTACAGCAGGCAAGTTTCCATATTTTACACATTAAGGTTTGCAAGAGTCCCCATTTTACACATTACGGCAGACAAGTGTCCCCATGTGACACTTTACAGCAGGCAAGTGACCCCATTTAACACATTACGGCAGGTAAGTGATCCCATTTTACACATCACGGCAGGCAAGAGTCCCCATTTTACACATTACGGCAGGCAAGAGTTCCCATATGACACATAACTGCAGTCAAGAGTCCCCATTTTACACATTACGGCAGGCAAGTGTCCCCATTTTACACATTACGGCAGGCAAGAGTCCCCATTTTAAACATAACTGCAGTCAAGTGTCCCCATCTTACACATTACGGCAGGCAAGTGTCCCCATTTTAAACATAACTGCAGTCAAGAGTCCCCATTTTACACATTACGGCAGGCTATTGACCCCATTTTACACTTTACAGCAGGCAAGAGTCACCATTTGACACATTATGGCAGGTAAGAGTCCCATTTTACACATTACGGCAGGCAAGTTTCCCAATTTTACACATTACTGCTGGCAAGTTTCCCCATTTTACACATTACGGCAGGCAGATGTCCCCATTTTACACATTACGGCAGGCAAGTGTCCCCATTTTACACATTACAGCAGGCAAATGTCCCAATTTTACACATTACGGCAGGCAAGTGTCCCATTTTACACATTATGGCAGGCAAGTGTCCCCATTTTACACATTAAGGCAGGCAAGTGTCCCCATTTTACACAGTACGGCAGGCAAGTGTCCCTATTTTACACATTACGGCAGGCAAGTGTCCCCATTTTACACATTACGGCAGGCAAGTGTCCCCATTTTACACATTACGGCAGGCAAGAGTCCCCATTTTACACGTTACGGAAGGAAAGAGTCTCCATTTTACACATTACCGCAGGTAAGTGTCCCCATTTTACACATAATGTCAGGCAAGTTTCCCAATATTACACATTACGGCAGGCAAGTGTCCCCATTTTACACATTACGGTAGGCAAGAGTACCCATTTTACACATTATGACAGGCAAGCGTCCCAATTCTACACATTATGGCAGGCAAGTGTCCCCATTTAAAACATTACGGCAGGCAAGTGTCCCCATTTTACACATTATGGCAGGTAAGTGTCCCCATTTTTCACATTACGGTAGGCAAGAGTCCCCATTTTACACATTACAGCAGGCAAGAGACCCCATTCTACACATTACGGCAGGCAAGTGTCCCCATTTTACACTTTACTGCAGGCAAGTGTCCCCATTTTACACATTACGGCAGGCAAGTGACCCCATTCGACACATTACGGCATGCAAGTGACCCCATTTTACACATTACAACAGGCAAGAGTCGCCATTTTAATAATTATGGCAGGCAAGAATCCCCTCTATACAGATAACGGCAGCAATTTTCCCCATTTTACACATAACGGCAGGCAAGTGTCCCCATTTTACACATTACGGTAGGCAAGAGTACCCATTTTACACATTATGACAGGCAAGAGTCCCAATTCTACACATTATGGCAGGCAAGTGTCCCTATTTAAAACATTACGGCAGGCAAGTGTCCCCATTTTACACATTATGGCAGGCAAGTGTCCCCATTTTTCACATTACGGTAGGAGAGAGTCCCCATTTTACACATTACAGCAGGCAAGAGACCCCATTCTACACATTACGGCAGGCAAGTGTCCCCATTTTACACTTTACGGTAGGCAAGAGTCCCCTTTATAAACATTACGGCAGGCAAGAGTCTCCATTTTACACATTACGGCAGGCAAGTGTCCCCATTTTACACATTACTGCAGGCAAGAGTCCCCTTTATAAACATTACGGCAGGCAAGAGTCCCCATTTTACACATTACGGCAGGCAAGTTTCCCCATTTTACACATTACTGCAGGCAAGAGTCACCATTTTACACACTACGGCAGGCAAGTGTCCCCATTTTACATATTACAGCAGGCAAGTTTCCCCATTTTACACATTAAGGTAGGCAAGAGTCCCCATTTTACACATTACGGCAGACAAGTGTCCCCATGTGACACTTTACAGCAGGCAAGTGACCCCATTTAACACATTACGGCAGGTAAGTGATCCCATTTTACACATCACGGCAGGCAAGAGTCCCCATTTTACACATTACGGCAGGCAAGAGTTCCCATATGACACATAACTGCAGTCAAGAGTCCCCATTTTACACATTACGGCAGGCAAGAGTTCCCATATGACACATAACGGCAGGCAAGTGTCCCCATTTTACACATTACGGTAGGCAAGAGTACACATTTTACACATTATGACAGGCAAGAGTCCCAATTATACACATTATGGCAGGCAAGTGTCCCCATTTAAAACATTACGGCAGGCAAATGTCCCCATTTTACACATTATGGCAGGCAAGTGTCCCCATTTTTCACATTACGGTAGGCAAGAGTCCCCATTTTACACATTACAGCAGGCAAGAGACCCCATTCTACACATTACGGCAGGCAAGTGTACCCATTTTACACTTTACGGCAGGCAAGAGTCCCCTTTATAAACATTACGGCAGGCAAGAGTCCCCATTTTACACATTACGGCAGACAAGTGTCCCCATTTTACACATTACTGCAGGCAAGTGTCCCCATTTTACACATTACGGCAGGCAAATGACCCCATTCGACACATTACGGCATGCAAGTGACCCCATTTTACACATTACAACAGGCAAGAGTCGCCATTTTACTAATTACGGCAGGCAAGAATCCCCTCTATACAGATAACGGCAGCAATTTTCCCCATTTTACACATAACGGCAGGCAAGTGTCCCCATTTTACACATTATGGCAGGCAAGTGTCCCCATTTTTCACATTACGGTAGGCAAGAGTCCCCATTTTACACATTACAGCAGGCAAGAGACCCCATTCTACACATTACGGCAGGCAAGAGTCCCCATTTTACACATTTCGGCAGGGAAGTGTCCCCATTTTACACATTACTGCAGGCAAGAGTCCCCTTTATAAACATTACGGCAGGCAAGAGTCCCCATTTTACACATTTCGGCAGGGAAGTGTCCCCATTTTACACATTACTGCAGGCAAGTGTCCCCATTTTACACATTACGGCAGGCAAGTGACCCCATTCGACACATTACGGCATGCAAGTGACCCCATTTTACACATTACAACAGGCAAGAGTCGCCATTTTAATAATTACGGCAGGCAAGAATCCCCTCTATACAGATAACGGCAGCAATTTTCCCCATTTTACACATAACGGCAGGCAAGTGTCCCCATTTTACACATTACGGTAGGCAAGAGTACCCATTTTACACATTATGACAGGCAAGAGTCCCAATTCTACACATTATGGCAGGCAAGTGTCCCCATTTAAAACATTACGGCAGGCAAGTGTCCCCATTTTACACATTATGGCAGGCAAGTGTCCCCATTTTTCACATTACGGTAGGAGAGAGTCCCCATTTTACACATTACAGCAGGCAAGAGACCCCATTCTACACATTACGGCAGGCAAGTGTCCCCATTTTACACTTTACGGTAGGCAAGAGTCCCCTTTATAAACATTACGGCAGGCAAGAGTCCCCATTTTACACATTACGGCAGGCAAGTGTCCCCATTTTACACATTACTGCAGGCAAGAGTCCCCTTTATAAACATTACGGCAGGCAAGAGTCCCCATTTTACACATTACGGCAGGCAAGTGTCCCCATTTTACACATTACTGCAGGCAAGAGTCACCATTTTACACACTACGGCAGGCAAGTGTCCCCATTTTACATATTACAGCAGGCAAGTTTCCATATTTTACACATTAAGGTTTGCAAGAGTCCCCATTTTACACATTACGGCAGACAAGTGTCCCCATGTGACACTTTACAGCAGGCAAGTTACCCCATTTAACACATTACGGCAGGTAAGTGATCCCATTTTACACATCACGGCAGGCAAGAGTCCCCATTTTACACATTACGGCAGGCAAGAGTTCCCATATGACACATAACTGCAGTCAAGAGTCCCCATTTTACACATTACGGCAGGCAAGTGTCCTCATTTTACACATTACGGCAGGCAAGAGTCCCCATTTTAAACATAACTGCAGTCAAGTGTCCCCATCTTACACATTACGGCAGGCAAGTGTCCCCATTTTAAACATAACTGCAGTCAAGAGTCCCCATTTTACACATTACGGCAGGCTATTGACCCCATTTTACACTTTACAGCAGGCAAGAGTCACCATTTGACACATTATGGCAGGTAAGAGTCCCATTTTACACATTACGGCAGGCAAGTTTCCCAATTTTACACATTACTGCTGGCAAGTTTCCCCATTTTACACATTACGGCAGGCAGATGTCCCCATTTTACACATTACGGCAGGCAAGTGTCCCCATTTTACACATTACAGCAGGCAAATGTCCGAATTTTACACATTACGGCAGGCAAGTGTCCCATTTTACACATTATGGCAGGCAAGTGTCCCCATTTTACACATTAAGGCAGGCAAGTGTCCCCATTTTACACAGTACGGCAGGCAAGTGTCCCTATTTTACACATTACGGCAGGCAAGTGTCCCCATTTTACACATTACGGCAGGCAAGTGTCCCCATTTTACACATTACGGCAGGCAAGAGTCCCCATTTTACACGTTACGGAAGGAAAGAGTCTCCATTTTACACATTACCGCAGGTAAGTGTCCCCATTTTACACATAATGTCAGGCAAGTTTCCCAATATTACACATTACGGCAGGCAAGTGTCCCCATTTTACACAATACGGTAGGCAAGAGTACCCATTTTACACATTATGACAGGCAAGCGTCCCAATTCTACACATTATGGCAGGCAAGTGTCCCCATTTAAAACATTACGGCAGGCAAGTGTCCCCATTTTACACATTATGGCAGGTAAGTGTCCCCATTTTTCACATTACGGTAGGCAAGAGTCCCCATTTTACACATTACAGCAGGCAAGAGACCCCATTCTACACATTACGGCAGGCAAGTGTCCCCATTTTACACATTACTGCAGGCAAGTGTCCCCATTTTACACATTACGGCAGGCAAGTGACCCCATTCGACACATTACGGCATGCAAGTGACCCCATTTTACACATTACAACAGGCAAGAGTCGCCATTTTAATAATTATGGCAGGCAAGAATCCCCTCTATACAGATAACGGCAGCAATTTTCCCCATTTTACACATAACGGCAGGCAAGTGTCCCCATTTTACACATTACGGTAGGCAAGAGTACCCATTTTACACATTATGACAGGCAAGAGTCCCAATTCTACACATTATGGCAGGCAAGTGTCCCCATTTAAAACATTACGGCAGGCAAGTGTCCCCATTTTACACATTATGGCAGGCAAGTGTCCCCATTTTTCACATTACGGTAGGAGAGAGTCCCCATTTTACACATTACAGCAGGCAAGAGACCCCATTCTACACATTACGGCAGGCAAGTGTCCCCATTTTACACTTTACGGTAGGCAAGAGTCCCCTTTATAAACATTACGGCAGGCAAGAGTCTCCATTTTACACATTACGGCAGGCAAGTGTCCCCATTTTACACATTACTGCAGGCAAGAGTCCCCTTTATAAACATTACGGCAGGCAAGAGTCCCCATTTTACACATTACGGCAGGCAAGTGTCCCCATTTTACACATTACTGCAGGCAAGAGTCACCATTTTACACACTACGGCAGGCAAGTGTCCCCATTTTACATATTACAGCAGGCAAGTTTCCCCATTTTACACATTAAGGTAGGCAAGAGTCCCCATTTTACACATTACGGCAGATAAGTGTCCCCATGTGACACTTTATAGCAGGCAAGTGACCCCATTTAACACATTACGGCAGGTAAGTGATCCCATTTTACACATCACGGCAGGCAAGAGTCCCCATTTTACACATTACGGCAGGCAAGAGTTCCCATATGACACATAACTGCAGTCAAGAGTCCCCATTTTACACATTACGGCAGGCAAGTGTCCCCATTTTACACATTACGGCAGGCAAGAGTCCCCATTTTAAACATAACTGCAGTCAAGTGTCCCCATCTTACACATTACGGCAGGCAAGTGTCCCCATTTTAAACATAACTGCAGTCAAGAGTCCCCATTTTACACATTACGGCAGGCTATTGACCCCATTTTACACTTTACAGCAGGCAAGAGTCACCATTTGACACATTATGGCAGGTAAGAGTCCCATTTTACACATTACGGCAGGCAAGTTTCCCAATTTTACACATTACTGCTGGCAAGTTTCCCCATTTTACACATTACGGCAGGCAGATGTCCCCATTTTACACATTACGGCAGGCAAGTGTCCCCATTTTACACATTACAGCAGGCAAATGTCCCAATTTTACACATTACGGCAGGCAAGTGTCCCATTTTACACATTATGGCAGGCAAGTTTCCCCATTTTACACATTAAGGCAGGCAAATTTCCCCATTTTACACAGTACGGCAGGCAAGTGTCCCTATTTTACACATTACGGCAGGCAAGTGTCCCCATTTTACACATTACGGCAGGCAAGTGTCCCCATTTTACACCTTACGGCAGGCAAGAGTCCCCATTTTACACGTTACGGAAGGAAAGAGTCTCCATTTTACACATTACCGCAGGTAAGTGTCCCCATTTTACACATAATGGCAGGCAAGTTTCCCAATATTACACATTACGGCAGGCAAGTGTCCCCATTTTACACATTACGGTAGGCAAGAGTACCCATTTTACACATTATGACAGGCAAGCGTCCCAATTCTACACATTATGGCAGGCAAGTGTCCCCATTTAAAACATTACGGCAGGCAAGTGTCCCCATTTTACACATTATGGCAGGTAAGTGTTCCCATTTTTCACATTACGGTAGGCAAGAGTCCCCATTTTACACATTACAACAGGCAAGAGTCGCCATTTTAATAATTACGGCAGGCAAGAATCCCCTCTATACAGATAACGGCAGCAATTTTCCCCATTTTACACATAACGGCAGGCAAGTGTCCCCATTTTACACATTACGGTAGGCAAGAGTACCCATTTTACACATTATGACAGGCAAGAGTCCCAATTCTACACATTATGGCAGGCAAGTGTCCCCATTTAAAACATTACGGCAGGCAAGTGTCCCCATTTTACACATTATGGCAGGCAAGTGTCCCCATTTTTCACATTACAGCAGGCAAGAGACCCCATTCTACACATTACGGCAGGCAAGTGTCCCCATTTTACACTTTACGGCAGGCAAGTGTCTCCATTTTACACAAACGGTAGGCAAGTGTCCCCATTTTACACATTATGGCAGGCTATTGACCCCATTTTACACTTTACAGCAGGCAAGAGTCACCATTTGACACATTATGGCAGGTAAGAGTCCCATTTTACACATTACGGCAGGCAAGTTTCCCAATTTTACACATTACTGCTGGCAAGTTTCCCCATTTTACACATTACGGCTGGCAGATGTCCCCATTTTACACATTACGGCAGGCAAGTGTCCCCATTTTACACATTACAGCAGGCAAATGTCCCAATTTTACACATTATGGCAGGCAAGTGTCCCATTTTACACATTATGGCAGGCAAGTTTCCCCATTTTACACATTAAGGCAGGCAAGTGTCCCCATTTTACACAGTACGGCAGGCAAGTGTCCCTATTTTACACATTACTGCAGGCAAGTGTCCCCATTTTTCACATTACGGTAGGCTAGAGTCCCCATTTTACACATTACAGCAGGCAAGTGTCCCCATTTTACACATTACGACAGGCAAGAGTCCCCATTTTACACATTACGGAAGGAAAGAGTCTCCATTTTACATATTACCGCAGGTAAGTGTCTCCATTTTACACATAATGGCAGGCAAGTGTCCCCATTTTACATATTACGGCAGGCAAGTTTCCCCATTTTACACATTAAGGCAGGCAAGTGTCCCCATTTTACACATTACGGCAGGCAAGTGTCCCTATTTTACACATTACGGCAGGCAAGTGTCCCCATTTTTCACATTACGGTAGGCAAGAGTCCCCATTTTACACATTACAGCAGGCAAGTGTCCCCATTTTACACATTACGGAAGGAAAGAGTCTCCATTTTACATATTACCGCAGGCAAGTGTCCCCATTTTACACATAATGGCAGGCAAGTTTCCCAATATTACACATTACGGCAGGCAAGTGTCCCCATTTTACACATTACGGTAGGCAAGAGTACCCATTTTACACATTATGACAGGCAAGAGTCCCAATTCTACACATTATGGCAGGCAAGTGTCCCCATTTAAAACATTACGGCAGGCAAGTGTCCCCATTTTACACATTATGGCAGGCAAGTGTCCCCATTTTTCACATTACGGTAGGAGAGAGTCCCCATTTTACACATTACAGCAGGCAAGAGACCCCATTCTACACATTACGGCAGGCAAGTGTCCCCATTTTACACTTTACGGTAGGCAAGAGTCCCCATTATAAACATTACGGCAGGCAAGAGTCCCCATTTTACACATTACGGCAGGCAAGTGTCCCCATTTTACACATTACTGCAGGCAAGAGTCCCCTTTATAAACATTACGGCAGGCAAGAGTCCCCATTTTACACATTACGGCAGGCAAGTGTCCCCATTTTACACATTACTGCAGGCAAGAGTCACCATTTTACACACTACGGCAGGCAAGTGTCCCCATTTTACATATTACAGCAGGCAAGTTTCCCCATTTTACACATTAAGGTAGGCAAGAGTCCCCATTTTACACATTACGGCAGACAAGTGTCCCCATGTGACACTTTACAGCAGGCAAGTGACCCCATTTAACACATTACGGCAGGTAATTGATCCCATTTTACACATCACGGCAGGCAAGAGTCCCCATTTTACACATTACGGCAGGCAAGAGTTCCCATATGACACATAACTGCAGTCAAGAGTCCCCATTTTACACATTACGGCAGGCAAGTGTCCCCATTTTACACATTACGGCAGGCAAGAGTCCCCATTTTAAACATAACTGCAGTCAAGTGTCCCCATCTTACACATTACGGCAGGCAAGTGTCCCCATTTTAAACATAACTGCAGTCAAGAGTCCCCATTTTACACATTATGGCAGGCTATTGACCCCATTTTACACTTTACAGCAGGCAAGAGTCACCATTTGACACATTATGGCAGGTAAGAGTCCCATTTTACACATTACGGCAGGCAAGTTTCCCAATTTTACACATTACTGCTGGCAAGTTTCCCCATTTTACACATTACGGCAGGCAAGTGTCCCAATTTTACACATTACGGCAGGCAAGTGTCCCCATTTTACACATTACAGCAGGCAAATGTCCCAATTTTACACATTACGGCAGGCAAGTGTCCCATTTTACACATTATGGCAGGCAAGTTTCCCCATTTTACACATTAAGGCAGGCAAATTTCCCCATTTTACACAGTACGGAAGCAAGTGTCCCTATTTTACACATTACGGCAGGCAAGTGTCCCCATTTTACACATTACGGCAGGCAAGTGTCCCCATTTTACACATTACGGCAGGCAAGAGTCCCCATTTTACACGTTACGGAAGGAAAGAGTCTCCATTTTACACATTACCGCAGGTAAGTGTCCCCATTTTACACATAATGGCAGGCAAGTTTCCCAATTTTACACATTACGGCAGGCAAGTGTCCCCATTTTACACATTACGGTAGGCAAGAGTACCCATTTTACACATTATGACAGGCAAGCGTCCCAATTCTACACATTATGGCAGGCAAGTGTCCCCATTTAAAACATTACGGCAGGCAAGTGTCCCCATTTTACACATTATGGCAGGTAAGTGTCCCCATTTTTCACATTACGGTAGGCAAGAGTCCCCATTTTACACATTACAGCAGGCAAGAGACCCCATTCTACACATTACGTCAGGCAAGTGTCCCCATTTTACACTTTACGGCAGGCAAGAGTCCCCTTTATAAACATTACGGCAGGCAAGAGTCCCCATTTTACACAGTACGGCAGGCAAGTGTCCCCATTTTACACATTACTGCAGGCAAGTGTCCCCATTTTACACATTACGGCAGGCAAGTGACCCCATTCGACACATTACGGCATGCAAGTGACCCCATTTTACACATTACAACAGGCAAGAGTCGCCATTTTAATAATTACGGCAGGCAAGAATCCCCTCTATACAGATAACGGCAGCAATTTTCCCCATTTTACACATAACGGCAGGCAAGTGTCCCCATTTTACACATTACGGTAGGCAAGAGTACCCATTTTACACATTATGACAGGCAAGAGTCCCAATTCTACACATTATGGCAGGCAAGTGTCCCCATTTAAAACATTACGGCAGGCAAGTATCCCCATTCTACACATTACGGCAGGCAAGTGTCCCCATTTTACACTTTACGGCAGGCAAGTGTCTCCATTTTACACAAACGGTAGGCAAGTGTCCCCATTTTACACATTATGGCAGGCTATTGACCCCATTTTACACTTTACAGCAGGCAAGAGTCACCATTTGACACATTATGGCAGGTAAGAGTCCCATTTTACACATTACGGCAGGCAAGTTTCCCAATTTTACACATTACTGCTGGCAATTTTCCCCATTTTACACATTACGGCAGGCAGATGTCCCCATTTTACACATTACGGCAGGCAAGTGTCCCCATTTTACACATTACAGCAGGCAAATGTCCCAATTTTACACATTATGGCAGGCAAGTGTCCCATTTTACACATTATGGCAGGCAAGTTTCCCCATTTTACACATTAAGGCAGGCAAGTGTCCCCATTTTACACAGTACGGCAGGCAAGTGTCCCTATTTTACACATTACGGCAGGCAAGTGTCCCCATTTTTCACATTACGGTAGGCAAGAGTCCCGATTTTACACAATACAGCAGGCAAGTGTCCCCATTTTACACATTACGACAGGCAAGAGTCCCCATTTTACACATTACGGAAGGAAAGAGTCTACATTTTACATATTACCGCAGGTAAGTGTCTCCATTTTACACATAATGGCAGGCAAGTGTCCCCATTTTACATATTACGGCAGGCAAGTTTCCCCATTTTACACATTACGGTAGGCAAGAGTCCCCATTTTACACATTACGGCAGGCAAGTGACCCCATTTAACATATTACGCAGGTAAGTGATCCCATTTTACACGTCACGGCAGGCAAGAGTCCCCATTTTAAACATTACGGCAGGCAAGAGTTCCCATTTGACACATAACTGCAGTCAAGAGTCCCCATTTTACACATTACGGCAGGCAAGTGTCCCCATTTTACACATTACGGCAGGCTATTGACCCCATTTTACACTTTACAGCAGGCAAGAGTCACCATTTGACACATTATGGCAGGTAAGAGTCCCATTTTACACATTACGGCAGGCAAGTTTCCCAATTTTACACATTACTGCTGGCAAGTTTCCCCATTTTACACATTACGGCAGGCAGATGTCCCCATTTTACACATTACGGCAGGCAAGTGTCCCCATTTTACACATTACGGCAGGCAAGTGACCCCAATCGACACATTACGGCATGCAAGTGACCCCATTTTACACATTACAACAGGCAAGAGTCGCCATTTTAATAATTACGGCAGGCAAGAATCCCCTCTATACAGATAACGGCAGCAATTTTCCCCATTTTACACATAACGGCAGGCAAGTGTCCCCATTTTACACATTACGGTAGGCAAGAGTACCCATTTTACACATTATGACAGGCAAGAGTCCCAATTCTACACATTATGGCAGGCAAGTGTCCCCATTTAAAACATTACGGCAGGCAAGTGTCCCCATTTTACACATTATGGCAGGCAAGTGTCCCCATTTTTCACATTACAGCAGGCAAGAGACCCCATTCTACACATTACGGCAGGCAAGTGTCCCCATTTTACACTTTACGGCAGGCAAGTGTCTCCATTTTACACAAACGGTAGGCAAGTGTCCCCATTTTACACATTATGGCAGGCTATTGACCCCATTTTACACTTTACAGCAGGCAAGAGTCACCATTTGACACATTATGGCAGGTAAGAGTCCCATTTTACACATTACGGCAGGCAAGTTTCCCAATTTTACACATTACTGCTGGCAAGTTTCCCCATTTTACACATTACGGCAGGCAGATGTCCCCATTTTACACATTACGGCAGGCAAGTGTCCCCATTTTACACATTACAGCAGGCAAATGTCCCAATTTTACACATTATGGCAGGCAAATGTCCCATTTTACACATTATGGCAGGCAAGTTTCCCCATTTTACACATTAAGACAGGCAAGTGTCCCCATTTTACACAGTACGGCAGGCAAGTGTCCCTATTTTACACATTACTGCAGGCAAGTGTCCCCATTTTTCACATTACGGTAGGCAAGAGTCCCCATTTTACACATTACAGCAGGCAAGTGTCCCCATTTTACACATTACGACAGGCAAGAGTCCCCATTTTACACATTACGGAAGGAAAGAGTCTCCATTTTACATATTACCGCAGGTAAGTGTCTCCATTTTACACATAATGGCAGGCAAGTGTCCCCATTTTACATATTACGGCAGGCAAGTTTCCCCATTTTACACATTAAGGCAGGCAAGTGTCCCCATTTTACACAGTACGGCAGGCACGTGTCCCTATTTTACACATTACGGCAGGCAAGTGTCCCCATTTTTCACATTACGGTAGGCAAGAGTCCCCATTTTACACATTACAGCAGGCAAGTGTCCCCATTTTACACATTATGACAGGCAAGAGTCCCCATTTTACACATTACGGAAGGAAAGAGTCTCCATTTTACATATTACCGCAGGCAAGTGTCCCCATTTTACACATAATGGCAGGCAAGTTTCCCAATATTACACATTACGGCAGGCAAGTGTCCCCATTTTACACATTACGGTAGGCAAGAGTACCCATTTTACACATTATGACAGGCAAGAGTCCCAATTCTACACATTATGGCAGGCAAGTATCCCCATTTAAAACATTACGGCAGGCAAGTGTCCCCATTTTACACATTATGGCAGGCAAGTGTCCCCATTTTTCACATTACGGTAGGAGAGAGTCCCCATTTTACACATTACAGCAGGCAAGAGACCCCATTCTATACATTACGGCAGGCAAGTGTCCCCATTTTACACTTTACGGTAGGCAAGAGTCCCTTTATAAACATTACGGCAGGCAAGAGTCCCCATTTTACACATTACGGCAGGCAAGTGTCCCCATTTTACACATTACTGCAGGCAAGAGTCCCCTTTATAAACATTACGGCAGGCAAGAGTCAACATTTTACACATTACGGCAGGCAAGTGTCCCCATTTTACACATTACTGCAGGCAAGAGTCACCATTTTACACACTACGGCAGGCAAGTGTCCCCATTTTACATATTACGGCAGGCAAGTTTCCCCATTTTACACATTAAGGCAGGCAAGTGTCCCCATTTTACACAGTACGGCAGGCACGTGTCCCTATTTTACACATTACGGCAGGCAAGTGTCCCCATTTTTCACATTACGGTAGGCAAGAGTCCCCATTTTACACATTACAGCAGGCAAGTGTCCCCATTTTACACATTATGACAGGCAAGAGTCCCCATTTTACACATTACGGAAGGAAAGAGTCTCCATTTTACATATTACCGCAGGCAAGTGTCCCCATTTTACACATAATGGCAGGCAAGTTTCCCAATATTACACATTACGGCAGGCAAGTGTCCCCATTTTACACATTACGGTAGGCAAGAGTACCCATTTTACACATTATGACAGGCAAGAGTCCCAATTCTACACATTATGGAAGGCAAGTATCCCCATTTAAAACATTACGGCAGGCAAGTGTCCCCATTTTACACATTATGGCAGGCAAGTGTCCCCATTTTTCACATTACGGTAGGAGAGAGTCCCCATTTTACACATTACAGCAGGCAAGAGACCCCATTCTACACATTACGGCAGGCAAGTGTCCCCATTTTACACTTTACGGTAGGCAAGAGTCCCTTTATAAACATTACGGCAGGCAAGAGTCCCCATTTTACACATTACGGCAGGCAAGTGTCCCCATTTTACACATTACTGCAGGCAAGAGTCCCCTTTATAAACATTACGGCAGGCAAGAGTCCCCATTTTACACATTACGGCAGGCAAGTGTCCCCATTTTACACATTACTGCAGGCAAGAGTCACCATTTTACACACTACGGCAGGCAAGTGTCCCCATTTTACATATTACAGCAGGCAAGTTTCCCCATTTTACACATTAAGGTAGGCAAGAGTCCCCATTTTACACATTACGGCAGACAAGTGTCCCCATGTGACACTTTACAGCAGGCAAGTGACCCCATTTAACACATTACGGCAGGTAAGTGATCCCATTTTACACATCACGGCAGGCAAGAGTCCCCATTTTACACATTACGGCAGGCAAGAGTTCCCATATGACACATAACTGCAGTCAAGAGTCCCCATTTTACACATTACGGCAGGCAAGTGTCCCCATTTTACACATTACGGCAGGCAAGAGTCCCCATTTTAAACATAACTGCAGTCAAGTGTCCCCATCTTACACATTACGGCAGGCAAGTGTCCCCATTTTAAACATAACTGCAGTCAAGAGTCCCCATTTTACACATTATGGCAGGCTATTGACCCCATTTTACACTTTACAGCAGGCAAGAGTCACCATTTGACACATTATGGCAGGTAAGAGTCCCATTTTACACATTACGGCAGGCAAGTTTCCCAATTTTACACATTACTGCTGGCAAGTTTCCCCATTTTACACATTACGGCAGGCAGATGTCCCAATTTTACACATTACGGCAGGCAAGTGTCCCCATTTTACACATTACAGCAGGCAAATGTCCCAATTTTACACATTACGGCAGGCAAGTGTCCCATTTTACACATTATGGCAGGCAAGTTTCCCCTTTTTACACATTAAGGCAGGCAAATTTCCCCATTTTACACAGTACGGCAGGCAAGTGTCCCTATTTTACACATTACGGCAGGCAAGTGTCCCCATTTTACACATTACGGCAGGCAAGTGTCCCCATTTTACACATTACGGCAGGCAAGAGTCTCCATTTTACACGTTACGGAAGGAAAGAGTCTCCATTTTACACATTACCGCAGGTAAGTGTCCCCATTTTACACATAATGGCAGGCAAGTTTCCCAATATTACACATTACGGCAGGCAAGTGTCCCCATTTTACACATTACGGTAGGCAAGAGTACCCATTTTACACATTATGACAGGCAAGCGTCCCAATTCTACACATTATGGCAGGCAAGTGTCCCCATTTAAAACATTACGGCAGGCAAGTGTCCCCATTTTACACATTATGGCAGGTAAGTGTCCCCATTTTTCACATTACGGTAGGCAAGAGTCCCCATTTTACACATTACAGCAGGCAAGAGACCCCATTCTACACATTACGTCAGGCAAGTGTCCCCATTTTACACTTTACGGCAGGCAAGAGTCCCCTTTATAAACATTACGGCAGGCAAGAGTCCCCATTTTACACAGTACGGCAGGCAAGTGTCCCCATTTTACACATTACTGCAGGCAAGTGTCCCCATTTTACACATTACGGCAGGCAAGTGACCCCATTCGACACATTACGGCATGCAAGTGACCCCATTTTACACATTACAACAGGCAAGAGTCGCCATTTTAATAATTACGGCAGGCAAGAATCCCCTCTATACAGATAACGGCAGCAATTTTCCCCATTTTACACATAACGGCAGGCAAGTGTCCCCATTTTACACATTACGGTAGGCAAGAGTACCCATTTTACACATTATGACAGGCAAGAGTCCCAATTCTACACATTATGGCAGGCAAGTGTCCCCATTTAAAACATTACGGCAGGCAAGTATCCCCATTCTACACATTACGGCAGGCAAGTGTCCCCATTTTACACTTTACGGCAGGCAAGTGTCTCCATTTTACACAAACGGTAGGCAAGTGTCCCCATTTTACACATTATGGCAGGCTATTGACCCCATTTTACACTTTACAGCAGGCAAGAGTCACCATTTGACACATTATGGCAGGTAGGAGTCCCATTTTACACATTACGGCAGGCAAGTTTCCCAATTTTACACATTACTGCTGGCAAGTTTCCCCATTTTACACATTACGGCAGGCAGATGTCCCCATTTTACACATTACGGCAGGCAAGTGTCCCCATTTTACACATTACAGCAGGCAAATGTCCCAATTTTACACATTATGGCAGGCAAGTGTCCCATTTTACAGATTATGGCAGGCAAGTTTCCCCATTTTACACATTAAGGCATGCAAGTGTCCCCATTTTACACAGTACGGCAGGCAAGTGTCCCTATTTTACACATTACGGCAGGCAAGTGTCCCCATTTTTCACATTACGGTAGGCAAGAGTCCCCATTTTACACATTACAGCAGGCAAGTGTCCCCATTTTACACATTACGACAGGCAAGAGTCCCCATTTTACACATTACGGAAAGAAAGAGTCTACATTTTACATATTACCGCAGGTAAGTGTCTCCATTTTACACATAATGGCAGGCAAGTGTCCCCATTTTACATATTACGGCAGGCAAGTTTCCCCATTTTACACATTACGGTAGGCAAGAGTCCCCATTTTACACATTACGGCAGGCAAGTGACCCCATTTAACATATTACGGCAGGTAAGTGATCCCATTTTACACGTCACGGCAGGCAAGAGTCCCCATTTTAAACATTACGGCAGGCAAGAGTTCCCATTTGACACATAACTGCAGTCAAGAGTCCCCATTTTATACATTACGGCAGGCAAGTGTCCCCATTTTACACATTACGGCAGGCTATTGACCCCATTTTACACTTTACAGCAGGCAAGAGTCACCATTTGACACATTATGGCAGGTAAGAGTCCCATTTTACACATTACGGCAGGCAAGTTTCCCAATTTTACACATTACTGCTGGCAAGTTTCCCCATTTTACACATTACGGCAGGCAGATGTCCCCATTTTACACATTACGGCAGGCAAGTGTCCCCATTTTACACATTACAGCAGGCAAATGTCCCAATTTTACACATTACGGCAGGCAAGTGTCCCATTTTACACATTATGGCAGGCAAGTTTCCCCATTTTACACATTAAGGCAGGCAAATTTCCCCATTTTACACAGTACGGCAGGCAAGTGTCCCTATTTTACACATTACGGCAGGCAAGTGTCCCCATTTTACACATTACGGCAGGCAAGTGTCCCCATTTTACACCTTACGGCAGGCAAGAGTCCCCATTTTACACGTTACGGAAGGAAAGAGTCTCCATTTTACACATTACCGCAGGTAAGTGTCCCCATTTTACACATAATGGCAGGCAAGTTTCCCAATATTACACATTACGGCAGGCAAGTGTCCCCATTTTACACATTACGGTAGGCAAGAGTACCCATTTTACACATTATGACAGGCAAGCGTCCCAATTCTACACATTATGGCAGGCAAGTGTCCCCATTTAAAACATTACGGCAGGCAAGTGTCCCCATTTTACACATTATGGCAGGTAAGTGTTCCCATTTTTCACATTACGGTAGGCAAGAGTCCCCATTTTACACATTACAACAGGCAAGAGTCGCCATTTTAATAATTACGGCAGGCAAGAATCCCCTCTATACAGATAACGGCAGCAATTTTCCCCATTTTACACATAACGGCAGGCAAGTGTCCCCATTTTACACATTACGGTAGGCAAGAGTACCCATTTTACACATTATGACAGGCAAGAGTCCCAATTCTACACATTATGGCAGGCAAGTGTCCCCATTTAAAACATTACGGCAGGCAAGTGTCCCCATTTTACACATTATGGCAGGCAAGTGTCCCCATTTTTCACATTACAGCAGGCAAGAGACCCCATTCTACACATTACGGCAGGCAAGTGTCCCCATTTTACACTTTACGGCAGGCAAGTGTCTCCATTTTACACAAACGGTAGGCAAGTGTCCCCATTTTACACATTATGGCAGGCTATTGACCCCATTTTACACTTTACAGCAGGCAAGAGTCACCATTTGACACATTATGGCAGGTAAGAGTCCCATTTTACATATTACGGCAGGCAAGTTTCCCAATTTTACACATTACTGCTGGCAAGTTTCCCCATTTTACACATTACGGCAGGCAGATGTCCCCATTTTACACATTACGGCAGGCAAGTGTCCCCATTTTACACATTACAGCAGGCAAATGTCCCAATTTTACACATTATGGCAGGCAAGTGTCCCATTTTACACATTATGGCAGGCAAGTTTCCCCATTTTACACATTAAGGCAGGCAAGTGTCCCCATTTTACACAGTACGGCAGGCAAGTGTCCCTATTTTACACATTACTGCAGGCAAGTGTCCCCATTTTTCACATTACGGTAGGCTAGAGTCCCCATTTTACACATTACAGCAGGCAAGTGTCCCCATTTTACACATTACGACAGGCAAGAGTCCCCATTTTACACATTACGGAAGGAAAGAGTCTCCATTTTACATATTACCGCAGGTAAGTGTCTCCATTTTACACATAATGGCAGGCAAGTGTCCCCATTTTACATATTACGGCAGGCAAGTTTCCCCATTTTACACATTAAGGCAGGCAAGTGTCCCCATTTTACACATTACGGCAGGCAAGTGTCCCTATTTTACACATTACGGCAGGCAAGTGTCCCTATTTTTCACATTACGGTAGGCAAGAGTCCCCATTTTACACATTACAGCAGGCAAGTGTCCCCATTTTACACATTACGGAAGGAAAGAGTCTCCATTTTACATATTACCGCAGGCAAGTGTCCCCATTTTACACATAATGGCAGGCAAGTTTCCCAATATTACACATTACGGCAGGCAAGTGTCCCCATTTTACACATTACGGTAGGCAAGAGTACCCATTTTACACATTATGACAGGCAAGAGTCCCAATTCTACACATTATGGCAGGCAAGTGTCCCCATTTAAAACATTACGGCAGGCAAGTGTCCCCATTTTACACATTATGGCAGGCAAGTGTCCCCATTTTTCACATTACGGTAGGAGAGAGTCCCCATTTTACACATTACAGCAGGCAAGAGACCCCATTCTACACATTACGGCAGGCAAGTGTCCCCATTTTACACTTTACGGTAGGCAAGAGTCCCCATTATAAACATTACGGCAGGCAAGAGTCCCCATTTTACACATTACGGCAGGCAAGTGTCCCCATTTTACACATTACTGCAGGCAAGAGTCCCCTTTATAAACATTACGGCAGGCAAGAGTCCCCATTTTACACATTACGGCAGGCAAGTGTCCCCATTTTACACATTACTGCAGGCAAGAGTCACCATTTTACACACTACGGCAGGCAAGTGTCCCCATTTTACATATTACAGCAGGCAAGTTTCCCCATTTTACACATTAAGGTAGGCAAGAGTCCCCATTTTACACATTACGGCAGACAAGTGTCCCCATGTGACACTTTACAGCAGGCAAGTGACCCCATTTAACACATTACGGCAGGTAAGTGATCCCATTTTACACATCACGGCAGGCAAGAGTCCCCATTTTACACATTACGGCAGGCAAGAGTTCCCATATGACACATAACTGCAGTCAAGAGTCCCCATTTTACACATTACGGCAGGCAAGTGTCCCCATTTTACACATTACGGCAGGCAAGAGTCCCCATTTTAAACATAACTGCAGTCAAGTGTCCCCATCTTACACATTACGGCAGGCAAGTGTCCCCATTTTAAACATAACTGCAGTCAAGAGTCCCCATTTTACACATTATGGCAGGCTATTGACCCCATTTTACACTTTACAGCAGGCAAGAGTCACCATTTGACACATTATGGCAGGTAAGAGTCCCATTTTACACATTACGGCAGGCAAGTTTCCCAATTTTACACATTACTGCTGGCAAGTTTCCCCATTTTACACATTACGGCAGGCAAGTGTCCCAATTTTACACATTACGGCAGGCAAGTGTCCCCATTTTACACATTACAGCAGGCAAATGTCCCAATTTTACACATTACGGCAGGCAAGTGTCCCATTTTACACATTATGGCAGGCAAGTTTCCCCATTTTACACATTAAGGCAGGCAAATTTCCCCATTTTACACAGTACGGAAGCAAGTGTCCCTATTTTACACATTACGGCAGGCAAGTGTCCCCATTTTACACATTACGGCAGGCAAGTGTCCCCATTTTACACATTACGGCAGGCAAGAGTCCCCATTTTACACGTTACGGAAGGAAAGAGTCTTCATTTTACACATTACCGCAGGTAAGTGTCCCCATTTTACACATAATGGCAGGCAAGTTTCCCAATATTACACATTACGGCAGGCAAGTGTCCCCATTTTACACATTACGGTAGGCAAGAGTACCCATTTTACACATTATGACAGGCAAGCGTCCCAATTCTACACATTATGGCAGGCAAGTGTCCCCATTTAAAACATTACGGCAGGCAAGTGTCCCCATTTTACACATTATGGCAGGTAAGTGTCCCCATTTTTCACATTACGGTAGGCAAGAGTCCCCATTTTACACATTACAGCAGGCAAGAGACCCCATTCTACACATTACGTCAGGCAAGTGTCCCCATTTTACACTTTACGGCAGGCAAGAGTCCCCTTTATAAACATTACGGCAGGCAAGAGTCCCCATTTTACACAGTACGGCAGGCAAGTGTCCCCATTTTACACATTACTGCAGGCAAGTGTCCCCATTTTACACATTACGGCAGGCAAGTGACCCCATTCGACACATTACGGCATGCAAGTGACCCCATTTTACACATTACAACAGGCAAGAGTCGCCATTTTAATAATTACGGCAGGCAAGAATCCCCTCTATACAGATAACGGCAGCAATTTTCCCCATTTTACACATAACGGCAGGCAAGTGTCCCCATTTTACACATTACGGTAGGCAAGAGTACCCATTTTACACATTATGACAGGCAAGAGTCCCAATTCTACACATTATGGCAGGCAAGTGTCCCCATTTAAAACATTACGGCAGGCAAGTATCCCCATTCTACACATTACGGCAGGCAAGTGTCCCCATTTTACACTTTACGGCAGGCAAGTGTCTCCATTTTACACAAACGGTAGGCAAGTGTCCCCATTTTACACATTATGGCAGGCTATTGACCCCATTTTACACTTTACAGCAGGCAAGAGTCACCATTTGACACATTATGGCAGGTAAGAGTCCCATTTTACACATTACGGCAGGCAAGTTTCCCCATTTTACACATTACTGCTGGCAATTTTCCCCATTTTACACATTACGGCAGGCAGATGTCCCCATTTTACACATTACGGCAGGCAAGTGTCCCCATTTTACACATTACAGCAGGCAAATGTCCCAATTTTACACATTATGGCAGGCAAGTGTCCCATTTTACACATTATGGCAGGCAAGTTTCCCCATTTTACACATTAAGGCAGGCAAGTGTCCCCATTTTACACAGTACGGCAGGCAAGTGTCCCTATTTTACACATTACGGCAGGCAAGTGTCCCCATTTTTCACATTACGGTAGGCAAGAGTCCCGATTTTACACAATACAGCAGGCAAGTGTCCCCATTTTACACATTACGACAGGCAAGAGTCCCCATTTTACACATTACGGAAGGAAAGAGTCTACATTTTACATATTACCGCAGGTAAGTGTCTCCATTTTACACATAATGGCAGGCAAGTGTCCCCATTTTACATATTACGGCAGGCAAGTTTCCCCATTTTACACATTACGGTAGGCAAGAGTCCCCATTTTACACATTACGGCAGGCAAGTGACCCCATTTAACATATTACGCAGGTAAGTGATCCCATTTTACACGTCACGGCAGGCAAGAGTCCCCATTTTAAACATTACGGCAGGCAAGAGTTCCCATTTGACACATAACTGCAGTCAAGAGTCCCCATTTTACACATTACGGCAGGCAAGTGTCCCCATTTTACACATTACGGCAGGCTATTGACCCCATTTTACACTTTACAGCAGGCAAGAGTCACCATTTGACACATTATGGCAGGTAAGAGTCCCATTTTACACATTACGGCAGGCAAGTTTCCCAATTTTACACATTACTGCTGGCAAGTTTCCCCATTTTACACATTACGGCAGGCAGATGTCCCCATTTTACACATTACGGCAGGCAAGTGTCCCCATTTTACACATTACGGCAGGCAAGTGACCCCAATCGACACATTACGGCATGCAAGTGACCCCATTTTACACATTACAACAGGCAAGAGTCGCCATTTTAATAATTACGGCAGGCAAGAATCCCCTCTATACAGATAACGGCAGCAATTTTCCCCATTTTACACATAACGGCAGGCAAGTGTCCCCATTTTACACATTACGGTAGGCAAGAGTACCCATTTTACACATTATGACAGGCAAGAGTCCCAATTCTACACATTATGGCAGGCAAGTGTCCCCATTTAAAACATTACGGCAGGCAAGTGTCCCCATTTTACACATTATGGCAGGCAAGTGTCCCCATTTTTCACATTACAGCAGGCAAGAGACCCCATTCTACACATTACGGCAGGCAAGTGTCCCCATTTTACACTTTACGGCAGGCAAGTGTCTCCATTTTACACAAACGGTAGGCAAGTGTCCCCATTTTACACATTATGGCAGGCTATTGACCCCATTTTACACTTTACAGCAGGCAAGAGTCACCATTTGACACATTATGGCAGGTAAGAGTCCCATTTTACACATTACGGCAGGCAAGTTTCCCAATTTTACACATTACTGCTGGCAAGTTTCCCCATTTTACACATTACGGCAGGCAGATGTCCCCATTTTACACATTACGGCAGGCAAGTGTCCCCATTTTACACATTACAGCAGGCAAATGTCCCAATTTTACACATTATGGCAGGCAAATGTCCCATTTTACACATTATGGCAGGCAAGTTTCCCCATTTTACACATTAAGACAGGCAAGTGTCCCCATTTTACACAGTACGGCAGGCAAGTGTCCCTATTTTACACATTACTGCAGGCAAGTGTCCCCATTTTTCACATTACGGTAGGCAAGAGTCCCCATTTTACACATTACAGCAGGCAAGTGTCCCCATTTTACACATTACGACAGGCAAGAGTCCCCATTTTACACATTACGGAAGGAAAGAGTCTCCATTTTACATATTACCGCAGGTAAGTGTCTCCATTTTACACATAATGGCAGGCAAGTGTCCCCATTTTACATATTACGGCAGGCAAGTTTCCCCATTTTACACATTAAGGCAGGCAAGTGTCCCCATTTTACACAGTACGGCAGGCACGTGTCCCTATTTTACACATTACGGCAGGCAAGTGTCCCCATTTTTCACATTACGGTAGGCAAGAGTCCCCATTTTACACATTACAGCAGGCAAGTGTCCCCATTTTACACATTATGACAGGCAAGAGTCCCCATTTTACACATTACGGAAGGAAAGAGTCTCCATTTTACATATTACCGCAGGCAAGTGTCCCCATTTTACACATAATGGCAGGCAAGTTTCCCAATATTACACATTACGGCAGGCAAGTGTCCCCATTTTACACATTACGGTAGGCAAGAGTACCCATTTTACACATTATGACAGGCAAGAGTCCCAATTCTACACATTATGGCAGGCAAGTATCCCCATTTAAAACATTACGGCAGGCAAGTGTCCCCATTTTACACATTATGGCAGGCAAGTGTCCCCATTTTTCACATTACGGTAGGAGAGAGTCCCCATTTTACACATTACAGCAGGCAAGAGACCCCATTCTATACATTACGGCAGGCAAGTGTCCCCATTTTACACTTTACGGTAGGCAAGAGTCCCTTTATAAACATTACGGCAGGCAAGAGTCCCCATTTTACACATTACGGCAGGCAAGTGTCCCCATTTTACACATTACTGCAGGCAAGAGTCCCCTTTATAAACATTACGGCAGGCAAGAGTCCCCATTTTACACATTACGGCAGGCAAGTGTCCCCATTTTACACATTACTGCAGGCAAGAGTCACCATTTTACACACTACGGCAGGCAAGTGTCCCCATTTTACATATTACGGCAGGCAAGTTTCCCCATTTTACACATTAAGGCAGGCAAGTGTCCCCATTTTACACAGTACGGCAGGCACGTGTCCCTATTTTACACATTACGGCAGGCAAGTGTCCCCATTTTTCACATTACGGTAGGCAAGAGTCCCCATTTTACACATTACAGCAGGCAAGTGTCCCCATTTTACACATTATGACAGGCAAGAGTCCCCATTTTACACATTACGGAAGGAAAGAGTCTCCATTTTACATATTACCGCAGGCAAGTGTCCCCATTTTACACATAATGGCAGGCAAGTTTCCCAATATTACACATTACGGCAGGCAAGTGTCCCCATTTTACACATTACGGTAGGCAAGAGTACCCATTTTACACATTATGACAGGCAAGAGTCCCAATTCTACACATTATGGAAGGCAAGTATCCCCATTTAAAACATTACGGCAGGCAAGTGTCCCCATTTTACACATTATGGCAGGCAAGTGTCCCCATTTTTCACATTACGGTAGGAGAGAGTCCCCATTTTACACATTACAGCAGGCAAGAGACCCCATTCTACACATTACGGCAGGCAAGTGTCCCCATTTTACACTTTACGGTAGGCAAGAGTCCCTTTATAAACATTACGGCAGGCAAGAGTCCCCATTTTACACATTACGGCAGGCAAGTGTCCCCATTTTACACATTACTGCAGGCAAGAGTCCCCTTTATAAACATTACGGCAGGCAAGAGTCCCCATTTTACACATTACGGCAGGCAAGTGTCCCCATTTTACACATTACTGCAGGCAAGAGTCACCATTTTACACACTACGGCAGGCAAGTGTCCCCATTTTACATATTACAGCAGGCAAGTTTCCCCATTTTACACATTAAGGTAGGCAAGAGTCCCTATTTTACACATTACGGCAGGCAAGTGTCCCCATTTTTCACATTACGGTAGGCAAGAGTCCCCATTTTACACATTACAGCAGGCAAGTGTCCCCATTTTACACATTACGGAAGGAAAGAGTCTCCATTTTACATATTACCGCAGGCAAGTGTCCCCATTTTACACATAATGGCAGGCAAGTTTCCCAATATTACACATTACGGCAGGCAAGTGTCCCCATTTTACACATTACGGTAGGCAAGAGTACCCATTTTACACATTATGACAGGCAAGAGTCCCAATTCTACACATTATGGCAGGCAAGTGTCCCCATTTAAAACATTACGGCAGGCAAGTGTCCCCATTTTACACATTATGGCAGGCAAGTGTCCCCATTTTTCACATTACGGTAGGAGAGAGTCCCCATTTTACACATTACAGCAGGCAAGAGACCCCATTCTACACATTACGGCAGGCAAGTGTCCCCATTTTACACTTTACGGTAGGCAAGAGTCCCCATTATAAACATTACGGCAGGCAAGAGTCCCCATTTTACACATTACGGCAGGCAAGTGTCCCCATTTTACACATTACTGCAGGCAAGAGTCCCCTTTATAAACATTACGGCAGGCAAGAGTCCCCATTTTACACATTACGGCAGGCAAGTGTCCCCATTTTACACATTACTGCAGGCAAGAGTCACCATTTTACACACTACGGCAGGCAAGTGTCCCCATTTTACATATTACAGCAGGCAAGTTTCCCCATTTTACACATTAAGGTAGGCAAGAGTCCCCATTTTACACATTACGGCAGACAAGTGTCCCCATGTGACACTTTACAGCAGGCAAGTGACCCCATTTAACACATTACGGCAGGTAAGTGATCCCATTTTACACATCACGGCAGGCAAGAGTCCCCATTTTACACATTACGGCAGGCAAGAGTTCCCATATGACACATAACTGCAGTCAAGAGTCCCCATTTTACACATTACGGCAGGCAAGTGTCCCCATTTTACACATTACGGCAGGCAAGAGTCCCCATTTTAAACATAACTGCAGTCAAGTGTCCCCATCTTACACATTACGGCAGGCAAGTGTCCCCATTTTAAACATAACTGCAGTCAAGAGTCCCCATTTTACACATTATGGCAGGCTATTGACCCCATTTTACACTTTACAGCAGGCAAGAGTCACCATTTGACACATTATGGCAGGTAAGAGTCCCATTTTACACATTACGGCAGGCAAGTTTCCCAATTTTACACATTACTGCTGGCAAGTTTCCCCATTTTACACATTACGGCAGGCAGATGTCCCAATTTTACACATTACGGCAGGCAAGTGTCCCCATTTTACACATTACAGCAGGCAAATGTCCCAATTTTACACATTACGGCAGGCAAGTGTCCCATTTTACACATTATGGCAGGCAAGTTTCCCCTTTTTACACATTAAGGCAGGCAAATTTCCCCATTTTACACAGTACGGCAGGCAAGTGTCCCTATTTTACACATTACGGCAGGCAAGTGTCCCCATTTTACACATTATGGCAGGCAAGTGTCCCCATTTTACACATTACGGCAGGCAAGAGTCTCCATTTTACACGTTACGGAAGGAAAGAGTCTCCATTTTACACATTACCGCAGGTAAGTGTCCCCATTTTACACATAATGGCAGGCAAGTTTCCCAATATTACACATTACGGCAGGCAAGTGTCCCCATTTTACACATTACGGTAGGCAAGAGTACCCATTTTACACATTATGACAGGCAAGCGTCCCAATTCTACACAGTATGGCAGGCAAGTGTCCCCATTTAAAACATTACGGCAGGCAAGTGTCCCCATTTTACACATTATGGCAGGTAAGTGTCCCCATTTTTCACATTACGGTAGGCAAGAGTCCCCATTTTACACATTACAGCAGGCAAGAGACCCCATTCTACACATTACGTCAGGCAAGTGTCCCCATTTTACACTTTACGGCAGGCAAGAGTCCCCTTTATAAACATTACGGCAGGCAAGAGTCCCCATTTTACACAGTACGGCAGGCAAGTGTCCCCATTTTACACATTACTGCAGGCAAGTGTCCCCATTTTACACATTACGGCAGGCAAGTGACCCCATTCGACACATTACGGCATGCAAGTGACCCCATTTTACACATTACAACAGGCAAGAGTCGCCATTTTAATAATTACGGCAGGCAAGAATCCCCTCTATACAGATAACGGCAGCAATTTTCCCCATTTTACACATAACGGCAGGCAAGTGTCCCCATTTTACACATTACGGTAGGCAAGAGTACCCATTTTACACATTATGACAGGCAAGAGTCCCAATTCTACACATTATGGCAGGCAAGTGTCCCCATTTAAAACATTACGGCAGGCAAGTATCCCCATTCTACACATTACGGCAGGCAAGTGTCCCCATTTTACACTTTACGGCAGGCAAGTGTCTCCATTTTACACAAACGGTAGGCAAGTGTCCCCATTTTACACATTATGGCAGGCTATTGACCCCATTTTACACTTTACAGCAGGCAAGAGTCACCATTTGACACATTATGGCAGGTAGGAGTCCCATTTTACACATTACGGCAGGCAAGTTTCCCAATTTTACACATTACTGCTGGCAAGTTTCCCCATTTTACACATTACGGCAGGCAGATGTCCCCATTTTACACATTACGGCAGGCAAGTGTCCCCATTTTACACATTACAGCAGGCAAATGTCCCAATTTTACACATTATGGCAGGCAAGTGTCCCATTTTACAGATTATGGCAGGCAAGTTTCCCCATTTTACACATTAAGGCATGCAAGTGTCCCCATTTTACACAGTACGGCAGGCAAGTGTCCCTATTTTACACATTACGGCAGGCAAGTGTCCCCATTTTTCACATTACGGTAGGCAAGAGTCCCCATTTTACACATTACAGCAGGCAAGTGTCCCCATTTTACACATTACGACAGGCAAGAGTCCCCATTTTACACATTACGGAAAGAAAGAGTCTACATTTTACATATTACCGCAGGTAAGTGTCTCCATTTTACACATAATGGCAGGCAAGTGTCCCCATTTTACATATTACGGCAGGCAAGTTTCCCCATTTTACACATTACGGTAGGCAAGAGTCCCCATTTTACACATTACGGCAGGCAAGTGACCCCATTTAACATATTACGGCAGGTAAGTGATCCCATTTTACACGTCACGGCAGGCAAGAGTCCCCATTTTAAACATTACGGCAGGCAAGAGTTCCCATTTGACACATAACTGCAGTCAAGAGTCCCCATTTTATACATTACGGCAGGCAAGTGTCCCCATTTTACACATTACGGCAGGCTATTGACCCCATTTTACACTTTACAGCAGGCAAGAGTCACCATTTGACACATTATGGCAGGTAAGAGTCCCATTTTACACATTACGGCAGGCAAGTTTCCCAATTTTACACATTACTGCTGGCAAGTTTCCCCATTTTACACATTACGGCAGGCAGATGTCCCCATTTTACACATTACGGCAGGCAAGTGTCCCTATTTTACACATTATGGCAGGCAAGTGACCCCAATCGACACATTACGGCAGGCAAGTGACCCCATTTTACACATTACAACAGGCAAGAGTCGCCATTTTAATAATTAAGGCAGGCAAGAATCCCCTCTATACAGATAACGGCAGCAATTTTTCCCATTTTACACATAACGGCAGGCAAGTGTCCCCATTTTACACATTACGGTAGGCAAGAGTACCCATTTAACACATTATGACAGGCAAGAGTCCCAATTCTACACATTATGGCAGGCAAGTGTCCCCATTTAAAACATTACGGCAGGCAAGTGTCCCCATTTTACACATTATGGCAGGCAAGTGTCCCCATTTTTCACATTACGGTTGGCAAGAGTCCCCATTTTACACATTACAGCAGGCAAGAGACCCCATTCTACACATTACGGCAGGCAAGTGTCCCCATTTTACACTTTACGGCAGGCAAGTGTCTCCATTTTACACATTACGGTAGGCAAGTGTCCCCATTTTACACATTATGGCAGGCTATTGACCCCATTTTACACATTAAAACAGGCAAGAGTCGCCATTTTACGAATTACGGCAGGCAAGAAACCCCTCTATACAGATAACGTCAGCAATTTTCCCCATTTTACACATAACGGCAGGCAAGTGTCCCCATTTGACACATTATGGCAGGCAAGTGTCCCCATTTTTCACATTACGGTAGGCAAGAGTCCCCATTTTACACATTACAGCAGGCAAGTGTCCCCATTTTACACATTACGACAGGCAAGAGTCCCCATTTTACACATTACGGAAGGAAAGAGTCTCCATTTTACATATTACCGCAGGTAAGTGTCTCCATTTTACACATAATGGCAGGCAAGTGTCCCCATTTTACATATTACGGCAGGCAAGTTTCCCCATTTTACACATTAAGGCAGGCAAGTGTCCCCATTTTACACAGTACGGCAGGCACGTGTCCCTATTTTACACATTACGGCAGGCAAGTGTCCCCATTTTTCACATTACGGTAGGCAAGAGTCCCCATTTTACACATTACAGCAGGCAAGTGTCCCCATTTTACACATTATGACAGGCAAGAGTCCCCATTTTACACATTACGGAAGGAAAGAGTCTCCATTTTACATATTACCGCAGGCAAGTGTCCCCATTTTACACATAATGGCAGGCAAGTTTCCCAATATTACACATTACGGCAGGCAAGTGTCCCCATTTTACACATTACGGTAGGCAAGAGTACCCATTTTACACATTATGACAGGCAAGAGTCCCAATTCTACACATTATGGCAGGCAAGTATCCCCATTTAAAACATTACGGCAGGCAAGTGTCCCCATTTTACACATTATGGCAGGCAAGTGTCCCCATTTTTCACATTACGGTAGGATAGAGTCCCCATTTTACACATTACAGCAGGCAAGAGACCCCATTCTACACATTACGGCAGGCAAGTGTCCCCATTTTACACTTTACGGTAGGCAAGAGTCCCTTTATAAACATTACGGCAGGCAAGAGTCCCCATTTTACACATTACGGCAGGCAAGTGTCCCCATTTTACACATTACTGCAGGCAAGAGTCCCCTTTATAAACATTACGGCAGGCAAGAGTCCCCATTTTACACATTACGGCAGGCAAGTGTCCCCATTTTACACATTACTGCAGGCAAGAGTCACCATTTTACACACTACGGCAGGCAAGTGTCCCCATTTTACATATTACAGCAGGCAAGTTTCCCCATTTTACACATTAAGGTAGGCAAGAGTCCCCATTTTACACATTACGTCAGACAAGTGTCCCCATGTGACACTTTACAGCAGGCAAATGACCCCATTTAACACATTACGGCAGGTAAGTGATCCCATTTTACACATCACGGCAGGCAAGAGTCCCCATTTTACACATTACGGCAGGCAAGAGTTCCCATATGACACATAACTGCAGTCAAGAGTCCCCATTTTACACATTACGGCAGGCAAGTGTCCCCATTTTACACATTACGGCAGGCAAGAGTCCCCATTTTAAACATAACTGCAGTCAAGTGTCCCCATCTTACACATTACGGCAGGCAAGTCTCCCCATTTTAAACATAACTGCAGTCAAGAGTCCCCATTTTACACATTATGGCAGGCTATTGACCCCATTTTACACTTTACAGCAGGCAAGAGTCACCATTTGACACATTATGGCAGGTAAGAGTCCCATTTTACACATTACGGCAGGCAAGTTTCCCAATTTTACACATTACTGCTGGCAAGTTTCCCCATTTTACACATTACGGCAGGCAGATGTCCCAATTTTACACATTACGGCAGGCAAGTGTCCCCATTTTACACATTACAGCAGGCAAATGTCCCAATTTTACACATTACGGCAGGCAAGTGTCCCATTTTACACATTATGGCAGGCAAGTTTCCCCTTTTTACACATTAAGGCAGGCAAATTTCCCCATTTTACACAGTACGGCAGGCAAGTGTCCCTATTTTACACATTACGGCAGGCAAGTGTCCCCATTTTACACATTACGGCAGGCAAGTGTCCCCATTTTACACATTACGGCAGGCAAGAGTCCCCATTTTACACATTACGGAAGGAAAGAGTCTCCATTTTACACATTACCGCAGGTAAGTGTCCCCATTTTACACATAATGGCAGGCAAGTTTCCCAATATTACACAGTACGGCAGGCAAGTGTCCCTATTTTACACATTACTGCAGGCAAGTGTCCCCATTTTTCACATTACGGTAGGCAAGAGTCCCCATTTTACACATTACAGCAGGCAAGTGTCCCCATTTTACACATTACGACAGGCAAGAGTCCCCATTTTACACATTACGGAAAAAAAGAGTCTCCATTTTACATATTACCGCAGGTAAGTGTCTCCATTTTACACATAATGGCAGGCAAGTGTCCCCATTTTACATATTACGGCAGGCAAGTTTCCCCATTTTACACATTAAGTCAGGCAAGTGTCCCCATTTTACACAGTACGGCAGGCACGTGTCCCTATTTTACACATTACGGCAGGCAAGTGTCCCCATTTTTCACATTACGGTAGGCAAGAGTCCCCATTTTACACATTACAGCAGGCAAGTGTCCCCATTTTACACATTATGACAGGCAAGAGTCCCCATTTTACACATTACGGAAGGAAAGAGTCTCCATTTTACATATTACCGCAGGCAAGTGTCCCCATTTTACACATAATGGCAGGCAAGTTTCCCAATATTACACATTACGGCAGGCAAGTGTCCCCATTTTACACATTACGGTAGGCAAGAGTACCCATTTTACACATTATGACAGGCAAGAGTCCCAATTCTACACATTATGGCAGGCAAGTATCCCCATTTAAAACATTACGGCAGGCAAGTGTCCCCATTTTACACATTATGGCAGGCAAGTGTCCCCATTTTTCACATTACGGTAGGAGAGAGTCCCCATTTTACACATTACAGCAGGCAAGAGACCCCATTCTACACATTACGGCAGGCAAGTGTCCCCATTTTACACTTTACGGTAGGCAAGAGTCCCTTTATAAACATTACGGCAGGCAAGAGTCCCCATTTTACACATTACGGCAGGCAAGTGTCCCCATTTTACACATTACTGCAGGCAAGAGTCCCCTTTATAAACATTACGGCAGGCAAGAGTCCCCATTTTACACATTACGGCAGGCAAGTGTCCCCATTTTACACATTACTGCAGGCAAGAGTCACCATTTTACACACTACGGCAGGCAAGTGTCCCCATTTTACATATTACAGCAGGCAAGTTTCCCCATTTTACACATTAAGGTAGGCAAGAGTCCCCATTTTACACATTACGGCAGACAAGTGTCCCCATGTGACACTTTACAGCAGGCAAGTGACCCCATTTAACACATTACGGCAGGTAAGTGATCCCATTTTACACATCACGGCAGGCAAGAGTCCCCATTTTACACATTACGGCAGGCAAGAGTTCCCATATGACACATAACTGCAGTCAAGAGTCCCCATTTTACACATTACGGCAGGCAAGTGTCCCCATTTTACACATTACGGCAGGCAGATGTCCCAATTTTACACATTACGGCAGGCAAGTGTCCCCATTTTACACATTACAGCAGGCAAATGTCCCAATTTTACACATTACGGCAGGCAAGTGTCCCATTTTACACATTATGGCAGGCAAGTTTCCCCTTTTTACAGATTAAGGCAGGCAAATTTCCCCATTTTACACAGTACGGCAGGCAAGTGTCCCTATTTTACACATTACGGCAGGCAAGTGTCCCCATTTTACACATTACGGCAGGCAAGTGTCCCCATTTTACACATTACGGCAGGCAAGAGTCCCCATTTTACACGTTACGGAAGGAAAGAGTCTCCATTTTACACATTACCGCAGGTAAGTGTCCCCATTTTACACATAATGGCAGGCAAGTTTCCCAATATTACACAGTACGGCAGGCAAGTGTCCCTATTTTACACATTACTGCAGGCAAGTGTCTCCATTTTTCACATTACGGTAGGCAAGAGTCCCCATTTTACACATTACAGCAGGCAAGTGTCCCCATTTTACACATTACGACAGGCAAGAGTCCCCATTTTACACATTACGGAAAAAAAGAGTCTCCATTTTACATATTACCGCAGGTAAGTGTCTCCATTTTACACATAATGGCAGGCAAGTGTCCCCATTTTACATATTACGGCAGGCAAGTTTCCCCATTTTAAACATTAAGGCAGGCAAGTGTCCCCATTTTACACAGTACGGCAGGCACGTGTCCCTATTTTACACATTACGGCAGGCAAGTGTCCCCATTTTTCACATTACGGTAGGCAAGAGTCCCCATTTTACACATTACAGCAGGCAAGTGTCCCCATTTTACACATTATGACAGGCAAGAGTCCCCATTTTACACATTACGGAAGGAAAGAGTCTCCATTTTACATATTACCGCAGGCAAGTGTCCCCATTTTACACATAATGGCAGGCAAGTTTCCCAATATTACACATTACGGCAGGCAAGTGTCCCCATTTTACACATTACGGTAGGCAAGAGTACCCATTTTACACATTATGACAGGCAAGAGTCCCAATTCTACACATTATGGCAGGCAAGTATCCCCATTTAAAACATTACGGCAGGCAAGTGTCCCCATTTTACACATTATGGCAGGCAAGTGTCCCCATTTTTCACATTACGGTAGGAGAGAGTCCCCATTTTACACATTACAGCAGGCAAGAGACCCCATTCTACACATTACGGCAGGCAAGTGTCCCCATTTTACACTTTACGGTAGGCAAGAGTCCCTTTATAAACATTACGGCAGGCAAGAGTCCCCATTTTACACATTACGGCAGGCAAGTGTCCCCATTTTACACATTACTGCAGGCAAGAGTCCCCTTTATAAACATTACGGCAGGCAAGAGTCCCCATTTTACACATTACGGCAGGCAAGTGTCCCCATTTTACACATTACTGCAGGCAAGAGTCACCATTTTACACACTACGGCAGGCAAGTGTCCCCATTTTACATATTACAGCAGGCAAGTTTCCCCATTTTACACATTAAGGTAGGCAAGAGTCCCCATTTTACACATTACGGCAGACAAGTGTCCCCATGTGACACTTTACAGCAGGCAAGTGACCCCATTTAACACATTACGGCAGGTAAGTGATCCCATTTTACACATCACGGCAGGCAAGAGTCCCCATTTTACACATTACGGCAGGCAAGAGTTCCCATATGACACATAACTGCAGTCAAGAGTCCCCATTTTACACATTACGGCAGGCAAGTGTCCCCATTTTACACATTACGGCAGGCAAGAGTCCCCATTTTAAACATAACTGCAGTCAAGTGTCCCCATCTTACACATTACGGCAGGCAAGTGTCCCCATTTTAAACATAACTGCAGTCAAGAGTCCCCATTTTACACATTATGGCAGGCTATTGACCCCATTTTACACTTTACAGCAAGCAAGAGTCACCATTTGACACATTATGGCAGGTAAGAGTCCCATTTTACACATTACGGCAGGCAAGTTTCCCAATTTTACACATTACTGCTGGCAAGTTTCCCCATTTTACACATTACGGCAGGCAGATGTCCCAATTTTACACATTACGGCAGGCAAGTGTCCCCATTTTACACATTACAGCAGGCAAATGTCCCAATTTTACACATTACGGCAGGCAAGTGTCCCATTTTACACATTGTTGAATTCTCTTGGTTAACTAAATTAACCATCTTGTTGCTGTTTGGGTTGTTAGGTAAAATTAATGAATTGAAAAGGATTTATAAAAATCAATTATTATTTATTCAAAGGGCCACGCCCGTATACAGGGAAGAGGGACATCCTCTCGTCCTGTGTCAAATCATTTAACAACAACATACACGTATCAACAATGAGTTTTATATAATACAAAGTAACGCCCATTTTGTATATCCCTCCCATATGATTTCATTCTTCTGGAATACAATGTTAGGCAATATTGTTATGCAATATTGGGACAATTATCAAGAATACTAAAATGATACTCGTGAGCTTCAACTGTGTCCATATTAGGAATTACATCTGTACTCTGTGCTTTTAGAAAGTGCGTATGTGGAATTAATACTCAGCCAACAAAGTTGTTTTTCTCTCAGGGTGTGTATAAAGTTCAATATGAATTTGCTATATCATCTAGCTAGAATCAAAATGGATTCTGTTATGCTTTCATATTATACTAGTGAATATGAGAACCCTTTGCTTATTGAATGCCCTGTGATTATTGCGTGTATACATAATATACGTACTATCCCGTAGTGCACACACATAACTGTTAGGCCTTCAGCAGGTTGCCTCAGTCACAGTATTCGACAGCTCCACCCTTTGATCAGGGACATTATCCATGTGCCCTGTCATCTCAGGAGAATTTCTGGGAACGTATAGTTCACTAATAATCATTTCATGTAGTATTGCTATTCTGCGTTTGACAGTAGCCTTCTAAATACAACATAGGCCGCACCTGTATGCGGTGAACATCAAATGAATGTCTATAATCACATCGGGGTTACCAAAGAATAAACCTCATCACAGAATACATCATCACATACAATCACATACAATATATTTAAAAAAAAACATTTTCCTAATCCTGAAATTGAATACTAGGATTTAAACATTTATCTTTTCCAGTCCATATCATAATGCCTTGGTTAAAGTTCTTTTATATCATGGGCCTCCTTTATATACTTGGCATTACACGTATCAGGATTCGTAATGTCTTTGGTCAGATAAGCACAGCATTGAGCTTAAAGTGCTGTTTCCGGACATCAACAATATCCTCCAATCTGTGGTATTAAAAAATGTAGAACAATATGGTATCGTAATAGTTCATGTCCAATGTCCTGGAATCATCACAAATGTCCACAGTTCTGGAATATCCTATCATAAAGTTCAATCATGTTATCAATAATTTACTTGAAATAAAACATCAACTTCCAGTTGATTAATCATACGACTTCATTAGCCATAGGAGAACTTATTAGCCATCTTTACCACTTCGAGGTTTTATTGATGCTCTGGTGGCAGGAACATGTTTCCTGATTACTGAGTCAATTACTCTTTTTAGGAATAGTTCATCCTGCAAGAAAACTTTTCTCAAGTTAATATATGTTTTTGTATAAAACTGCTAAATCAATCTTCTTAAATAACAAACATTTTTAGAATTAATAGGTAACCAATTATATATCATATCCTAAGGACATGGTGACAACTACCATTCCCCGTTATGTATGATATCTTCTTTTAACCTTTGAATCTACTCCTAGTAAAATACATATTACATCATAAACTTTAATGAACATCATATGTAACCATTACTATTTATATACCTAACTCATTATATCCAGCACATCTAGAAATCTTAGGTTAGTATATTGTAACAATCCTTTCACATTCCCTTAAATCAACCTTTTCTATCTACATAAGATCTTTTATTGTTATTTTTTTTAATTTTTTTTATTATTGACCTATTTTATTTCCACTAACTGAAATACACCCGACATTTGTAACTAATATTATCACCAGTGGTTCTTTCTTGAGATACTGTTGTATCTATACACATGTACCGTGTTTCACTATTATCACGACTCTATAAAGTTTTGGTAATCACATCAAATGTAACTTGCATAGAGAACTTTGGCCTGCTAGTGTCTATGTATACATGTCTAACAATTATAATAGTCTTAAACAATGATTAGCAATACAATTTATATAGCTGCAGTACTTAAAATCTTTCCAACAATTAATGGTATTGCTGGACTGGATACTCCTCAGAATAATATCCTAAATTATTTAAATTATCCATGCATTAATCTATACATCTGTCTTCAAGTGGAGTATAATACTCACAACCACGTTTTTCAAAGTGTGTGTTCGTTACACCAGTCATAAATCCCTCTGGATTTCCTGCTTAGAAAAGAAAAGAGGAAGGAAGGGTCTTATTGAAATAATTCCCATCCACAATAATGGATGAGTACTCATACCTACACCATACGTTTGCTCGCTCTCTCTTCAAAGAAAAATAAATAAATTAAGTCCTAATGCTGTTATAAATAACGTCGCTCCCGTATACTTTCAAAAATGTTAAAAGTTCTGTAGGATATTAGCTTATAAGCACATAGTCTATTATCAATGATCATAATCATCTCCATCTTGATTGAAGGGTTCATTCAAATACAACTCTGTGGTAGTAACAGTAGTAACAGTCTCTGTATTGTATCTCCATACAATTGTTTTTAGTGTTAGGTTCCTTTAAGCTCTGGTCTCTGACCTTTTCATTTCATTGCAAGCTCATGGATCTAGGTGTCCTTCTTCTGCAGCCTTTGCAACGGCTGTATCAGAGTCAGCGGTACTTGCCCAGGACCATCCTATGCGATCTGTAATGGAACCAAAACATTAGCAACTTCTCATCATAACACCGTCTTCACTCTCTTTAGTGATTGTCCTGTGCCGGACTGTGTGTTTTCGTGTTGGTTAAATATCTTTCCAAGGTTCTTGCAGCTTTTGATATTCTTGTAACTGTTTAAATAATTTGTGTGACACATTTGAATCGTCAAATCATTTTGTAGTTTTGAATCAGTCTCTGGATAATATATCTTTGCGGGATAACATATCTTTGCTGGATTCCAAAAAGAATAACAAAAAATGATATAGAAGAGAGACTAAGCAGAGGCTTAGGTGTAATTCTACCACTATTGAACCAACGATTGGACCATGCCATGATTCAAATTCTGCCTTTCCTGTCTCTTTTGTAGATTAATAATGCTCAATTCTTTAAACTTTCCTTGTCACATTATGACTTTTTATTCTCAACATTACACATATTAAACACAAAATCTTTTTTCAAACTCCTATAAACTCTTTCTATCAGTAAAGAAACTTTACTGTCTTTGAAACACTATCTCACACCTCTGGCCTTATTATTCATTTCTCAAATAACCCCTTAACACCTGTTACACATCCTATAGTTCCTTTTTTAGCATTACACTATGTTGTATTAAAACAATGTTGTTTTTAATCAACCCAATCATCTGCAGTAAACATGCTATAGCTTTCTTTATCACCATCACGATCCCTCTTATTATCACATAATTTGTTATTTTGGTCCCATGCCAAAACACAATGTACACTTCTCCATTAAACTTCATCCTACCATAGAAAGCTTGTGAATCTATTTCATGTTAATTACCCTTGGATTTGCATAACTCATGACATTTCCCCTTAATGAAAATTGGCAACAACACTTTATTATTAATAATACTAATTCACCAATTCACCATCCCATTATCCCCTATGGATGCTCGAGAAATTATTCTCCTGTTAATCAGTTTTTTTTTTTTTTTCAATTCCTTTAAATGCAATGTAAAATGCGATGTAATCATAATTGTCTTACTCATCCACATTATATTCCTTATACTCCCCACTTTTGGGGGTGAGGAAGACAAGTATGCAGCTCTTAGCTGTATCTAAGTTGTGGTGGATCCTGTGAATCGGGAAACACTCTGAGCTGGGCATCACTGTGCCACCAGAGGAAACCCTACCAGGATAGGTTCTTGGACAGGGGAATCGGGTGACGAGGGTCAGTGAAGCAAGTAAAAGGACTGATACGCTGAATAAACCATCTGCGGTGGTGCCTAGGCTATTTTCAGCCTCAGACCCATGTTGCTTCTTTAAGCTAGCCCACCGCAATCCCATTATATGGTGAGAAGTTTACATCTATTGCACGGTCACTTTAACTGGTCCAGATTCACCCATGCACTTTATGTATGTAGTATGTCAGTGAGTTTGTGTCCTAATAAACACATTTTTCATGGAACAAATCATTTGTTACAATTTCCCTGTTGGTTCATATATCCCCTATTGAATGAAGGGATATATCTTTAAATCTGAACTCTCTCCGTAAGCTACACTATTGCATTTTATGTCTAAGTTGTATACTGTTATAGGTAAAATGTACACATCATATAAAATCTACTGCTTAACCTCAGTATTAAACATAAGTGGATGGTTTGGCTCTGACTGTGTATTCATAATGTTTTGTTCATGATAAAGTGTAATATTGTATTACCTTCTATAATTTCTTTGGTTATGAACTTGAATGTATGCATATAGCATTTCAAAAAATTACTGTATCTAGAGATTTATCATCTGGTCATACATATCTATCTATCTATCTATCTATCAATAAATGTATACCAAGACTCCACCCTCTAAGGGTTTTAACTAGAGATGAGCGCCTGAAATTTTTCGGGTTTTGTGTTTTGGTTTTGGGTTCGGTTCCGCGGCCGTGTTTTGGGTTCGAACGCGTTTTGGCAAAACCTCACCGAATTATTTTTGTCGGATTCGGGTGTGTTTTGGATTCGGGTGTTTTTTTCAAAAAACCCTAAAAAACAGCTTAAATCATAGAATTTGGGGGTAATTTTGATCCCAAAGTATTATTAACCTCAAAAAACATAATTTACACTCATTTTCAGCCTATTCTGAACACATCACACCTCACAATATTATTTTTAGTCCTAAAATTTGCACCGAGGTCGCTGTGTGAGTAAGATAAGCGACCCTAGTGGCCGACACAAACACCGGGCCCATCTAGGAGTGGCACTGCAGTGTCACGCAGGATGTCCCTTCCAAAAAACCCTCCCCAAACAGCACATGACGCAAAGAAAAAAAGAGGCGCAATGAGGTAGCTGACTGTGTGAGTAAGATTAGCGACCCTAGTGGCCGACACAAACACCGGGCACATCTAGGAGTGGCACTGCAGTGTCACGCAGGATGTCCCTTCCAAAAAACCCTCCCCAAACAGCACATGACGCAAAGAAAAAAAGAGGCGCAATGAGGTAGCTGTGTGAGTAAGATTAGCGACCCTAGTGGCCGACACAAACACCGGGCCCATCTAGGAGTGGCACTGCAGTGTCACGCAGGATGTCCCTTCCAAAAAACCCTCCCCAATCAGCACATGATGCAAAGAAAAAGAAAAGAAAAAAGAGGTGCAAGATGGAATTATCCTTGGGCCCTCCCACCCACCCTTATGTTGTATAAACAAAACAGGACATGCACACTTTAACCAACCCATCATTTCAGTGACAGGGTCTGCCACACGACTGTGACTGATATGACGGGTTGGTTTGGACCCCCCCCAAAAAAGAAGCAATTAATCTCTCCTTGCACAAACTGGCTCTACAGAGGCAAGATGTCCACCTCATCTTCACCCTCCGATATATCACCGTGTACATCCCCCTCCTCACAGATTATCAATTCGTCCCCACTGGAATCCACCATCTCAGCTCCCTGTGTACTTTGTGGAGGCAATTGCTGCTGGTCAATGTCTCCGCGGAGGAATTGATTATAATTCATTTTAATGAACATCATCTTCTCCACATTTTCTGGATGTAACCTCGTACGCCGATTGCTGACAAGGTGAGCGGCGGCACTAAACACTCTTTCGGAGTACACACTTGTGGGAGGGCAACTTAGGTAGAATAAAGCCAGTTTGTGCAAGGGCCTCCAAATTGCCTCTTTTTCCTGCCAGTATAAGTACGGACTGTGTGACGTGCCTACTTGGATGCGGTCACTCATATAATCCTCCACCATTCTATCAATGTTGAGAGAATCATATGCAGTGACAGTAGACGACATGTCCGTAATCGTTGTCAGGTCCTTCAGTCCGGACCAGATGTCAGCATCAGCAGTCGCTCCAGACTGCCCTGCATCACCGCCAGCGGGTGGGCTCGGAATTCTGAGCCTTTTCCTCGCACCCCCAGTTGCGGGAGAATGTGAAGGAGGAGATGTTGACAGGTCGCGTTCCGCTTGACTTGACAATTTTGTCACCAGCAGGTCTTTCAACCCCAGCAGACCTGTGTCTGCCGGAAAGAGAGATCCAAGGTAGGCTTTAAATCTAGGATCGAGCACGGGGGCCAAAATGTAGTGCTCTGATTTCAACTGATTGACCACCCGTGAATCCTTGTTAAGCGAATTAAGGGCTGCATCCACAAGTCCCACATGCCTAGCGGAATCGCTCCGTGTTAGCTCCTTCTTCAATGCCTCCAGCTTCTTCTGCAAAAGCCTGATGAGGGGAATGACCTGACTCAGGCTGGCAGTGTCTGAACTGACTTCACGTGTGGCAAGTTCAAAGGGCATCAGAACCTTGCACAACGTTGAAATCATTCTCCACTGCACTTGAGACAGGTGCATTCCATCTCCTATATCGTGCTCAATTGTATAGGCTTGAATGGCCTTTTGCTGCTCCTCCAACCTCTGAAGCATATAGAGGGTTGAATTCCACCTCGTTACCACTTCTTGCTTCAGATGATGGCAGGGCAGGTTCAGTAGTTTTTGGTGGTGCTCCAGTCTTCTGTACGTGGTGCCTGTACGCCGAAAGTGTCCCGCAATTTTTCTGGCCACCGACAGCATCTCTTGCACGCCCCTGTCGTTTTTTAAAAAATTCTGCACCACCAAATTCAAGGTATGTGCAAAACATGGGACGTGCTGGAATTTGCCCATATTTAATGCACACACAATATTGCTGGCGTTGTCCGATGCCACAAATCCACAGGAGAGTCCAATTGGGGTAAGCCATTCCGCGATGATCTTCCTCAGTTGCCGTAAGAGGTTTTCAGCTGTGTGCGTATTCTGGAAAGCGGTGATACAAAGCGTAGCCTGCCTAGGAAAGAGTTGGCGTTTGCGAGATGCTGCTACTGGTGCCGCCGCTGCTGTTCTTGCGGCGGGAGTCCATACATCTACCCAGTGGGCTGTCACAGTCATATAGTCCTGACCCTGCCCTGCTCCACTTGTCCGTGGTTAAGTGGACATTGGGTACAACTGCATTTTTTAGGACACTGGTGAGTCTTTTTCTGACGTCCGTGTACATTCTCGGTATCGCCTGCCTAGAGAAGTGGAACCTAGATGGTATTTGGTAACGGGGGCACACTGCCTCAATAAATTGTCTAGTTCCCTGTGAACTAACGGCGGATACCGGACGCACGTCTAACACCAACATAGTTGTCAAGGACTCAGTTATCCGCTTTGCAGTAGGATGACTGCTGTGATATTTCATCTTCCTCGCAAAGGACTGTTGAACAGTCAATTGCTTACTGGAAGTAGTACAAGTGGGCTTACGACTTCCCCTCTGGGATGACCATCGACTCCCAGCGGCAACAACAGCAGCGCCAGCAGCAGTAGGCGTTACACGCAAGGATGCATCGGAGGAATCCCAGGCAGGAGAGGACTCGTCAGACTTGCCAGTGACATGGCCTGCAGGACTATTGGCATTCCTGGGGAAGGAGGAAATTGACACTGAGGGAGTTGGTGGGGTGGTTTGCGTGAGCTTGGTTACAAGAGGAAGGGATTTACTGGTCAGTGGACTGCTTCCGCTGTCACCCAAAGTTTTTGAACTTGTCACTGACTTATTATGAATGCGCTGCAGGTGACGTATAAGGGAGGATGTTCCGAGGTGGTTAACGTCCTTACCCCTACTTATTACAGCTTGACAAAGGGAACACACGGCTTGACACCTGTTGTCCGCATTTCTGGTGAAATACCTCCACACCGAAGAGCTGATTTTTTTGGTATTTTCACCTGGCATGTCAACGGCCATATTCCTCCCACGGACAACAGGTGTCTCCCCGGGTGCCTGACTTAAACAAACCACCTCACCATCAGAATCCTCCTGGTCAATTTCCTCCCCAGCGCCAGCAACACCCATATCCTCCTCATCCTGGTGTACTTCAACACTGACATCTTCAATCTGACTATCAGGAACTGGACTGCGGGTGCTCCTTCCAGCACTTGCAGGGGGCATGCAAATAGTGGAAGGCGCATGCTCTTCACGTCCAGTGTTGGGAAGGTCAGGCATCGCAAACGACACAATTGGACTCTCCTTGTGGATTTGGGATTTCAAAGAACGCACAGTTCTTTGCGGTGCTTTTGCCAGCTTGAGTCTTTTCAGTTTTCTAGCGAGAGGCTGAGTGCTTCCATCCTCATGTGAAGCTGAACCACTAGCCATGAACATAGGCCAGGGCCTCAGCCGTTCCTTGCCACTCCGTGTGGTAAATGGCATATTGGCAAGTTTACGCTTCTCCTCCGACAATTTTATTTTAGGTTTTGGAGTCCTTTTTTTTCTGATATTTGGTGTTTTGGATTTGACATGCTCTGTACTATGACATTGGGCATCGGCCTTGGCAGACGACGTTGCTGGCATTTCATCGTCTCGGCCATGACTAGTGGCAGCAGCTTCAGCACGAGGTGGAAGTGGATCTTGATCTTTCCCTAATTTTGGAACCTCAACTTTTTTGTTCTCCATATTTTATAGGCAGAACTAAAAGGCACCTCAGGTAAACAATGGAGATGGATGGATTGGATAGTTTACTAGTATACAATTATGGACGGACTGCCACGGTTAGGTGGTATAAAAAAACCACGGTTAGGTGGTATATATTATAATAATAATACAATTATGGATGGACGGACTGCCTGCCGACTGCCGACACAGAGGTAGCCACAGCCGTGAACTACCGCACTGTACACTGGTTGATAAAGAGATAGTAGTATACTCGTAACAACTAGTATGACACTATGACGACGGTATAAAGAATGAAAAAAAAACCACGGTTAGGTGGTATATATTATAATAATAATACAATTATGGATGGACGGACTGCCTGCCGACTGCCGACACAGAGGTAGCCACAGCCGTGAACTACCGCACTGTACACTGGTTGATAAAGAGATAGTAGTATACTCGTAACAACTAGTATGACACTATGACGACGGTATAAAGAATGGAAAAAAAACCACGGTTAGGTGGTATATATTATAATAATAATACAATTATGGATGGACGGACTGCCTGCCGACTGCCGACACAGAGGTAGCCACAGCCGTGAACTACCGCACTGTACACTGGTTGATAAAGAGATAGTAGTATACTCGTAACAACTAGTATGACACTATGACGACGGTATAAAGAATGAAAAAAAAACCACGGTTAGGTGGTATATATTATAATAATAATACAATTATGGATGGACGGACTGCCTGCCGACTGCCGACACAGAGGTAGCCACAGCCGTGAACTACCGCACTGTACACTGGTTGATAAAGAGATAGTAGTATACTCGTAACAACTAGTATGACACTATGACGACGGTATAAAGAATGGAAAAAAAACCACGGTTAGGTGGTATATATTATAATAATAATACAATTATGGATGGACGGACTGCCTGCCGACTGCCGACACAGAGGTAGCCACAGCCGTGAACTACCGCACTGTACACTGGTTGATAAAGAGATAGTAGTATACTCGTAACAACTAGTATGACACTATGACGACGGTATAAAGAATGAAAAAAAAACCACGGTTAGGTGGTATATATTATAATAATAATACAATTATGGATGGACGGACTGCCTGCCGACTGCCGACACAGAGGTAGCCACAGCCGTGAACTACCGCACTGTACACTGGTTGATAAAGAGATAGTAGTATACTCGTAACAACTAGTATGACACTATGACGGTATAAAGAATGAAAAAAAAACCACGGTTAGGTGGTATATATTATAATAATAATACAATTATGGATGGACGGACTGCCTGCCGACTGCCGACACAGAGGTAGCCACAGCCGTGAACTACCGCACTGTACACTGGTTGATAAAGAGATAGTAGTATACTCGTAACAACTAGTATGACACTATGACGACGGTATAAAGATTAAAGAATGGAAAAAAAACCACGGTTAGGTGGTATATATTATAATAATAATACAATTATGGATGGACGGACTGCCTGCCGACTGCCGACACAGAGGTAGCCACAGCCGTGAACTACCGCACTGTACACTGGTTGATAAAGAGATAGTAGTATACTCGTAACAACTAGTATGACACTATGACGGTATAAAGAAAGAAAAAAAAATACCACGGTTAGGTGGTATATATTGTAATACAATTATGGATGGACGGACTGCCTGCCGAGTTCCGACTGCCGACACAGAGGTAGCCACAGCCGTGAACTACCGCACTGTACTGTGTCTGCTGCTAATATAGACTGGTTGATAAAGAGATAGTATACAATACATACAACAATATACTACTATACTGGTGGTCAGGCACTGGTCACCACTAGTCACACTGGCAGTGGCACTCCTGCAGCAAAAGTGTGCACTGTTTAATTTTAAATTAATATAATATTATGTACTCCTGGGGGCTCCTGCTATAACAACCTGCAGTGCTCCCCAGTCTCCCCCACAATTATTATAAGCTTTGCCTTTTATACATTGATGTGCAGCACACTGGGCTGAGCTGAGTGCACACAGACTGAGTCACACTGTGTGACTGGCTGCTGCTGTGTATCGTTTTTTTTCAGGCAGAGAACGGATATAGCAGAGAACGGATATATATTAAAATAAATAAAAGTTAACTAACAACAACTGCACTGGTCACTGTGGTAAACTCTGTCTGACTCTGCACAATCTCTCTCTCTCTTCTAATCTAATTTCTAATGGAGAGGACGCCAGCCACGTCCTCTCCCTATCAATCTCAATGCACGTGTGAAAATGGCGGCGACGCGCGTCTCCTTATATAGAATCCGAGTCTCGCGAGAATCCGACAGCGTCATGATGACGTTCGGGCGCGCTCGGGTTAACCGAGCAAGGCGGGAAGATCCGAGTCGCTCGGACGCGTGAAAAAAAAAGTGAAGTTCGTGCGGGTTCGGATTCAGAGAAACCGAACCCGCTCATCTCTAGTTTTAACTATCTTTGGCCTAGTGCCAAAAATCATCTAGGTAGTTAACTATGTCAGCACACCATTGACTTTTGTCTTTCGACACCGTGTGTCCTTTTCTGTAAGAAAACACAACTGTTTAGTACCTGACACCAATACTTCAAATAATTTGTAACACAAAGGTATATCATCCACATACTGTTTACATTTCTTTACTTATCTCAACATATCATTCAGACTGGCCAGTCCACACAACTGTACGTTTTTTTTTCATGCACACTCTTATTTGCTTCCAAGCAAACTTTTCTTGGACTGTGTCCACTCTATGGAATGTCTTGGCACATATACGTATTCACTGAAAACTTACAAACTTAACAACGCTCCTGCTTTTATCTGTGCTTTTGTATACGATTATATCCCCACACTTCCTGGCTACGGAACCTGGTTCATCACTGCATATTGTGCAGTCCACTAAGAACTTTTGCAATGTATTATATCGATGACTATACAATGAGATGGATTTTAGCAAGCATATTTTTTTTTTACCTCACGAACCCAGGGTAAGTGATATATAGATATGCTATGCATCCAACTTAATCTGTTCCTACTTTATTCTTCCTGGAATCTTTAGAAATACCCAGGGTAACTTTTACATTAGGATTCTTCCAAATAACTTTGAAGAATTGTCTAAAAGTATGTTAATACTGGAATCGTAGTGATTAATTGCTTGTCGCAATCTTTGATTTACAGCATATACATTAAAGAATGCGTATTTCTTTATCTTTCCCTATGATTTTAGCTGCTGCTTTGAAAACTTTAGCTCACCAGAGATAGGGCGTTGTCTTCTTGACTGTCTGCCAGATGCAAATCTGTTAGCGTTAACGCTGTTAGCGCTGACATCTCTAGCCCATATCTGTTGCTGGGATTTTTTTCAAAATACGCTTAGTATTGGTTGATCAGGCCAATATTATACAGCATGATTGAAATGCAAAACATATACTGTACCCTTTGTCACAGTACTATACAAAAGTTGTGCATCTATGGAATATTTCTTCCATACATGATATGCACACTTAGGGTTAATCCTCCCTGCCCTTCCCATACGCTGGAAAAATTTGCAATCCCTGCAATTTTTCACACACGCGACACGTCTGTCACTGGGAAGCTGCAGTAGATCCTCTTATCACAGACTACAATCACAAAGCAACATGCCTTGTTATGGTTAGCACAACACCTCTTATGGTTAAAACAACCAGCAGCTCTTAGCAGCTCAGTATTGCAATATATACTTACACTCAGTTACATATAATCCCTATAACCTCGGGTTGTTCACTCTATTTTTTTTCTAATGTACCCTTCTTACACATGTGTAGCTGACTAACAAGGGGAGGTGATCTATGTGCTTTTTACTTTATTTGGCTCTTGGTCCAAAGCACTTATTCACGCAATCATTCATAGAGTGAAAAACACAGGTTCTTTGCTCAAATCTTTGAATTAATTTTGGTATTCTTATTTACATGCAACAGCATCTGTCAATCATCATTTCCGAGTTACTTGGTCCTTCAACCGATTTGGACATAATTTTGGTATTAATTTTACAAACAAACAACAACTAACAGGTCCCTGAGTTATTTTACTAGTTTTGCCAATCTCTCCACTTATAATTCTCATATTATAAAAAATACAATCACACAGACAGCTGGCAGGTATAGAAACAGCATGTACTGGAATATAGCACATACCATGGTATTCTATACTTACCAGTGCTGTAGTGACTTGGTATGTTCCATCCATCATCAGCTGCTGGCTGTCTGGCACACCCCTTTGAGAATTTGATGAAGAGATCGAGATCTATAGATCCCGGACGAGCCCCCATCTTGTTGAATTCTCTTGGTTAACTAAATTAACCATCTTGTTGCTGTTTGGGTTGTTAGGTAAAATTAATGAATTGAAAAGGATTTATAAAAATCAATTATTATTTATTCAAAGGGCCACGCCCGTATACAGGGAAGAGGGACATCCTCTCGTCCTGTGTCAAATCATTTAACAACAACATACACGTATCAACAATGAGTTTTATATAATACAAAGTAACGCCCATTTTGTATATCCCTCCCATATGATTTCATTCTTCTGGAATACAATGTTAGGCAATATTGTTATGCAATATTGGGACAATTATCAAGAATACTAAAATGATACTCGTGAGCTTCAACTGTGTCCATATTAGGAATTACATCTGTACTCTGTGCTTTTAGAAAGTGCGTATGTGGAATTAATACTCAGCCAACAAAGTTGTTTTTCTCTCAGGGTGTGTATAAAGTTCAATATGAATTTGCTATATCATCTAGCTAGAATCAAAATGGATTCTGTTATGCTTTCATATTATACTAGTGAATATGAGAACCCTTTGCTTATTGAATGCCCTGTGATTATTGCGTGTATACATAATATACGTACTATCCCGTAGTGCACACACATAACTGTTAGGCCTTCAGCCGGTTGCCTCAGTCACAGTATTCGACAACATTATGGCAAGCAAGTTTCCCCTTTTTACACATTAAGGCAGGCAAATTTCCCCATTTTACACAGTACGGCAGGCAAGTGTCCCTATTTTACACATTACGGCAGGCAAGTGTCCCCATTTTACACATTACGGCAGGCAAGTGTCCCCATTTTACACATTACGGCAGGCAAGTGTCCCCATTTTACACATTACGGCAGGCAAGAGTCCCCATTTTACACGTTACGGAAGGAAAGAGTCTCCATTTTACACATTACCGCAGGTAAGTGTCCCCATTTTACACATAATGGCAGGCAAGTTTCCCAATATTACACATTACGGCAGGCAAGTGTCCCCATTTTACACATTACGGTAGGCAAGAGTACCCATTTTACACATTATGACAGGCAAGCGTCCCAATTCTACACATTATGGCAGGCAAGTGTCCCCATTTAAAACATTACGGCAGGCAAGTGTCCCCATTTTACACATTATGGCAGGTAAGTGTCCCCATTTTTCACATTACGGTAGGCAAGAGTCCTCATTTTACACATTACAGCAGGCAAGAGACCCCATTCTACACATTACGTCAGGCAAGTGTCCCCATTTTACACTTTACGGCAGGCAAGAGTCCCCTTTATAAACATTACGGCAGGCAAGAGTCCCCATTTTACACAGTACGGCAAGCAAGTGTCCCCATTTTACACATTACTGCAGGCAAGTGTCCCCATTTTACACATTACGGCAGGCAAGTGACCCCATTCGACACATTACGGCATGCAAGTGACCACATTTTACACATTACAACAGGCAAGAGTCGCCATTTTAATAATTACGGCAGGCAAGAATCCCCTCTATACAGATAACGGCAGCAATTTTCCCCATTTTACACATAACGGCAGGCAAGTGTCCCCATTTTACACAATACGGTAGGCAAGAGTACCCATTTTACACATTATGACAGGCAAGAGTCCCAATTCTACACATTATGGCAGGCAAGTGTCCCCATTTAAAACATTACGGCAGGCAAGTATCCCCATTCTACACATTACGGCAGGCAAGTGTCCCCATTTTACACTTTACGGCAGGCAAGTGTCTCCATTTTACACAAACGGTAGGCAAGTGTCCCCATTTTACACATTATGGCAGGCTATTGACCCCATTTTACACTTTACAGCAGGCAAGAGTCACCATTTGACACATTATGGCAGGTAAGAGTCCCATTTTACTCATTACGGCAGGCAAGTTTCCCAATTTTACACATTACTGCTGGCAAGTTTCCCCATTTTACACATTACGGCAGGCAGATGTCCCCATTTTACACATTACGGCAGGCAAGTGTCCCCATTTTACACATTACAGCAGGCAAATGTCCCAATTTTACACATTATGGCAGGCAAGTGTCCCATTTTACAGATTATGGCAGGCAAGTTTCCCCATTTTACACATTAAGGCAGGCAAGTGTCCCCATTTTACACAGTACGGCAGGCAAGTGTCCCTATTTTACACATTACGGCAGGCAAGTGTCCCCATTTTTCACATTACGGTAGGCAAGAGTCCCCATTTTACACATTACAGCAGGCAAGTGTCCCCATTTTACACATTACGACAGGCAAGAGTCCCCATTTTACACATTACGGAAAGAAAGAGTCTACATTTTACATATTACCGCAGGTAAGTGTCTCCATTTTACACATAATGGCAGGCAAGTGTCCCCATTTTACATATTACGGCAGGCAAGTTTCCCCATTTTACACATTACGGTAGGCAAGAGTCCCCATTTTACACATTACGGCAGGCAAGTGACCCCATTTAACATATTACGGCAGGTAAGTGATCCCATTTTACACGTCACGGCAGGCAAGAGTCCCCATTTTAAACATTACGGCAGGCAAGAGTTCCCATTTGACACATAACTGCAGTCAAGAGTCCCCATTTTATACATTACGGCAGGCAAGTGTCCCCATTTTACACATTACGGCAGGCTATTGACCCCATTTTACACTTTACAGCAGGCAAGAGTCACCATTTGACACATTATGGCAGGTAAGAGTCCCATTTTACACATTACGGCAGGCAAGTTTCCCAATTTTACACATTACTGCTGGCAAGTTTCCCCATTTTACACATTACGGCAGGCAGATGTCCCCATTTTACACATTACGGCAGGCAAGTGTCCCCATTTTACACATTACGGCAGGCACGTGACCCCAATCGACACATTACGGCATGCAAGTGACCCCATTTTACACATTACAACAGGCAAGAGTCGCCATTTTAATAATTACGGCAGGCAAGAATCCCCTCTATACAGATAACGGCAGCAATTTTTCCCATTTTACACATAACGGCAGGCAAGTGTCCCCATTTTACACATTACGGTAGGCAAGAGTACCCATTTTACACATTATGACAGGCAAGAGTCCCAATTCTACACATTATGGCAGGCAAGTGTCCCCATTTAAAACATTACGGCAGGCAAGTGTCCCCATTTTACACATTATGGCAGGCAAGTGTCCCCATTTTTCACATTACGGTTGGCAAGAGTCCCCATTTTACACATTACAGCAGGCAAGAGACCCCATTCTACACATTACGGCAGGCAAGTGTCCCCATTTTACACTTTACGGCAGGCAAGTGTCTCCATTTTACACATTACGGTAGGCAAGTGTCCCCATTTTACACATTATGGCAGGCTATTGACCCCATTTTACACATTAAAACAGGCAAGAGTCGCCATTTTACGAATTACGGCAGGCAAGAAACCCCTCTATACAGATAACGTCAGCAATTTTCCCCATTTTAAACATAACGGCAGGCAAGTGTCCCCATTTGACACATTATGGCAGGCAAGTGTCCCCATTTTTCACATTACGGTAGGCAAGAGTCCCCATTTTACACATTACAGCAGGCAAGAGACCCCATTCTACACATTACGGCAGACAAGTGTCCCCATTTTACACTTTACGGCAGGCAAGAGTCCCCTTTATAAACATTACGGCAGGCAAGAGTCCCCATTTTACACATTACGGCAGGCAAGTGTCCCCATTTTACACATTACTGCAGGCAAGTGTCCCCATTTAACACATTACGGCAGGCAAGTGACCCCATTCGACACATTACGGCATGCAAGTGACCCCATTTTACACATTACAACAGGCAAGAGTCGCCATATTACTAATTACGGCAGGCAAGAATCCCCTCTATACAGATAACGGCAGCAATTTTCCCCATTTTACACATAACGGCAGGCAAGTGTTCCCATTTTACACATTACGGTAGGCAAGAGTACACATTTTACACATTATGACAGGCAAGAGTCCCAATTATACACATTATGGCAGGCAAGTGTCCCCATTTAAAACATTACGGCAGGCAAATGTCCCCATTTTACACATTATGGCAGGCAAGTGTCCCCATTTTTCACATTACGGTAGGCAAGAGTCCCCATTTTACACATTACAGCAGGCAAGAGACCCCATTCTACACATTACGGCAGGCAAGTGTCCCCATTTTACACTTTACGGCAGGCAAGAGTCCCCTTTATAAACATTACGGCAGGCAAGAGTCCCCATTTTACACATTACGGCTGACAAGTGTCCCCATTTTACACATTACTGCAGGCAAGTGTCCCCATTTTACACATTACGGCAGGCAAATGACCCCATTCGACACATTACGGCATGCAAGTGACCCCATTTTACACATTACAACAGGCATGAGTCGCCATTTTACTAATTACGGCAGACAAGAATCCCCTCTATACAGATAACGGCAGGCAAGTGTCCCCATTTTACACATAACGGCAGGCAAGTGTCCCCATTTTACACATTATGGCAGGCAAGTGTCCCCATTTTTCACATTACGGTAGGCAAGAGTCCCCATTTTACACATTACAGCAGGCAAGAGACCCCATTCTACACATTACGGCAGGCAAGTGTCCCCATTTTACACATTACGGCAGGCAAGAGTCCCTTTTATAAACATTACGGCAGGCAAGAGTCCCCATTTTACACATTTCGTCAGGGAAGTGTCCCCATTTTACACATTACTGCAGGCAAGTGTCCCCATTTTACACATTACGGCAGGCAAGTGACCCCATTCGACACATTACGGCATGCAAGTGACCCCATTTTACACATTACAACAGGCAAGAGTCGCCATTTTAATAATTACGGCAGGCAAGAATCCCCTCTATACAGATAACGGCAGCAATTTTCCCCATTTTACACATAACGGCAGGCAAGTGTCCCCATTTTACACATTACGGTAGGCAAGAGTACCCATTTTACACATTATGACAGGCAAGAGTCCCAATTCTACACATTATGGCAGGCAAGTGTCCCCATTTAAAACATTACGGCAGGCAAGTGTCCCCATTTTACACATTATGGCAGGCAAGTGTCCCCATTTTTCACATTACGGTAGGAGAGAGTCCCCATTTTACACATTACAGCAGGCAAGAGACCCCATTCTACACATTACAGCAGGCAAGTGTCCCCATTTTACACTTTACGGTAGGCAAGAGTCCCCTTTATAAACATTACGGCAGGCAAGAGTCCCCATTTTACACATTACGGCAGGCAAGTGTCCCCATTTTACACATTACTGCAGGCAAGAGTCCCCTTTATAAACATTACGGCAGGCAAGAGTCCCCATTTTACACATTACGGCAGGCAAGTGTCCCCATTTTACACATTACTGCAGGCAAGAGTCACCATTTTACACACTACGGCAGGCAAGTGTCCCCATTTTACATATTACAGCAGGCTAGTTTCCCCATTTTACACATTAAGGTAGGCAAGAGTCCCCATTTTACACATTACGGCAGACAAGTGTCCCCATGTGACACTTTACAGCAGGCAAGTGACCCCATTTAACACATTACGGCAGGTAAGTGATCCCATTTTACACATCACGGCAGGCAAGAGTCCCCATTTTACACATTACGGCAGGCAAGAGTTCCCATATGACACATAACTGCAGTCAAGAGTCCCCATTTTACACATTACAGCAGGCAAGTGTCCCCATTTTACACATTACGGCAGGCAAGAGTCCCCATTTTAAACATAACTGCAGTCAAGTGTCCCCATCTTACACATTACGGCAGGCAAGTGTCCCCATTTTACACATAACTGCAGTCAAGTGTCCCCATTTTACACAGTACGGCAGGCTATTGACCCCATTTTACACTTTACAGCAGGCAAGAGTCACCATTTGACACATTATGGCAGGTAAGAGTCCCATTTTACACATTACGGCAGGCAAGTTTCCCAATTTTACACATTACTGCTGGCAAGTTTCCCCATTTTACACATTACGGCAGGCAGATTTCCCCATTTTACACATTACGGCAGGCAAGTGTCCCCATTTTACACATTACAGCAGGCAAATGTCCCAATTTTACACATTACGGCAGGCAAGTGTCCCATTTTACACATTATGGCAGGCAAGTGTCCCCATTTTACACAGTACGGCAGGCACGTGTCCCCATTTTACACAGTACGGCAGGCAAGTGTCCCTATTTTACACATTACGGCAGGCAAGTGTCCCCATTTTACTCATTACGGCAGGCAAGTGTCCCCATTTTACACATTACGGCAGGCAAGAGTCCCCATTTTACACATTACGGAAGGAAAGAGTCTCCATTTTACACATTACCGCAGGTAAGTGTCCCCATTTTACACATAATGGCAGGCAAGTTTCCCAATATTACACATTACGGCAGGCAAGTGTCCCCATTTTTCACATTACGGTAGGCAAGAGTACCCATTTTACACATTATGACAGGCAAGCGTCCCAATTCTACACATTATGGCAGGCAAGTGTCCCCATTTAAAACATTACGGCAGGCAAGTGTCCCCTTTTTACACATTATGGCAGGCAAGTGTCCCCATTTTTCACATTACGGTAGGCAAGAGTCCCCATTTTACACATTACAGCAGGCAAGAGACCCCATTCTACACATTACGTCAGGCAAGTGTCCCCATTTTACACTTTACGGCAGGCAAGAGTCCCCTTTATAAACATTACGGCAGGCAAGAGTCCCCATTTTACACATTACGGCAGGCAAGTGTCCCCATTTTACACATTACTGCAGGCAAGTGTCCCCATTTTACACATTACGGCAGGCAAGTGACCCCATTCGACACATTACGGCATGCAAGTGACCCCATTTTACACATTACAACAGGCAAGAGCCGCCATTTTAATAATTACGGCAGGCAAGAATCCCCTCTATACAGATAACGGCAGCAATTTTCCCCATTTTACACATAACGGCAGGCAAGTGTCCCCATTTTACACATTACGGTAGGCAAGAGTACCCATTTTACACATTATGACAGGCAAGAGTCCCAATTCTACACATTATGGCAGGCAAGTGTCCCCATTTAAAACATTACGGCAGGCAAGTGTCCCCATTTTACACATTATGGCAGGCAAGTGTCCCCATTTTTCACATTACAGCAGGCAAGAGACCCCATTCTACACATTACGGCAGGCAAGTGTCCCCATTTTACACTTTACGGCAGGCAAGTGTCTCCATTTTACACAAACGGTAGGCAAGTGTCCCCATTTTACACATTATGGCAGGCTATTGACCCCATTTTACACTTTACAGCAGGCAAGAGTCACCATTTGACACATTATGGTAGGTAAGAGTCCCATTTTACACATTACGGCAGGCAAGTTTCCCAATTTTACACATTACTGCTGGAAAGTTTCCCCATTTTACACATTACGGCAGGCAGATGTCCCCATTTTACACATTACGGCAGGCAAGTGTCCCCATTTTACACATTACAGCAGGCAAATGTCCCAATTTTACACATTATGGCAGGCAAGTGTCCCATTTTACACATTATGGCAGGCAAGTGTCCCCATTTTACACAGTACGGCAGGCAAGTGTCCCTATTTTACACATTACGGCAGGCAAGTGTCCCCATTTTTCACATTACTGTAGGCAAGAGTCCCCATTTTACACATTACAGCAGGCAAGTGTCCCCATTTTACACATTACGACAGGCAAGAGTCCCCATTTTACACATTACGGAAGGAAAGAGTCTCCATTTTACATATTACCGCAGGTAAGTGTCTCCATTTTACACATAATGGCAGGCAAGTGTCCCCATTTTACATATTACGGCAGGCAAGTTTCCCCATTTTACACATTAAGGCAGGCAAGTGTCCCCATTTTACACAGTACGGCAGGCACGTGTCCCTATTTTACACATTACGGCAGGCAAGTGTCCCCATTTTTCACATTACGGTAGGCAAGAGTCCCCATTTTACACATTACAGCAGGCAAGTGTCCCCATTTTACACATTATGACAGGCAAGAGTCCCCATTTTACACATTACGGAAGGAAAGAGTCTCCATTTTACATATCACCGCAGGTAAGTGTCTCCATTTTACACATAATGGCAGGCAAGTTTCCCAATATTACACATTACAGCAGGCAAGTGTCCCCATTTTACACATTACGGTAGGCAAGAGTACCCATTTTACACATTATGACAGGCAAGAGTCCCAATTCTACACATTATGGCAGGCAAGTGTCCCCATTTAAAACATTACGGCAGGCAAGTGTCCCCATTTTACACATTATGGCAGGCAAGTGTCCCCATTTTTCACATTACGGTAGGAGAGAGTCCCCATTTTACACATTACAGCAGGCAAGAGACCCCATTCTACACATTACGGCAGGCAAGTGTCCCCATTTTACACTTTACGGTAGGCAAGAGTCCCCTTTATAAACATTACGGCAGGCAAGAGTCCCCATTTTACACATTACGGCAGGCAAGTGTCCCCATTTTACGCATTACTGCAGGCAAGAGTCACCATTTTACACACTACGGCAGGCAAGTGTCCCCATTTTACATATTACAGCAGGCAAGTTTCCCCATTTTACACATTAAGGTAGGCAAGAGTCCCCATTTTACACATTACGGCAGACAAGTGTCCCCATGTGACACTTTACAGCAGGCAAGTGACCCCATTTAACACATTACGGCAGGTAAGTGATCCCATTTTACACATCACGGCAGGTAAGAGTCCCCATTTTACACATTACGGCAGGCAAGAGTTCCCATATGACACATAACTGCAGTCAAGAGTCCCCATTTTACACATTACGGCAGGCAAGTGTCCCCATTTTACACATTACGGCAGGCAAGAGTCCCCATTTTAAACATAACTGCAGTCAAGTGTCCCCATCTTACATATTACGGCAGGCAAGTGTCCCCATTTTAAACATAACTGCAGTCAAGAGTCCCCATTTTACACATTACGGCAGGCTATTGACCCCATTTTACACTTTACAGCAGGCAAGAGTCACCATTTGACACATTATGGCAGGTAAGAGTCCCATTTTACACATTACGGCAGGCAAGTTTCCCAATTTTACACATTACTGCTGGCAAGTTTCCCCATTTTACACATTACGGCAGGCAGATGTCCCCATTTTACACATTACGGCAGGCAAGTGTCCCCATTTTACACATTACAGCAGGCAAATGTCCCAATTTTACACATTACGGCAGACAAGTGTCCCCATGTGACACTTTACAGCAGGCAAGTGACCCCATTTAACACATTACGGCAGGTAAGTGATCCCATTTTACACATCACGGCAGGCAAGAGTCCCCATTTTACACATTACGGCAGGCAAGAGTTCCCATATGACACATAACTGCAGTCAAGAGTCCCCATTTTACACATTACAGCAGGCAAGTGTCCCCATTTTACACATTACGGCAGGCAAGAGTCCCCATTTTAAACATAACTGCAGTCAAGTGTCCCAATCTTACACATTACGGCAGGCAAGTGTCCCCATTTTACACATAACTGCAGTCAAGTGTCCCCATTTTACACAGTACGGCAGGCTATTGACCCCATTTTACACTTTACAGCAGGCAAGAGTCACCATTTGACACATTATGGCAGGTAAGAGTCCCATTTTACACATTACGGCAGGCAAGTTTCCCAATTTTACACATTACTGCTGGCAAGTTTCCCCATTTTACACATTACGGCAGGCAGATTTCCCCATTTTACACATTACGGCAGGCAAGTGTCCCCATTTTACACATTACAGCAGGCAAATGTCCCAATTTTACACATTACGGCAGGCAAGTGTCCCATTTTACACATTATGGCAGGCAAGTGTCCCCATTTTACACAGTACGGCAGGCACGTGTCCCCATTTTACACAGTACGGCAGGCAAGTGTCCCTATTTTACACATTACGGCAGGCAAGTGTCCCCATTTTACACATTACGGCAGGCAAGTGTCCCCATTTTACACATTACGGCAGGCAAGAGTCCCCATTTTACACATTACGGAAGGAAAGAGTCTCCATTTTACACATTACCGCAGGTAAGTGTCCCCATTTTACACATAATGGCAGGCAAGTTTCCCAATATTACACATTACGGCAGGCAAGTGTCCCCATTTTACACATTACGGTAGGCAAGAGTACCCATTTTACACATTATGACAGGCAAGCGTCCCAATTCTACACATTATGGCAGGCAAGTGTCCACATTTAAAACATTACGGCAGGCAAGTGTCCCCATTTTACACATTATGGCAGGTAAGTGTCCCCATTTTTCACATTACGGTAGGCAAGAGTCCCCATTTTACACATTACAGCAGGCAAGAGACCCCATTCTACACATTACGTCAGGCAAGTGTCCCCATTTTACACTTTACGGCAGGCAAGAGTCCCCTTTATAAACATTACGGCAGGCAAGAGTCCCCATTTTACACATTACGGCAGGCAAGTGTCCCCATTTCACACATTACTGCAGGCAAGTGTCCCCATTTTACACATTACGGCAGGCAAGTGACCCCATTCGACACATTACGGCATGCAAGTGACCCCATTTTACACATTACAACAGGCAAGAGCCGCCATTTTAATAATTACGGCAGGCAAGAATCCCCTCTATACAGATAACGGCACCAATTTTCCCCATTTTACACATAACGGCAGGCAAGTGTCCCCATTTTACACATTACGGTAGGCAAGAGTACCCATTTTACACATTATGACAGGCAAGAGTCCCAATTCTACACATTATGGCAGGCAAGTGTCCCCATTTAAAACATTACGGCAGGCAAGTGTCCCCATTTTACACATTATGGCAGGCAAGTGTCCCCATTTTTCACATTACAGCAGGCAAGAGACCCCATTCTACACATTACGGCAGGCAAGTGTCCCCATTTTACACTTTACGGCAGGCAAGTGTCTCCATTTTACACAAACGGTAGGCAAGTGTCCCCATTTTACACATTATGGCAGGCTATTGACCCCATTTTACACTTTACAGCAGGCAAGAGTCACCATTTGACACATTATGGCAGGTAAGAGTCCCATTTTACACATTACGGCAGGCAAGTTTCCCAATTTTACACATTACTGCTGGAAAGTTTCCCCATTTTACACATTACGGCAGGCAGATGTCCCCATTTTACACATTACGGCAGGCAAGTGTCCCCATTTTACACATTACAGCAGGCAAATGTCCCAATTTTACACATTATGGCAGGCAAGTGTCCCATTTTACACATTATGGCAGGCAAGTGTCCCCATTTTACACAGTACGACAGGCAAGTGTCCCTATTTTACACATTACGGCAGGCAAGTGTCCCCATTTTTCACATTACGGTAGGCAAGAGTCCCCATTTTACACATTACAGCAGGCAAGTGTCCCCATTTTACACATTACGACAGGCAAGAGTCCCCATTTTACACATTACGGAAGGAAAGAGTCTCCATTTTACATATTACCGCAGGTAAGTGTCTCCATTTTACACATAATGGCAGGCAAGTGTCCCCATTTTACATATTACGGCAGGCAAGTTTCCCCATTTTACACATTAAGGCAGGCAAGTGTCCCCATTTTACACAGTACGGCAGGCACGTGTCCCTATTTTACACATTACGGCAGGCAAGTGTCCCCATTTTTCACATTACGGTAGGCAAGAGTCCCCATTTTACACATTACAGCAGGCAAGTGTCCCCATTTTACACATAATGACAGGCAAGAGTCCCCATTTTACACATTACGGAAGGAAAGAGTCTCCATTTTACATATTACCGCAGGTAAGTGTCTCCATTTTACACATAATGGCAGGCAAGTTTCCCAATATTACACATTACGGCAGGCAAGTGTCCCCATTTTACACATTACGGTAGGCAAGAGTACCCATTTTACACATTATGACAGGCAAGAGTCCCAATTCTACACATTATGGCAGGCAAGTGTCCCCATTTAAAACATTACGGCAGGCAAGTGTCCCCATTTTACACATTATGGCAGGCAAGTGTCCCCATTTTTCACATTACGGTAGGAGAGAGTCCCCATTTTACACATTACAGCAGGCAAGAGACCCCATTCTACACATTACGGCAGGCAAGTGTCCCCATTTTACACTTTACGGTAGGCAAGAGTCCCCTTTATAAACATTACGGCAGGCAAGAGTCCCCATTTTACACATTACGGCAGGCAAGTGTCCCCATTTTACACATTACTGCAGGCAAGAGTCCCCTTTATAAACATTACGGCAGGCAAGAGTCCCCATTTTACACATTACGGCAGGCAAGTGTCCCCATTTTACACATTACTGCAGGCAAGAGTCACCATTTTACACACTACGGCAGGCAAGTGTCCCCATTTTACATATTACAGCAGGCAAGTTTCCCCATTTTACACATTAAGGTAGGCAAGAGTCCCCATTTTACACATTACGGCAGACAAGTGTCCCCATGTGACACTTTACAGCAGGCAAGTGACCCCATTTAACACATTACGGCAGGTAAGTGATCCCATTTTACACATCACGGCAGGCAAGAGTCCCCATTTTACACATTACGGCAGGCAAGAGTTCCCATATGACACATAACTGCAGTCAAGAGTCCCCATTTTACACATTACGGCAGGCAAGTGTCCCCATTTTACACATTACGGCAGGCAAGAGTCCCCATTTTAAACATAACTGCAGTCAAGTGTCCCCATCTTACACATTACGGCAGGCAAGTGTCCCCATTTTAAACATAACTGCAGTCAAGAGTCCCCATTTTACACATTACGGCAGGCTATTGACCCCATTTTACACTTTACAGCAGGCAAGAGTCACCATTTGACACATTATGGCAGGTAAGAGTCCCATTTTACACATTACGGCAGGCAAGTTTCCCAATTTTACACATTACTGCTGGCAAGTTTCCCCATTTTACACATTAAGGCAGGCAAATTTCCCCATTTTACACAGTACGGCAGGCAAGTGTCCCTATTTTACACATTACGGCAGGCAAGTGTCCCCATTTTACACATTACGGCAGGCAAGAGTCCCCATTTTACACGTTACGGAAGGAAAGAGTCTCCATTTTACACATTACCGCAGGTAAGTGTCCCCATTTTACACATAATGGCAGGCAAGTTTCCCAATATTACACATTACGGCAGGCAAGTGTCCCCATTTTACACATTACGGTAGGCAAGAGTACCCATTTTACACATTATGACAGGCAAGCGTCCCAATTCTACACATTATGGCAGGCAAGTGTCCCCATTTAAAACATTACGGCAGGCAAGTGTCCCCATTTTACACATTATGGCAGGTAAGTGTCCCCATTTTTCACATTACGGTAGGCAAGAGTCCCCATTTTACACATTACAGCAGGCAAGAGACCCCATTCTACACATTACGTCAGGCAAGTGTCCCCATTTTACACATTACGGCAGGCAAGAGTCCCCTTTATAAACATTACGGCAGGCAAGAGTCCCCATTTTACACATTACGGCAGGCAAGTGTCCCCATTTTACACATTACTGCAGGCAAGTGTCCCCATTTTACACATTACGGCAGGCAAGTGACCCCATTCGACACATTACGGCATGCAAGTGACCCCATTTTACACATTACAACAGGCAAGAGTCGCCATTTTAATAATTACGGCAGGCAAGAATCCCCTCTATACAGATAACGGCAGCAATTTTCCCCATTTTACACATAACGGCAGGCAAGTGTCCCCATTTTACACATTACGGTAGGCAAGAGTACCCATTTTACACATTATGACAGGCAAGAGTCCCAATTCTACACATTATGGCAGGCAAGTGTCCCCATTTAAAACATTACGGCAGGCAAGTGTCCCCATTTTACACATTATGGCAGGCAAGTGTCCCCATTTTTCACATTACAGCAGGCAAGAGACCCCATTCTACACATTACGGCAGGCAAGTGTCCCCATTTTACACTTTACGGCAGGCAAGTGTATCCATTTTACACAAACGGTAGGCAAGTGTCCCCATTTTACACATTATGGCAGGCTATTGACCCCATTTTACACTTTACAGCAGGCAAGAGTCACCATTTGACACATTATGGCAGGTAAGAGTCCCATTTTACACATTACGGCAGGCAAGTTTCCCAATTTTACACATTACTGCTGGCAAGTTTCCCCATTTTACACATTACGGCAGGCAGATGTCCCCATTTTACACATTACGGCAGGCAAGTGTACCCATTTTACACATTACAGCAGGCAAATGTCCCAATTTTACACATTATGGCAGGCAAGTGTCCCATTTTACAGATTATGGCAGGCAAGTTTCCCCATTTTACACATTAAGGCAGGCAAGTGTCCCCATTTTACACAGTACGGCAGGCAAGTGTCCCTATTTTACACATTACGGCAGGCAAGTGTCCCCATTTTTCACATTACGGTAGGCAAGAGTCCCCATTTTACACATTATGACAGGCAAGAGTCCCAATTCTACACATTATGGCAGGCAAGTGTCCCCATTTAAAACATTACGGCAGGCAAGTGTCCCCATTTTACACATTATGGCAGGCAAGTGTCCCCATTTTTCACATTACGGTTGGCAAGAGTCCCAATTTTACACATTACAGCAGGCAAGAGACCCCATTCTACACATTACGGCAGGCAAGTGTCCCCATTTTACACTTTACGGCAGGCAAGTGTCTCCATTTTACACATTACGGTAGGCAAGTGTCCCCATTTTACACATTATGGCAGGCTATTGACCCCATTTTACACATTAAAACAGGCAAGAGTCGCCATTTTAATAATTACGGCAGGCAAGAATCCCCTCTATACAGATAACGGCAGCAATTTTCCCCATTTTACACATAACGGCAGGCAAGTGTCCCCATTTGACACATTATGGCAGGCAAGTGTCCCCATTTTTCACATTACGGTAGGCAAGAGTCCCCATTTTACACATTACAGCAGGCAAGAGACCCCATTCTACACATTACGGCAGGCAAGTGTCCCCATTTTAGACTTTACGGCAGGCAAGAGTCCCCTTTATAAACATTACGGCAGGCAAGAGTCCCCATTTTACACATTACGGCAGGCAAGTGTCCCCATTTTACACATTACTGCAGGCAAGTGTCCCCATTTTACACATTACGGCAGGCAAGTGACCCCATTCGACACATTACGGCATGCAAGTGACCCCATTTTACACATTACAACAGGCAAGAGTCGCCATATTACTAATTACGGCAGGCAAGAATCCCCTCTATACAGATAACGGCAGCAATTTTCCCCATTTTACACATAACGGCAGGCAAGTGTCCCCATTTTACACATTACGGTAGGCAAGAGTACACATTTTACACATTATGACAGGCAAGAGTCCCAATTATACACATTATGGCAGGCAAGTGTCCCCATTTAAAACATTACGGCAGGCAAATGTCCCCATTTTACACATTGTGGCAGGCAAGTGTCCCCATTTTTCACATTACGGTAGGCAAGAGTCCCCATTTTACACATTGCAGCAGGCAAGAGACCCCATTCTACACATTACGGCAGGCAAGTATCCCCATTTTACACTTTACGGCAGGCAAGAGTCCCCTTTATAAACATTACGGCAGGGAAGAGTCCCCATTTTACACATTACGGCAGACAAGTGTCCCCATTTTACACATTACTGCAGGCAAGTGTCCCCATTTTACACATTACGGCAGGCAAATGACCCCATTCGACACATTACGGCATGCAAGTGACCCCATTTTACACATTACAACAGGCAAGAGTCGCCATTTTACTAATTACGGCAGGCAAGAATCCCCTCTATACAGATAACGGCAGCAATTTTCCCCATTTTACACATAACGGCAGGCAAGTGTCCCCATTTTACACATTATGGCAGGCAAGTGTCCCCATTTTTCACATTACGGTAGGCAAGAGTCCCCATTTTACACATTACAGCAGGCAAGAGACCCCATTCTACACATTACGGCAGGCAAGTGTCCCCATTTTACACATTACTGCAGGCAAGAGTCCCCTTTATAAACATTACGGCAGGCAAGAGTCCCCATTTTACACATTTCGGCAGGGAAGTGTCCCCATTTTACACATTACTGCAGGCAAGTGTCCCCATTTTACACATTACGGCAGGCAAGTGACCCCATTCGACACATTACGGCATGCAAGTGACCCCATTTTACACATTACAACAGGCAAGAGTCGCCATTTTAATAATTACGGCAGGCAAGAATCCCCTCTATACAGATAACGGCAGCAATTTTCCCCATTTTACACATAACGGCAGGCAAGTGTCCCCATTTTACACATTACGGTAGGCAAGAGTACCCATTTTACACATTATGACAGGCAAGAGTCCCAATTCTACACATTATGGCAGGCAAGTGTCCCCATTTAAAACATTACGGCAGGCAAGTGTCCCCATTTTACACATTATGGCAGGCAAGTGTCTCCATTTTTCACATTACGGTAGGAGAGAGTCCCCATTTTACACATTACAGCAGGCAAGAGACCCCATTCTACACATTACGGCAGGCAAGTGTCCCCATTTTACACTTTACGGTAGGCAAGAGTCCCCTTTATAAACATTACGGCAGGCAAGAGTCCCCATTTTACACATTACGGCTGGCAAGCGTCCCCATTTTACACATTACTGCAGGCAAGAGTCCCCTTTATAAACATTACGGCAGGCAAGAGTCCCCATTTTACACATTACGGCAGGCAAGTGTCCCCATTTTACACATTACTGCAGGCAAGAGTCACCATTTTACACACTACGGCAGGCAAGTGTCCCCATTTTACATATTACAGCAGGCAAGTTTCCCCATTTTACACATTAAGGTAGGCAAGAGTCCCCATTTTACACATTACGGCAGACAAGTGTCCCCATGTGACACTTTACAGCAGGCAAGTGACCCCATTTAACACATTACGGCAGGTAAGTGATCCCATTTTACACATCATGGCAGGCAAGAGTCCCCATTTTACACATTACGGCAGGCAAGAGTTCCCATATGACACATAACTGCAGTCAAGAGTCCCCATTTTACACATTACGGCAGGCAAGTGTCCCCATTTTACACATTACGGCAGGCAAGAGTCCCCATTTTAAACATAACTGCAGTCAAGTGTCCCCATCTTACACATTACGGCAGGCAAGTGTCCCCATTTTAAACATAACTGCAGTCAAGAGTCCCCATTTTACACATTACGGCAGGCTATTGACCCCATTTTACACTTTACAGCAGGCAAGAGTCACCATTTGACACATTATGGCAGGTAAGAGTCCCATTTTACACATTACGGCAGGCAAGTTTCCCAATTTTACACATTACTGCTGGCAAGTTTCCCCATTTTACACATTACGGCAGGCAGATGTCCCCATTTTACACATTACGGCAGGCAAGTGTCCCCATTTTACACATTACAGCAGGCAAATGTCCCAATTTTACACATTACGGCAGGCAAGTGTCCCATTTTACACATTATGGCAGGCAAGTTTCCCCATTTTACACATTAAGGCAGGCAAGTGTCCCCATTTTACACAGTACGGCAGGCAAGTATCCCTATTTTACACATTACGGCAGGCAAGTGTCCCCATTTTACACATTACGGCAGGCAAGTGTCCCCATTTTACACATTACGGCAGGCAAGAGTCCCCATTTTACACGTTACGGAAGGAAAGAGTCTCCATTTTACACATTACCGCAGGTAAGTGTCCCCATTTTACACATAATGGCAGGCAAGTTTCCCAATATTACACATTACGGCAGGCAAGTGTCCCCATTTTACACATTACGGTAGGCAAGAGTACCCATTTTACACATTATGACAGGCAAGCGTCCTAATTCTACACATTATGGCAGGCAAGTGTCCCCATTTAAAACATTACGGCAGGCAAGTGTCCCCATTTTACACATTATGGCAGGTAAGTGTCCCCATTTTTCACATTACGGTAGGCAAGAGTCCCCATTTTACACATTACAGCAGGCAAGAGACCCCATTCTACACATTACGTCAGGCAAGTGTCCCCATTTTACACTTTACGGCAGGCAAGAGTCCCCTTTATAAACATTACGGCAGGCAAGAGTCCCCATTTTACACATTACGGCAGGCAAGTGTCCCCATTTTACACATTACTGCAGGCAAGTGTCCCCATTTTACACATTACGGCAGGCAAGTGACCCCATTCGACACATTACGGCATGCAAGTGACCCCATTTTACACATTACAACAGGCAAGAGTCGCCATTTTAATAATTACGGCAGGCAAGAATCCCCTCTATACAGATAACGGCAGCAATTTTCCCCATTTTACACATAACGGCAGGCAAGTGTCCCCATTTTACACATTACGGTAGGCAAGAGTACCCATTTTACACATTATGACAGGCAAGAGTCCCAATTCTACACATTATGGCAGGCAAGTGTCCCCATTTAAAACATTACGGCAGGCAAGTGTCCCCATTTTACACATTATGGCAGGCAAGTGTCCCCATTTTTCACATTACAGCAGGCAGGAGACTACATTCTACACATTACGGCAGGCAAGTGTCCCCATTTTACACTTTACGGCAGGCAAGTGTCTCCATTTTACACAAACGGTAGGCAAGTGTCCCCATTTTACACATTATGGCAGGCTATTGACCCCATTTTACACTTTACAGCAGGCAAGAGTCACCATTTGACACATTATGGCAGGTAAGAGTCCCATTTTACACATTACGGCAGGCAAGTTTCCCAATTTTACACATTACTGCTGGCAAGTTTCCCCATTTTACACATTACGGCAGGCAGATGTCCCCATTTTACACATTACGGCAGGCAAGTGTCCCCATTTTACAAATTACAGCAGGCAAATGTCCCAATTTTACACATTATGGCAGGCAAGTGTCCCATTTTACACATTATGGCAGGCAAGTTTCCCCATTTTACACATTAAGGCAGGCAAGTGTCCCCATTTTACACAGTACGGCAGGCAAGTGTCCGTATTTTACACATTACGGCAGGCAAGTGTCCCCATTTTTCACATTACGGTAGGCAAGAGTCCCCATTTTACACATTACAGCAGGCAAGTGTCCCCATTTTACACATTATGACAGGCAAGAGTCCCCATTTTACACATTACGGAAGGAAAGAGTCTCCATTTTACATATTACCGCAGGTAAGTGTCTCCATTTTACACATAATGGCAGGCAAGTTTCCCAATATTACACATTACGGCAGGCAAGTGTCCCCATTTTACACATTACGGTAGGCAAGAGTACCCATTTTACACATTATGACCGGCAAGAGTCCCAATTCTACACATTATGGCAGGCAAGTGTCCCCATTTAAAACATTACGGCAGGCAAGTGTCCCCATTTTACACATTATGGCAGGCAAGTGTCCCCATTTTTCACATTACGGTAGGAGAGAGTCCCCATTTTACACATTACAGCAGGCAAGAGACCCCATTCTACACATTACGGCAGGCAAGTGTCCCCATTTTACACTTTACGGTAGGCAAGAGTCCCCTTTATAAACATTACGGCAGGCAAGAGTCCCCATTTTACACATTACGGCAGGCAAGTGTCCCCATTTTACACATTACTGCAGGCAAGAGTCCCCTTTATAAACATTACGGCAGGCAAGAGTCCCCATTTTACACATTACGGCAGGCAAGTGTCCCCATTTTACACATTACTGCAGGCAAGAGTCACCATTTTACACACTACGGCAGGCAAGTGTCCCCATTTTACATATTACAGCAGGCAAGTTTCCCCATTTTACACATTAAGGTAGGCAAGAGTCCCCATTTTACACATTACGGCAGACAAGTGTCCCCATGTGACACTTTACAGCAGGCAAGTGACCCCATTTAACACATTACGACAGGTAAGTGATCCCATTTTACACATCACGGCAGGCAAGAGTCCCCATTTTACACATTACGGCAGGCAAGAGTTCCCATATGACACATAACTGCAGTCAAGAGTCCCCATTTTACACATTACGGCAGGCAAGTGTCCCCATTTTACACATTACGGCAGGCAAGAGTCCCCATTTTAAACATAACTGCAGTCAAGTGTCCCCATCTTACACATTACGGCAGGCAAGTGTCCCCATTTTAAACATAACTGCAGTCAAGAGTCCCCATTTTACACATTACGGCAGGCTATTGACCCCATTTTACACTTTACAGCAGGCAAGAGTCACCATTTGACACATTATGGCAGGTAAGAGTCCCATTTTACACATTACGGCAGGCAAGTTTCCCAATTTTACACATTACTGCTGGCAAGTTTCCCCATTTTACACATTACGGCAGGCAGATGTCCCCATTTTACACATTACGGCAGGCAAGTGTCCCCATTTTACACATTACAGCAGGCAAATGTCCCAATTTTACACATTACGGCAGGCAAGTGTCCCATTTTACACATTATGGCAGGCAAGTTTCCCCATTTTACACATTAAGGTAGGAAAATTTCCCCATTTTACACAGTACGGCAGGCAAGTGTCCCTATTTTACACATTACGGCAGGCAAGTGTCCCCATTTTACACATTACGGCAGGCAAGTGTCCCCATTTTACACATTACGGCAGGCAAGAGTCCCCATTTTACACGTTACGGAAGGAAAGAGTCTCCATTTTACACATTACCGCAGGTAAGTGTCCCCATTTTACACATAATGGCAGGCAAGTTTCCCAATATTACACATTACGGCAGGCAAGTGTCCCCATTTTACACATTACGGTAGGCAAGAGTACCCATTTTACACATTATGACAGGCAAGCGTCCCAATTCTACACATTATGGCAGGCAAGTGTCCCCATTTAAAACATTACGGCAGGCAAGTGTCCCCATTTTACACATTATGGCAGGTAAGTGTCCCCATTTTTCACATTACGGTAGGCAAGAGTCCCCATTTTACAGATTACAGCAGGCAAGAGACCCCATTCTACACATTACGTCAGGCAAGTGTCCCCATTTTACACTTTACGGCAGGCAAGAGTCCCCTTTATAAACATTACGGCAGGCAAGAGTCCCCATTTTACACATTACGGCAGGCAAGTGTCCCCATTTTACACATTACTGCAGGCAAGTGTCCCCATTTTACACATTACGGCAGGCAAGTGACCCCATTCGACACATTACGGCATGCAAGTGACCCCATTTTACACATTACAACAGGCAAGAGTCGCCATTTTAATAATTACGGCAGGCAAGAATCCCCTCTATACAGATAACGGCAGCAATTTTCCCCATTTTACACATAACGGCAGGCAAGTGTCCCCATTTTACACATTACGGTAGGCAAGAGTACCCATTTTACACATTATGACAGGCAAGAGTCCCAATTCTACACATTATGGCAGGCAAGTGTCCCCATTTAAAACATTACGGCAGGCAAGTGTCCCCATTTTACACATTATGGCAGGCAAGTGTCCCCATTTTTCACATTACAGCAGGCAAGAGACCCCATTCTACACATTACGGCAGGCAAGTGTCCCCATTTTACACTTTACGGCAGGCAAGTGTCTCCATTTTACACAAACGGTAGGCAAGTGTCCCCATTTTACACATTATGGCAGGCTATTGACCCCATTTTACACTTTACAGCAGGCAAGAGTCACCATTTGACACATTATGGCAGGTAAGAGTCCCATTTTACACATTACGGCAGGCAAGTTTCCCAATTTTACACATTACTGCTGGCAAGTTTCCCAATTTTACACATTACGGCAGGCAGATGTCCCCATTTTACACATTACGGCAGGCAAGTGTCCCCATTTTACAAATTACAGCAGGCAAATGTCCCAATTTTACACATTATGGCAGGCAAGTGTCCCATTTTACACATTATGGCAGGCAAGTTTCCCCATTTTACACATTAAGGCAGGCAAGTGTCCCCATTTTACACAGTACGGCAGGCAAGTGTCCCTATTTTACACATTACGGCAGGCAAGTGTCCCCATTTTTCACATTACGGTAGGCAAGAGTCTCCATTTTACATATTACCGCAGGCAAGTGTCCCCATTTTACACATTACTGCAGGCAAGTGTCCCCATTTTACACATTACGGCAGGCAAGTGACCCCATTCGACACATTACGGCATGCAAGTGACCCCATTTTACACATTACAACAGGCAAGAGTCGCCATTTTAATAATTACGGCAGGCAAGAATCCCCTCTATACAGATAACGGCAGCAATTTTCCCCACTTTACACATTACGGCAGGCAAGTGTCCCCATTTTACACTTTACGGCAGGCAAGAGTCCCCTTTATAAACATTATGGCAGGCAAGAGTCCCCATTTTACACATTACGGCAGGCAAGTGTCCCCATTTTACACATTACTGCAGGCAAGAGTCCCCATTTTACACATTACGGCAGGCAAGTGTCCCCATTTTACATATTACGGCAGGCAAGTTTCCCCATTTTACACATTACGGTAGGCAAGAGTCCCCATTTTACACATTACGGCAGGCAAGTGACCCCATTTAACACATTACGGCAGGTAAGTGATCCCATTTTACACATCACGGCAGGCAAGAGTACCCATTTTACACATTATGGCAGGCAAGAGTTCCCATTTGACACATAACTGCAGTCAAGAGTCCCCATTTTATACATTACGGCAGGCAAGTGTCCCCATTTTACACATTACGGCAGGCTATTGACCCCATTTTACACTTTACAGCAGGCAAGAGTCACCATTTGACACATTATGGCAGGTAAGAGTCCCATTTTACACATTACGGCAGGCAAGTTTCCCAATTTTACACATTACTGCTGGCAAGTTTCCCCATTTTACACATTACGGCAGGCAGATGTCCTCATTTTACACATTACGGCAGGCAAGTGTCCCCATTTTACACATTACGGCAGGCAAGTGACCCCATTCGACACATTACGGCATGCAAGTGACCCCATTTTACACATTACAACAGGCAAGAGTCGTCATTTAAAAATTACGGCAGGCAAGAATCCCCTCTATACAGATAACGGCAGCAATTTCCCCCATTTTACACATAACGGCAGGCAAGTGTCCCCATTTTACACATTACGGTAGGCAAGAGTACCCATTTTACACATTATGACAGGCAAGAGTCCCAATTCTACACATTATGGCAGGCAAGTGTCCCCATTTAAAACATTACGGCAGGCAAGTGTCCCCATTTTACACATTATGGCAGGCAAGTGTCCCCATTTTTCACATTACGGTAGGCAAGAGTCCCCATTTTACACATTACAGCAGGCAAGAGACCCCATTCTACACATTACGGCAGGCAAATGTGTCTCCATTTTACACTTTACGGCAGGCAAGTGTCCACATTTTACACATTACGGTAGGCAAGTGTCCCCATTTTACACATTACGGCAGACAAGTGTCCCCATGTGACACTTTACAGCAGGCAAGTGACCCCATTTAACACATTACGGCAGGTAAGTGATCCCATTTTACACATCATGGCAGGCAAGAGTCCCCATTTTACACATTACGGCAGGCAAGAGTTCCCATATGACACATAACTGCAGTCAAGAGTCCCCATTTTACACATTAAGGCAGGCAAGTGTCCCCATTTTACACATTACGGCAGGCAAGAGTCCCCATTTTAAACATAACTGCAGTCAAGTGTCCCCATCTTACACATTACGGCAGGCAAGTGTCCCCATTTTAAACATAACTGCAGTCAAGAGTCCCCATTTTACACATTACGGCAGGCTATTGACCCCATTTTACACTTTACAGCAGGCAAGAGTCACCATTTGACACATTATGGCAGGTAAGAGTCCCATTTTACACATTACGGCAGGCAAGTTTCCCAATTTTACACATTACTGCTGGCAAGTTTCCCCATTTTACACATTACGGCAGGCAAGAGTCCCCATTTTACACATTACGGCAGGCAAGTGTCCCCATTTTACACATTACAGCAGGCAAATGTCCCAATTTTACACATTACGGCAGGCAAGTGTCCCATTTTACACATTATGGCAGGCAAGTTTCCCCATTTTACACATTAAGGCAGGCAAATTTCCCCATTTTACACAGTACGGCAGGCAAGTGTCCCTATTTTACACATTACGGCAGGCAAGTGTCCCCATTTTACACATTACGGCAGGCAAGTGTCCCCATTTTACACATTACGGCAGGCAAGAGTCCCCATTTTACACGTTACGGAAGGAAAGAGTCTCCATTTTACACATTACCGCAGGTAAGTGTCCCCATTTTACACATAATGGCAGGCAAGTTTCCCAATATTACACATTACGGCAGGCAAGTGTCCCCATTTTACACATTACGGTAGGCAAGAGTACCCATTTTACACATTATGACAGGCAAGCGTCCCAATTCTACACATTATGGCAGGCAAGTGTCCCCATTTAAAACATTACGGCAGGCAAGTGTCCCCATTTTACACATTATGGCAGGTAAGTGTCCCCATTTTTCACATTACGGTAGGCAAGAGTCCCCATTTTACACATTACAGCAGGCAAGAGACCCCATTCTACACATTACGTCAGGCAAGTGTCCCCATTTTACACTTTACGGCAGGCAAGAGTCCCCTTTATAAACATTACGGCAGGCAAGAGTCCCCATTTTACACATTATGGCAGGCAAGTGTCCCCATTTTACACATTACTGCAGGCAAGTGTCCCCATTTTACACATTACGGCAGGCAAGTTACCCCATTCGACACATTACGGCATGCAAGTGACCCCATTTTACACATTACAACAGGCAAGAGTCGCCATTTTAATAATTACGGCAGGCAAGAATCCCCTCTATACAGATAACGGCAGCAATTTTCCCCATTTTACACATAACGGCAGGCAAGTGTCCCCATTTTACACATTACGGTAGGCAAGAGTACCCATTTTACACATTATGACAGGCAAGAGTCCCAATTCTACACATTATGGCAGGCAAGTGTCCCCATTTAAAACATTACGGCAGGCAAGTGTCCCCATTTTACACATTATGGCAGGCAAGTGTCCCCATTTTTCACATTACGGTAGGCAAGAGTCCCCATTTTACACATTACAGCAGGCAAGAGACCCCATTCTACACATTACGGCAGGCAAATGTGTCTCCATTTTACACTTTACGGCAGGCAAGTGTCCACATTTTACACATTACGGTAGGCAAGTGTCCCCATTTTACACATTACGGCAGACAAGTGTCCCCATGTGACACTTTACAGCAGGCAAGTGACCCCATTTAACACATTACGGCAGGTAAGTGATCCCATTTTACACATCATGGCAGGCAAGAGTCCCCATTTTACACATTACGGCAGGCAAGAGTTCCCATATGACACATAACTGCAGTCAAGAGTCCCCATTTTACACATTAAGGCAGGCAAGTGTCCCCATTTTACACATTACGGCAGGCAAGAGTCCCCATTTTAAACATAACTGCAGTCAAGTGTCCCCATCTTACACATTACGGCAGGCAAGTGTCCCCATTTTAAACATAACTGCAGTCAAGAGTCCCCATTTTACACATTACGGCAGGCTATTGACCCCATTTTACACTTTACAGCAGGCAAGAGTCACCATTTGACACATTATGGCAGGTAAGAGTCCCATTTTACACATTACGGCAGTCAAGTTTCCCAATTTTACACATTACTGCTGGCAAGTTTCCCCATTTTACACATTACGGCAGGCAAGAGTCCCCATTTTACACATTACGGCAGGCAAGTGTCCCCATTTTACACATTACAGCAGGCAAATGTCCCAATTTTACACATTACGGCAGGCAAGTGTCCCATTTTACACATTATGGCAGGCAAGTTTCCCCATTTTACACATTAAGGCAGGCAAATTTCCCCATTTTACACAGTACGGCAGGCAAGTGTCCCTATTTTACACATTACGGCAGGCAAGTGTCCCCATTTTACACATTACGGCAGGCAAGTGTCCCCATTTTACACATTACGGCAGGCAAGAGTCCCCATTTTACACGTTACGGAAGGAAAGAGTCTCCATTTTACACATTACCGCAGGTAAGTGTCCCCATTTTACACATAATGGCAGGCAAGTTTCCCAATATTACACATTACGGCAGGCAAGTGTCCCCATTTTACACATTACGGTAGGCAAGAGTACCCATTTTACACATTATGACAGGCAAGCGTCCCAATTCTACACATTATGGCAGGCAAGTGTCCCCATTTAAAACATTACGGCAGGCAAGTGTCCCCATTTTACACATTATGGCAGGTAAGTATCCCCATTTTTCACATTACGGTAGGCAAGAGACCCCATTTTACACATTACAGCAGGCAAGAGACCCCATTCTACACATTACGTCAGGCAAGTGTCCCCATTTTACACTTTACGGCAGGCAAGAGTCCCCTTTATAAACATTACGGCAGGCAAGAGTCCCCATTTTACACATTATGGCAGGCAAGTGTCCCCATTTTACACATTACTGCAGGCAAGTGTCCCCATTTTACACATTACGGCAGGCAAGTTACCCCATTCGACACATTACGGCATGCAAGTGACCCCATTTTACACATTACAACAGGCAAGAGTCGCCATTTTAATAATTACGGCAGGCAAGAATCCCCTCTATACAGATAACGGCAGCAATTTTCCCCATTTTACACATAACGGCAGGCAAGTGTCCCCATTTTACACATTACGGTAGGCAAGAGTACCCATTTTACACATTATGACAGGCAAGAGTCCCAATTCTACACATTATGGCAGGCAAGTGTCCCCATTTAAAACATTACGGCAGGCAAGTGTCCCCATTTTACACATTATGGCAGGCAAGTGTCCCCATTTTTCACATTACAGCAGGCAAGAGACCCCATTCTACACATTACGGCAGGCAAGTGTCCCCATTTTACACTTTACGGCAGGCAAGTGTCTCCATTTTACACAAACGGTAGGCAAGTGTCCCCATTTTACACATTATGGCAGGCTATTGACCCCATTTTACACTTTACAGCAGGCAAGAGTCACCATTTGACACATTATGGCAGGTAAGAGTCCCATTTTACACATTACGGCAGGCAAGTTTCCCAATTTTACACATTACTGCTGGCAAGTTTCCCCATTTTACACATTACGGCAGGCAGATGTCCCCATTTTACACATTACGGCAGGCAAGTGTCCCCATTTTACACATTACAGCAGGCAAATGTCCCAATTTTACACATTATGGCAGGCAAGTGTCCCATTTTACACATTATGGCAGGCAAGTTTCCCCATTTTACACATTAAGGCAGGCAAGTGTCCCCATTTTACACAGTACGGCAGGCAAGTGTCCCTATTTTACACATTACGGCAGGCAAGTGTCCCCATTTTTCACATTACGGTAGGCAAGAGTCCCCATTTTACACATTACAGCAGGCAAGTGTCCCCATTTTACACATTACGACAGGCAAGAGTCCCCATTTTACACATTACGGAAGGAAAGAGTCTCCATTTTACATATTACCGCAGGTAAGTGTCTCCATTTTACACATAATGGCAGGCAACTGTCCCCATTTTACTTATTACGGCAGGCAAGTTTCCCCATTTTACACATTACGGTAGGCAAGAGTCCCCATTTTACACATTACGGCAGGCAAGTGACCCCATTTAACATATTACGGCAGGTAAGTGATCCCATTTTACACGTCACGGCAGGCTAGAGTCCCCATTTTAAACATTACGGCAGGCAAGAGTTCCCATTTGACACATAACTGCAGTCAAGAGTCCCCATTTTACACATTACGGCAGGCAAGTGTCCCCATTTTACACATTACGGCAGGCTATTGACCCCATTTTACACTTTACAGCAGGCAAGAGTCACCATTTGACACATTATGGCAGGTAAGAGTCCCATTTTACACATTACGGCAGGCAAGTTTCCCAATTTTACACATTACTGCTGGCAAGTTTCCCCATTTTACACATTACGGCAAGCAGATGTCCCCATTTTACACATTACGGCAGGCAAGTGTCCCCATTTTACACATTACGGCAGGCAAGTGACCCCAATCGACACATTACGGCATGCAAGTGACCCCATTTTACACATTACAACAGGCAAGAGTCGCCATTTTAATAATTACGGCAGGCAAGAATCCCCTCTATACAGATAACGGCAGCAATTTTCCCCATTTTACACATAACGGCAAGCAAGTGTCCCCATTTTAAACATTACGGTAGGCAAGAGTACCCATTTTACACATTATGACAGGCAAGAGTCCCAATTCTACACATTATGGCAGGCAAGTGTCCCCATTTAAAACATTACGGCAGGCAAGTGTCCCCATTTTACACATTATGGCAGGCAAGTGTCCCCATTTTTCACATTACGGTTGGCAAGAGTCCCCATTTTACACATTACAGCAGGCAAGAGACCCCATTCTACACATTACGGCAGGCAAGTGTCCCCATTTTACACTTTACGGCAGGCAAGTGTCTCCATTTTACACATTACGGTAGGCAAGTGTCCCCATTTTACACATTATGGCAGGCTATTGACCCCATTTTACACATTAAAACAGGCAAGAGTCGCCATTTTACGAATTACGGCAGGCAAGAAACCCCTCTATACAGATAACGTCAGCAATTTTCCCCATTTTACACATAACGGCAGGCAAGTGTCCCCATTTGACACATTATGGCAGGCAAGTGTCCCCATTTTTCACATTACGGTAGGCAAGAGTCCCCATTTTACACATTACAGCAGGCAAGAGACCCCATTCTACACATTACGGCAGGCAAGTGTCCCCATTTTACACTTTACGGCAGGCAAGAGTCCCCTTTATAAACATTACGGCAGGCAAGAGTCCCCATTTTACACATTACGGCAGGCAAGTGTCCCCATTTTACACATTACTGCAGGCAAGTGTCCCCATTTTACACATTATGGCAGGCAAGTGACCCCATTCGACACATTACGGCATGCAAGTGACCCCATTTTACACATTACAACAGGCAAGAGTCGCCATATTACTAATTACGGCAGGCAAGAATCCCCTCTATACAGATAACGGCAGCAATTTTCCCCATTTTACACATAACGGCAGGCAAGTGTCCCCATTTTACACATTACGGTAGGCAAGAGTACACATTTTACACATTATGACAGGCAAGAGTCCCAATTTTACACATTACAGCAGGCAAGAGACCCCATTCTACACATTACGGCAGGCAAGTGTCCCCATTTTACACTTTACGGCAGGCAAGTGTCTCCATTTTACACATTACGGTAGGCAAGTGTCCCCATTTTACACATTATGGCAGGCTATTGACCCCATTTTACACATTAAAACAGGCAAGAGTCGCCATTTTACGAATTACGGCAGGCAAGAAACCCCTCTATACAGATAACGTCAGCAATTTTCCCCATTTTACACATAACGGCAGGCAAGTGTCCCCATTTGACACATTATGGCAGGCAAGTGTCCCCATTTTTCACATTACGGTAGGCAAGAGTCCCCATTTTACACATTACAGCAGGCAAGAGACCCCATTCTACACATTACGGCAGGCAAGTGTCCCCATTTTACACTTTACGGCAGGCAAGAGTCCCCTTTATAAACATTACGGCAGGCAAGAGTCCCCATTTTACACATTACGGCAGGCAAGTGTCCCCATTTTACACATTACTGCAGGCAAGTGTCCCCATTTTACACATTATGGCAGGCAAGTGACCCCATTCGACACATTACGGCATGCAAGTGACCCCATTTTACACATTACAACAGGCAAGAGTCGCCATATTACTAATTACGGCAGGCAAGAATCCCCTCTATACAGATAACGGCAGCAATTTTCCCCATTTTACACATAACGGCAGGCAAGTGTCCCCATTTTACACATTACGGTAGGCAAGAGTACACATTTTACACATTATGACAGGCAAGAGTCCCAATTATACACATTATGGCAGGCAAGTGTCCCCATTTAAAACATTACGGCAGGCAAATGTCCCCATTTTACACATTGTGGCAGGCAAGTGTCCCCATTTTTCACATTACGGTAGGCAAGAGTCCCCATTTTACACATTGCAGCAGGCAAGAGACCCCATTCTACACATTACGGCAGGCAAGTGTCCCCATTTTACACTTTACGGCAGGCAAGAGTCCCCTTTATAAACATTACGGCAGGCAAGAGTCCCCATTTTACACATTACGGCAGACAAGTGTCCCCATTTTACACATTACTGCAGGCAAGTGTCCCCATTTTACACATTACGGCAGGCAAATGACCCCATTCGACACATTACGGCATGCAAGTGACCCCATTTTACACATTACAACAGGCAAGAGTCGCCATTTTACTAATTACGGCAGGCAAGAATCCCCTCTATACAGATAACGGCAGCAATTTTCCGCATTTTACACATAACGGCAGGCAAGTGTCCCCATTTTACACATTATGGCAGGCAAGTGTCCCCATTTTTCACATTACGGTAGGCAAGAGTCCCCATTTTATACATTACAGCAGGCAAGAGACCCCATTCTACACATTACGGCAGGCAAGTGTCCCCATTTTACACATTACTGCAGGCAAGAGTCCCCTTTATAAACATTACGGCAGGCAAGAGTCCCCATTTTACACATTTCGGCAGGGAAGTGTCCCCATTTTACACATTACTGCAGGCAAGTGTCCCCATTTTACACATTACGGCAGGCAAGTGACCCCATTCGACACATTACGGCATGCAAGTGACCCCATTTTACACATTACAACAGGCAAGAGTCGCCATTTTAATAATAACGGCAGGCAAGAATCCCCTCTATACAGATAACGGCAGCAATTTTCCCCATTTTACACATAACGGCAGGCAAGTGTCCCCATTTTACACATTACGGTAGGCAAGAGTACCCATTTTACACATTATGACAGGCAAGAGTCCCAATTCTACACATTATGGCAGGCAAGTGTCCCCATTTAAAACATTACGGCAGGCAAGTGTCCCCATTTTACACATTATGGCAGGCAAGTGTCCCCATTTTTCACATTACGGTAGGAGAGAGTCCCCATTTTACACATTACAGCAGGCAAGAGACCCCATTCTACTCATTACGGCAGGCAAGTGTCCCCATTTTACACTTTACGGTAGGCAAGAGTCCCCTTTATAAACATTACGGCAGGCAAGAGTCCCCATTTTACACATTACGGCAAGCAAGCGTCCCCATTTTACACATTACTGCAGGCAAGAGTCCCCTTTATAAACATTACGGCAGGCAAGAGTCCCCATTTTACACATTACGGCAGGCAAGTGTCCCCATTTTACACATTACTGCAGGCAAGAGTCACCATTTTACACACTACGGCAGGCAAGTGTCCCCATTTTACATATTACAGCAGGCAAGTTTCCCCATTTTACACATTAAGGTAGGCAAGAGTCCCCATTTTACACATTACGGCAGACAAGTGTCCCCATGTGACACTTTACAGCAGGCAAGTGACCCCATTTAACACATTACGGCAGGTAAGTGATCCCATTTTACACATCACGGCAGGCAAGAGTCCCCATTTTACACATTACGGCAGGCAAGAGTTCCCATATGACACATAACTGCAGTCAAGAGTCCCCATTTTACACATTACGGCAGGCAAGTGTCCCCATTTTACACATTACGTCAGGCAAGAGTCCCCATTTTAAACATAACTGCAGTCAAGTGTCCCCATCTTACACATTACAGCAGGCAAGTGTCCCCATTTTAAACATAACTGCAGTCAAGAGTCCCCATTTTACACATTACGGCAGGCTATTGACCCCATTTTACACTTTACAGCAGGCAAGAGTCACCATTTGACACATTATGGCAGGTAAGAGTCCCATTTTACACATTACGGCAGGCAAGTTTCCCAATTTTACACATTACTACTGGCAAGTTTCCCCATTTTACACATTACGGCAGGCAGATGTCCCCATTTTACACATTACGGCAGGCAAGTGTCCCCATTTTACACATTACAGCAGGCAAATGTCCCAATTTTACACATTACGGCAGGCAAGAGTCACCATTTTACACACTACGGCAGGCAAGTGTCCCCATTTTACATATTACAGCAGGCAAGTTTCCCCATTTTACACATTAAGGTAGGCAAGAGTCCCCATTTTACACATTACGGCAGACAAGTGTCTCCCCATGTGACACTTTACAGCAGGCAAGTGACCCCATTTAACACATTACGGCAGGTAAGTGATCCCATTTTACACATCACGGCAGGCAAGAGTCCCCTTTATAAACATTATGGCAGGCAAGAGTCCCCATTTTACACATTACGGCAGGCAAGTTTCCCCATTTTACACATTACTGCAGGCAAGAGTCCCCATTTTACACATTACGGCAGGCAAGTGTCCCCATTTTACATATTACGGCAGGCAAGTTTCCCCATTTTACACATTACGGTAGGCAAGAGTCCCCATTTTACACATTACGGCAGGCAAGTGACCCCATTTAACACATTACGGCAGGTAAGTGATCCCATTTTACACATCACGGCAGGCAAGAGTACCCATTTTACACATTACGGCAGGCAAGAGTTCCCATTTGACACATAACTGCAGTCAAGAGTCCCCATTTTATACATTACGGCAGGCAAGTGTCCCCATTTTACACATTACGGCAGGCTATTGACCCCATTTTACACTTTCCAGCAGGCAAGAGTCACCATTTGACACATTATGGCAGGTAAGAGTCCCATTTTACACATTACGGCAGGCAAGTTTCCCAATTTTACACATTACTGCTGGCAAGTTTCCCCATTTTACACATTACGGCAGGCAGATGTCCTCATTTTACACATTACGGCAGGCAAGTGTCCCCATTTTACACATTACGGCAGGCAAGTGACCCCATTCGACACATTACGGCATGCAAGTGACCCCATTTTACACATTACAACAGGCAAGAGTCGTCATTTAAAAATTACGGCAGGCAAGAATCCCCTCTATACAGATAATGGCAGCAATTTCCCCCATTTTACACATAACGGCAGGCAAGTGTCCCCATTTTACACATTACGGTAGGCAAGAGTACCCATTTTACACATTATGACAGGCAAGAGTCCCAATTCTACACATTATGGCAGGCAAGTGTCCCCATTTAAAACATTACGGCAGGCAAGTGTCCCCATTTTACACATTATGGCAGGCAAGTGTCCCCATTTTTTACATTACGGTAGGCAAGAGTCCCCATTTTACACATTACAGCAGGCAAGAGACCCCATTCTACACATTACGGAAGGCAAATGTGTCTCCATTTTACACTTTACGGCAGGCAAGTGTCCACATTTTACACATTACGGTAGGCAAGTGTCCCCATTTTACACATTACGGCAGACAAGTGTCCCCATGTGACACTTTACAGCAGGCAAGTGACCCCATTTAACACATTACGGCAGGTAAGTGATCCCATTTTACACATCATGGCAGGCAAGAGTCCCCATTTTACACATTACGGCAGGCAAGAGTTCCCATATGACACATAACTGCAGTCAAGAGTCCCCATTTTACACATTACGGCAGGCAAGTGTCCCCATTTTACACATTACGGCAGGCAAGAGTCCCCATTTTAAACATAACTGCAGTCAAGTGTCCCCATCTTACACATTACGGCAGGCAAGTGTCCCCATTTTAAACATAACTGCAGTCAAGAGTCCCCATTTTACACATTACGGCAGGCTATTGACCCCATTTTACACTTTACAGCAGGCAAGAGTCACCATTTGACACATTATGGCAGGTAAGAGTCCCATTTTACACATTACGGCAGGCAAGTTTCCCAATTTTACACATTACTGCTGGCAAGTTTCCCCATTTTACACATTACGGCAGGCAGATGTCCCCATTTTACACATTACGGCAGGCAAGTGTCCCCATTTTACACATTACAGCAGGCAAATGTCCCAATTTTACACATTACGGCAGGCAAGTGTCCCATTTTACACATTATGGCAGGCAAGTTTCCCCATTTTACACATTAAGGCAGGCAAATTTCCCCATTTTACACAGTACGGCAGGCAAGTGTCCCTATTTTACACATTACGGCAGGCAAGTGTCCCCATTTTACACATTACGGCAGGCAAGTGTCCCCATTTTACACATTACGGCAGGCAAGAGTCCCCATTTTACACGTTACGGAAGGAAAGAGTCTCCATTTTACACATTACCGCAGGTAAGTGTCCCCATTTTACACATAATGGCAGGCAAGTTTCACAATATTACACATTACGGCAGGCAAGTGTCCCCATTTTACACATTACGGTAGGCAAGAGTCCCCATTTTACACATTACAGCAGGCAAGAGACCCCATTCTACACATTACGTCAGGCAAGTGTCCCCATTTTACACTTTACGGCAGACAAGAGTCCCCTTTATAAACATTACGGCAGGCAAGAGTCCCCATTTTACACATTACGGCAGGCAAGTGTCCCCATTTTACACATTACTGCAGGGAAGTGTCCCCATTTTACACATTACGGCAGGCAAGTTACCCCATTCGACACATTACGGCATGCAAGTGACCCCATTTTACACATTACAACAGGCAAGAGTCGCCATTTTAATAATTACGGCAGGCAAGAATCCCCTCTATACAGATAACGGCAGCAATTTTCCCCATTTTACACATAACGGCAGGCAAGTGTCCCCATTTTACACATTACGGTAGGCAAGAGTACCCATTTTACACATTATGACAGGCAAGAGTCCCAATTCTACACATTATGGCAGGCAAGTGTCCCCATTTAAAACATTACGGCAGGCAAGTGTCCCCATTTTACACATTATGGCAGGCAAGTGTCCCCATTTTTCACATTACAGCAGGCAAGAGACCCCATTCTACACATTACGGCAGGCAAGTGTCCCCATTTTACACTTTACGGCAGGCAAGTGTCTCCATTTTACACAAACGGTAGGCAAGTGTCCCCATTTTACACATTATGGCAGGCTATTGACCCCATTTTACACTTTACAGCAGGCAAGAGTCACCATTTGACACATTATGGCAGGTAAGAGTCCCATTTTACACATTACGGCAGGCAAGTTTCCCAATTTTACACATTACTGCTGGCAAGTTTCCCCCTTTTACACATTACGGCAGGCAGATGTCCCCATTTTACACATTACGGCAGGCAAGTGTCCCCATTTTACACATTACAGCAGGCAAATGTCCCAATTTTACACATTATGGCAGGCAAGTGTCCCATTTTACACATTATGGCAGGCAAGTTTCCCCATTTTACACATTAAGGCAGGCAAGTGTCCCCATTTTACACATTACGGCAGGCAAGTGACCCCATTCGACACATTACGGCATGCAAGTGACCCCATTTTACACATTACAACAGGCAAGAGTCGTCATTTAAAAATTACGGCAGGCAAGAATCCCCTCTATACAGATAATGGCAGCAATTTCCCCCATTTTACACATAACGGCAGGCAAGTGTCCCCATTTTACACATTACGGTAGGCAAGAGTACCCATTTTACACATTATGACAGGCAAGAGTCCCAATTCTACACATTATGGCAGGCAAGTGTCCCCATTTAAAACATTACGGCAGGCAAGTGTCCCCATTTTACACATTATGGCAGGCAAGTGTCCCCATTTTTTACATTACGGTAGGCAAGAGTCCCCATTTTACACATTACAGCAGGCAAGAGACCCCATTCTACACATTACGGCAGGCAAATGTGTCTCCATTTTACACTTTACGGCAGGCAAGTGTCCACATTTTACACATTACGGTAGGCAAGTGTCCCCATTTTACACATTACGGCAGACAAGTGTCCCCATGTGACACTTTACAGCAGGCAAGTGACCCCATTTAACACATTACGGCAGGTAAGTGATCCCATTTTACACATCATGGCAGGCAAGAGTCCCCATTTTACACATTACGGCAGGCAAGAGTTCCCATATGACACATAACTGCAGTCAAGAGTCCCCATTTTACACATTACGGCAGGCAAGTGTCCCCATTTTACACATTACGGCAGGCAAGAGTCCCCATTTTAAACATAACTGCAGTCAAGTGTCCCCATCTTACACATTACGGCAGGCAAGTGTCCCCATTTTAAACATAACTGTAGTCAAGAGTCCCCATTTTACACATTACGGCAGGCTATTGACCCCATTTTACACTTTACAGCAGGCAAGAGTCACCATTTGACACATTATGGCAGGTAAGAGTCCCATTTTACACATTACGGCAGGCAAGTTTCCCAATTTTACACATTACTGCTGGCAAGTTTCCCCATTTTACACATTACGGCAGGCAGATGTCCCCATTTTACACATTACGGCAGGCAAGTGTCCCCATTTTACACATTACAGCAGGCAAATGTCCCAATTTTACACATTACGGCAGGCAAGTGTCCCATTTTACACATTATGGCAGGCAAGTTTCCCCATTTTACACATTAAGGCAGGCAAATTTCCCCATTTTACACAGTACGGCAGGCAAGTGTCCCTATTTTACACATTACGGCAGGCAAGTGTCCCCATTTTACACATTACGGCAGGCAAGTGTCCCCATTTTACACATTACGGCAGGCAAGAGTCCCCATTTTACACGTTACGGAAGGAAAGAGTCTCCATTTTACACATTACCGCAGGTAAGTGTCCCCATTTTACACATAATGGCAGGCAAGTTTCACAATATTACACATTACGGCAGGCAAGTGTCCCCATTTTACACATTACGGTAGGCAAGAGTCCCCATTTTACACATTACAGCAGGCAAGAGACCCCATTCTACACATTACGTCAGGCAAGTGTCCCCATTTTACACTTTACGGCAGGCAAGAGTCCCCTTTATAAACATTACGGCAGGCAAGAGTCCCCATTTTACACATTACGGCAGGCAAGTGTCCCCATTTTACACATTACTGCAGGCAAGTGTCCCCATTTTACACATTACGGCAGGCAAGTGACCCCATTCGACACATTACGGCATGCAAGTGACCCCATTTTACACATTACAACAGGCAAGAGTCGCCATTTTAATAATTACGGCAGGCAAGAATCCCCTCTATACAGATAACGGCAGCAATTTTCCCCATTTTACACATAACGGCAGGCAAGTGTCCCCATTTTACACATTACGGTAGGCAAGAGTACCCATTTTACACATTATGACAGGCAAGAGTCCCAATTCTACACATTATGGCAGGCAAGTGTCCCCATTTAAAACATTACGGCAGGCAAGTGTCCCCATTTTACACATTATGGCAGGCAAGTGTCCCCATTTTTCACATTACAGCAGGCAAGAGACCCCATTCTACACATTACGGCAGGCAAGTGTCCCCATTTTACACTTTACGGCAGGCAAGTGTCTCCATTTTACACAAACGGTAGGCAAGTGTCCCCATTTTACACATTATGGCAGGCTATTGACCCCATTTTACACTTTACAGCAGGCAAGAGTCACCATTTGACACATTATGGCAGGTAATAGTCCCATTTTACACATTACGGCAGGCAAGTTTCCCAATTTTACACATTACTGCTGGCAAGTTTCCCCATTTTACACATTACGGCAGGCAGATGTCCCCATTTTACACATTACGGCAGGCAAGTGTCCCCATTTTACACATTACAGCAGGCAAATGTCCCAATTTTACACATTATGGCAGGCAAGTGTCCCATTTTACACATTATGGCAGGCAAGTTTCCCCATTTTACACATTAAGGCAGGCAAGTGTCCCCATTTTACACAGTACGGCAGGCAAGTGTCCCTATTTTACACATTACGGCAGGCAAGTGTCCCCATTTTTCACATTACGGTAGGCAAGAGTCCCCATTTTACACATTACAGCAGGCAAGTGTCCCCATTTTACACATTACGACAGGCAAGAGTCCCCATTTTACACATTACGGAAGGAAAGAGTCTCCATTTTACATATTACCGCAGGTAAGTGTCTCCATTTTACACATAATGGCAGGCAACTGTCCCCATTTTACATATTACGGCAGGCAAGTTTCCCCATGTTACACATTACGGTAGGCAAGAGTCCCCATTTTACACATTACGGCAGGCAAGTGACCCCATTTAACATATTACGGCAGGTAAGTGATCCCATTTTACACGTCACGGCAGGCTAGAGTCCCCATTTTAAGCATTACGGCAGGCAAGAGTTCCCATTTGACACATAACTGCAGTCAAGAGTCCCCATTTTACACATTACGGCAGGCAAGTGTCCCCATTTTACACATTACGGCAGGCTATTGACCCCATTTTACACTTTACAGCAGGCAAGAGTCACCATTTGACACATTATGGCAGGTAAGAGTCCCATTTTACACATTACGGCAGGCAAGTTTCCCAATTTTACACATTACTGCTGGCAAGTTTCCCCATTTTACACATTACGGCAAGCAGATGTCCCCATTTTACACATTACGGCAGGCAAGTGTCCCCATTTTACACATTACGGCAGGCAAGTGACCCCAATCGACACATTACGGCATGCCAGTGACCCCATTTTACACATTACAACAGGCAAGAGTCGCCATTTTAATAATTACGGCAGGCAAGAATCCCCTCTATACAGATAACGGCAGCAATTTTCCCCATTTTACACATAACGGCAGGCAAGTGTCCCCATTTTACACATTACGGTAGGCAAGAGTACCCATTTTACACATTATGACAGGCAAGAGTCCCAATTCTACACATTATGGCAGGCAAGTGTCCCCATTTAAAACATTACGGCAGGCAAGTGTCCCCATTTTACACATTATGGCAGGCAAGTGTCCCCATTTTTCACATTACGGTTGGCAAGAGTCTCCATTTTACACATTACAGCAGGCAAGAGACCCCATTCTACACATTACGGCAGGCAAGTGTCCCCATTTTACACTTTACGGCAGGCAAGTGTCTCCATTTTACACATTACGGTAGGCAAGTGTCCCCATTTTACACATTATGGCAGGCTATTGACCCCATTTTACACATTAAAACAGGCAAGAGTCGCCATTTTACGAATTACGGCAGGCAAGAAACCCCTCTATACAGATAACGTCAGCAATTTTCCCCATTTTACACATAACGGCAGGCAAGTGTCCCCATTTGACACATTATGGCAGGCAAGTGTCCCCATTTTTCACATTACGGTAGGCAAGAGTCCCCATTTTACACATTACAGCAGGCAAGAGACCCCATTCTACACATTACGGCAGGCAAGTGTCCCCATTTTACACTTTACGGCAGGCAAGAGTCCCCTTTAGAAACATTACGGCAGGCAAGAGTCCCCATTTTACACATTACGGCAGGCAAGTGTCCCCATTTTACACATTACTGCAGGCAAGTGTCCCCATTTTACACATTATGGCAGGCAAGTGACCCCATTCGACACATTACGGCATGCAAGTGACCCCATTTTACACATTACAACAGGCAAGAGTCGCCATATTACTAATTACGGCAGGCAAGAATCCCCTCTATACAGATAACGGCAGCAATTTTCCCCATTTTACACATAACGGCAGGCAAGTGTCCCCATTTTACACATTACGGTAGGCAAGAGTACACATTTTACACATTATGACAGGCAAGAGTCCCAATTTTACACATTACAGCAGGCAAGAGACCCCATTCTACACATTACGGCAGGCAAGTGTCCCCATTTTACACTTTACGGCAGGCAAGTGTCTCCATTTTACACATTACGGTAGGCAAGTGTCCCCATTTTACACATTATGGCAGGCTATTGACCCCATTTTACACATTAAAACAGGCAAGAGTCGCCATTTTACGAATTACGGCAGGCAAGAAACCCCTCTATACAGATAACGTCAGCAATTTTCCCCATTTTACACATAACGGCAGGCAAGTGTCCCCATTTGACACATTATGGCAGGCAAGTGTCCCCATTTTTCACATTACGGTAGGCAAAAGTCCCCATTTTACACATTACAGCAGGCAAGAGACCCCATTCTACACATTACGGCAGGCAAGTGTCCCCATTTTACACTTTACGGCAGGCAAGAGTCCCCTTTATAAACATTACGGCAGGCAAGAGTCCCCATTTTACACATTACGGAAGGCAAGTGTCCCCATTTTACACATTACTGCAGGCAAGTGTCCCCATTTTACACATTATGGCAGGCAAGTGACCCCATTCGACACATTACGGCATGCAAGTGACCCCATTTTACACATTACAACAGGCAAGAGTCGCCATATTACTAATTACGGCAGGCAAGAATCCCCTCTATACAGATAACGGCAGCAATTTTCCCCATTTTACACATAACGGCAGGCAAGTGTCCCCATTTTACACATTACGGTAGGCAAGAGTACACATTTTACACATTATGACAGGCAAGAGTCCCAATTATACACATTATGGCAGGCAAGTGTCCCCATTTAAAACATTACGGCAGGCAAATGTCCCCATTTTACACATTGTGGCAGGCAAGTGTCCCCTTTTTTCACATTACGGTAGGCAAGAGTCCCCATTTTACACATTGCAGCAGGCAAGAGACCCCATTCTACACATTACGGCAGGCAAGTGTCCCCATTTTACACTTTACGGCAGGCAAGAGTCCCCTTTATAAACATTACGGCAGGCAAGAGTCCCCATTTTACACATTACGGCAGACAAGTGTCCCCATTTTACACATTACTGCAGGCAAGTGTCCCCATTTTACACATTACGGCAGGCAAATGACCCCATTCGACACATTACGGCATGCAAGTGACCCCATTTTACACATTACAACAGGCAAGAGTCGCCATTTTACTAATTACGGCAGGCAAGAATCCCCTCTATACAGATAACGGCAGCAATTTTCCCCATTTTACACATTATGGCAGGCAAGTGTCCCCATTTTTCACATTACGGTAGGCAAGAGTCCCCATTTTACACATTACAGCAGGCAAGAGACCCCATTCTACACATTACGGCAGGCAAGTGTCCCCATTTTACACATTACTGCAGGCAAGAGTCCCCTTTATAAACATTACGGCAGGCAAGAGTCCCCATTTTACACATTTCGGCAGGGAAGTGTCCCCATTTTACACATTACTGCAGGCAAGTGACCCCATTCGACACATTACGGCATGCAAGTGACCCCATTTTACACATTACAACAGGCAAGAGTCGCCATTTTAATAATTACGGCAGGCAAGAATCCCCTCTATACAGATAACGGCAGCAATTTTCCCCATTTTACACATAACGGCAGGCAAGTGTCCCCATTTTACACATTACGGTAGGCAAGAGTACCCATTTTACACATTATGACAGGCAAGAGTCCCAATTCTACACATTATGGCAGGCAAGTGTCCCCATTTAAATCATTACGGCAGGCAAGTGTCCCCATTTTACACTTTACGGTAGGCAAGAGTCCCCTTTATAAACATTACGGCAGGCAAGAGTCCCCATTTTACACATTACGGCAGGCAAGCGTCCCCATTTTACACATTACTGCAGGCAAGAGTCCCCTTTATAAACATTACGGCAGGCAAGAGTCCCCATTTTACACATTACGGCAGGCAAGTGTCCCCATTTTACACATTACTGCAGGCAAGAGTCACCATTTTACACACTACGGCAGGCAAGTGTCCCCATTTTACATATTACAGCAGGCAAGTTTCCCCATTTTACACATTAAGGTAGGCAAGAGTCCCCTTTATAAACATTACGGCAGGCAAGAGTCCCCATTTTACACATTACGGCAGGCAAGCGTCCCCATTTTACACATTACTGCAGGCAAGAGTCCCCTTTATAAACATTACGGCAGGCAAGAGTCCCCATTTTACACATTACGGCAGGCAAGTGTCCCCATTTTACACATTACTGCAGGCAAGAGTCACCATTTTACACACTACGGCAGGCAAGTGTCCCCATTTTACATATTACAGCAGGCAAGTTTCCCCATTTTACACATTAAGGTAGGCAAGAGTCCCCATTTTACACATTACGGCAGACAAGTGTCCCCATGTGACACTTTACAGCAGGCAAGTGACCCCATTTAACACATTACGGCAGGTAAGTGATCCCATTTTACACATCACGGCAGGCAAGAGTTCCCATATGACACATAACTGCAGTCAAGAGTCCCCATTTTACACATTACGGCAGGCAAGTGTCCCCATTTTACACATTACGGCAGGCAAGAGTCCCCATTTTAAACATAACTGCAGTCAAGTGTCCCCATCTTACACATTACGGCAGGCAAGTGTCCCCATTTTAAACATAACTGCAGTCAAGAGTCCCCATTTTACACATTACGGCAGGCTATTGACCCCATTTTACACTTTACGGCAGGCAAGTGTCCCCATTTAAAACATTACGGCAGGCAAGTGTCCCCATTTTACACATTATGGCAGGCAAGTGTCCCCATTTTTCACATTACGGTAGGAGAGAGTCCCCATTTTACACATTACAGCAGGCAAGAGACCCCATTCTACTCATTACGGCAGGCAAGTGTCCCCATTTTACACTTTACGGTAGGCAAGAGTCCCCTTTATAAACATTACGGCAGGCAAGAGTCCCCATTTTACACATTACGGCAGGCAAGCGTCCCCATTTTACACATTACTGCAGGCAAGAGTCCCCTTTATAAACATTACGGCAGGCAAGAGTCCCCATTTTACACATTACGGCAGGCAAGTGTCCCCATTTTACACATTACTGCAGGCAAGAGTCACCATTTTACACACTACGGCAGGCAAGTGTCCCCATTTTACATATTACAGCAGGCAAGTTTCCCCATTTTACACATTAAGGTAGGCAAGAGTCCCCATTTTACACATTACGGCAGACAAGTGTCTCCCCATGTGACACTTTACAGCAGGCAAGTGACCCCATTTAACACATTACGGCAGGTATGTGATCCCATTTTACACATCACGGCAGGCAAGAGTCCCCATTTTACACATTACGGCAGGCAAGAGTTCCCATATGACACATAACTGCAGTCAAGAGTCCCCATTTTACACATTACGGCAGGCAAGTGTCCCCATTTTACACATTACGGCAGGCAAGAGTCCCCATTTTAAACATAACCAGTCAAGTGTCCCCATCTTACACATTACGGCAGGCAAGTGTCCCCATTTTAAACATAACTGCAGTCAAGAGTCCCCATTTTACACATTACGGCAGGCTATTGACCCCATTTTACACTTTACAGCAGGCAGGAGTCACCATTTGACACATTATGGCAGGTAAGAGTCCCATTTTACACATTACGGCAGGCAAGTTTCCCAATTTTACACATTACTGCTGGCAAGTTTCCCCATTTTACACATTACGGCAGGCAAATGTCCCCATTTTACACATTACGGCAGGCAAGTGTCCCCATTTTACACATTACAGCAGGCAAATGTCCCAATTTTACACATTACGGCAGGCAAGTGTCCCATTTTACACATTATGGCAGGCAAGTTTCCCCATTTTACACATTAAGGCAGGCAAGTGTCCCCATTTTACACATTACGGCAGACAAGTGTCCCCATGTGACACTTTACAGCAGGCAAGTGACCCCATTTAACACATTACGGCAGGTAAGTGATCCCATTTTACACATCACGGCAGGCAAGAGTCCCCATTTTACACATTACGGCAGGCAAGAGTTCCCATATGACACATAACTGCAGTCAAGAGTCCCCATTTTACACATTACGGCAGGCAAGTGTCCCCATTTTACACATTACGGCAGGCAAGAGTCCCCATTTTAAACATAACTGCAGTCAAGTGTCCCCATCTTACACATTACGGCAGGCAAGTGTCCCCATTTTAAACATAACTGCAGTCAAGAGTCCCCATTTTACACATTACGGCAGGCTATTGACCCCATTTTACACTTTACAGCAGGCAAGAGTCACCATTTGACACATTATGGCAGGTAAGAGTCCCATTTTACAAATTACGGCAGGCAAGTTTCCCAATTTTACACATTACTGCTGGCAAGTTTCCCCATTTTACACATTACGGCAGGCAGATGTCCCCATTTTACACATTACGGCAGGCAAGTGTCCCCATTTTACACATTACAGCAGGCAAATGTCCCAATTTTACACATTACGGCAGGCAAGTGTCCCATTTTACACATTATGGCAGGCAAGTTTCCCCATTTTACACATTAAGGCAGGCAAGTGTCCCCATTTTACAAAGTACGGCAGGCAAGTGTCCCTATTTTACACATTACGGCAGGCAAGTGTCCCCATTTTACACATTACGGCAGGCAAGTGTCCCCATTTTACACATTACGGCAGGCAAGAGTCCCCATTTTACACGTTACGGAAGGAAAGAGTCTCCATTTTACACATTACCGCAGGTAAGTGTCCCCATTTTACACATAATGGCAGGCAAGTTTCCCAATATTACACATTACGGCAGGCAAGTGTCCCCATTTTACACATTACGGTAGGCAAGAGTACCCATTTTACACATTATGACAGGCAAGCGTCCTAATTCTACACATTATGGCAGGCAAGTGTCCCCATTTAAAACATTACGGCAGGCAAGTGTCCCCATTTTACACATTATGGCAGGTAAGTGTCCCCATTTTTCACATTACAGTAGGCAAGAGTCCCCATTTTACACATTATAGCAGGCAAGAGACCCCATTCTACACATTACGTCAGGCAAGTGTCCCCATTTTACACTTTACGGCAGGCAAGAGTCCCCTTTATAAACATTACGGCAGGCAAGAGTCCCCATTTTACACATTACGGCAGGCAAGTGTCCCCATTTTACACATTACTGCAGGCAAGTGTCCCCATTTTACACATTACGGCAGGCAAGTGACCCCATTCGACACATTACGGCATGCAAGTGACCCCATTTTACACATTACAACAGGCAAGAGTCGCCATTTTAATAATTACGGCAGGCAAGAATCCCCTCTATACAGATAACGGCAGCAATTTTCCCCATTTTACACATAACGGCAGGCAAGTGTCCCCATTTTACACATTACGGTAGGCAAGAGTACCCATTTTACACATTATGACAGGCAAGAGTCCCAATTCTACACATTATGGCAGGCAAGTGTCCCCATTTAAAACATTACGGCAGGCAAGTGTCCCCATTTTACACATTATGGCAGGCAAGTGTCCCCATTTTTCACATTACAGCAGGCAAGAGACCCCATTCTACACATTACGGCAGGCAAGTGTCCCCATTTTACACTTTACGGCAGGCAAGTTTCTCCATTTTACACAAACGGTAGGCAAGTGTCCCCATTTTACACATTATGGCAGGCTATTGACCCCATTTTACACTTTACAGCAGGCAAGAGTCACCATTTGACACATTATGGCAGGTAAGAGTCCCATTTTACACATTACGGCAGGCAAGTTTCCCAATTTTACACATTACTGCTGGCAAGTTTCCCCATTTTACACATTACGGCAGGCAGATGTCCCCATTTTACACATTACGGCAGGCAAGTGTCCCCATTTTACAAATTACAGCAGGCAAATGTCCCAATTTTACACATTATGGCAGGCAAGTGTCCCATTTTACACATTATGGCAGGCAAGTTTCCCCATTTTACACATTAAGGCAGGCAAGTGTCCCCATTTTACACAGTACGGCAGGCAAGTGTCCCTATTTTACACATTACGGCAGGCAAGTGTCCCCATTTTTCACATTACGGTAGGCAAGAGTCCCCATTTTACACATTACAGCAGGCAAGTGTCCCCATTTTACACATTATGACAGGCAAGAGTCCCAATTTTACACATTACGGAAGGAAAGAGTCTCCATTTTACATATTACCGCAGGTAAGTGTCTCCATTTTACACATAATGGCAGGCAAGTTTCCCAATATTACACATTACGGCAGGCAAGTGTCCCCATTTTACACATTACGGTAGGCAAGAGTACCCATTTTACACATTATGACAGGCAAGAGTCCCAATTCTACACATTATGGCAGGCAAGTGTCCCCATTTAAAACATTACGGCAGGCAAGTGTCCCCATTTTACACATTATGGCAGGCAAGTGTCTCCATTTTTCACATTACGGTAGGAGAGAGTCCCCATTTTACACATTACAGCAGGCAAGAGACCCCATTTTACACATTACGTCAGGCAAGTGTCCCCATTTTACACTTTACGGCAGGCAAGAGTCCCCTTTATAAACATTACGGCAGGCAAGAGTCCCCATTTTACACATTACGGCAGGCAAGTGTCCCCATTTTACACATTACTGCAGGCAAGAGTCCCCTTTATAAACATTACGGCAGGCAAGAGTCCCCATTTTACACATTACGGCAGGCAAGTGTCCCCATTTTTCACATTACAGCAGGCAAGAGACCCCATTCTACACATTACGGCAGGCAAGTGTCCCCATTTTACACTTTACGGCAGGCAAGTTTCTCCATTTTACACAAACGGTAGGCAAGTGTCCCCATTTTACACATTATGGCAGGCTATTGACCCCATTTTACACTTTACAGCAGGCAAGAGTCACCATTTGACACATTATGGCAGGTAAGAGTCCCATTTTACACATTACGGCAGGCAAGTTTCCCAATTTTACACATTACTGCTGGCAAGTTTCCCCATTTTACACATTACGGCAGGCAGATGTCCCCATTTTACACATTACGGCAGGCAAGTGTCCCCATTTTACAAATTACAGCAGGCAAATGTCCCAATTTTACACATTATGGCAGGCAAGTGTCCCATTTTACACATTATGGCAGGCAAGTTTCCCCATTTTACACATTAAGGCAGGCAAGTGTCCCCATTTTACACAGTACGGCAGGCAAGTGTCCCTATTTTACACATTACGGCAGGCAAGTGTCCCCATTTTTCACATTACGGTAGGCAAGAGTCCCCATTTTACACATTACAGCAGGCAAGTGTCCCCATTTTACACATTATGACAGGCAAGAGTCCCAATTTTACACATTACGGAAGGAAAGAGTCTCCATTTTACATATTACCGCAGGTAAGTGTCTCCATTTTACACATAATGGCAGGCAAGTTTCCCAATATTACACATTACGGCAGGCAAGTGTCCCCATTTTACACATTACGGTAGGCAAGAGTACCCATTTTACACATTATGACAGGCAAGAGTCCCAATTCTACACATTATGGCAGGCAAGTGTCCCCATTTAAAACATTACGGCAGGCAAGTGTCCCCATTTTACACATTATGGCAGGCAAGTGTCTCCATTTTTCACATTACGGTAGGAGAGAGTCCCCATTTTACACATTACAGCAGGCAAGAGACCCCATTTTACACATTACGTCAGGCAAGTGTCCCCATTTTACACTTTACGGCAGGCAAGAGTCCCCTTTATAAACATTACGGCAGGCAAGAGTCCCCATTTTACACATTACGGCAGGCAAGTGTCCCCATTTTACACATTACTGCAGGCAAGAGTCCCCTTTATAAACATTACGGCAGGCAAGAGTCCCCATTTTACACATTACGGCAGGCAAGTGTCCCCATTTTACACATTACTGCAGGCAAGAGTCACCATTTTACACACTACGGCAGGCAAGTGTCCCCATTTTACATATTACAGCAGGCAAGTTTCCCCATTTTACACATTAAGGTAGGCAAGAGTCCCCATTTTACACATTACGGCAGACAAGTGTCCCCATGTGACACTTTACAGCAGCAAGTGACCCCATTTAACACATTACGGCAGGTAAGTGATCCCATTTTACACATCACGGCAGGCAAGAGTCCCCATTTTACACATTACGGCAGGCAAGAGTTCCCATATGACACATAACTGCAGTCAAGAGTCCCCATTTTACACATTGCGGCTGGCAAGTGTCCCCATTTTACACATTACGGCAGGCAAGAGTCCCCATTTTAAACATAACTGCAGTCAAGTGTCCCCATCTTACACATTACGGCAGGCAAGTGTCCCCATTTTAAACATAACTGCAGTCAAGAGTCCCCATTTTACACATTACGGCAGGCTATTGACCCCATTTTACACTTTACAGCAGGCAAGAGTCACCATTTGACACATTATGGCAGGTAAGAGTCCCATTTTACACATTACGGCAGGCAAGTTTCCCAATTTTACACATTACTGCTGGCAAGTTTCCCCATTTTACACATTACGGCAGGCAGATGTCCCCATTTTACACATTACGGCAGGCAAGTGTCCCCATTTTACACATTACAGCAGGCAAATGTCCCAATTTTACACATTACGGCAGGCAAGTGTCCCATTTTACACATTATGGCAGGCAAGTTTCCCCATTTTACACATTAAGGTAGGCAAATCTCCCCATTTTACACAGTACGGCAGGCAAGTGTCCCTATTTTACACATTACGGCAGGCAAGTGTCCCCATTTTACACATTACGGCAGGCAAGTGTCCCCATTTTACACATTACGGCAGGCAAGAGTCCCCATTTTACACGTTACGGAAGGAAAGAGTCTCCATTTTACACATTACCGCAGGTAAGTGTCCCCATTTTACACATAATGGCAGGCAAGTTTCCCAATATTACACATTACGGCAGGCAAGTGTCCCCATTTTACACATTACGGTAGGCAAGAGTACCCATTTTACACATTATGACAGGCAAGCGTCCCAATTCTACACATTATGGCAGGCAAGTGTCCCCATTTAAAACATTACGGCAGGCAAGTGTCCCCATTTTACACATTATGGCAGGTAAGTGTCCCCATTTTTCACATTACGGTAGGCAAGAGTCCCCATTTTACAGATTACAGCAGGCAAGAGACCCCATTCTACACATTACGTCAGGCAAGTGTCCCCATTTTACACTTTACGGCAGGCAAGAGTCCCCTTTATAAACATTACGGCAGGCAAGAGTCCCCATTTTACACATTACGGCAGGCAAGTGTCCCCATTTTACACATTACTGCAGGCAAGAGTCCCCATTTTACACATTACGGCAGACAAGTGTCCCCATTTTACACATTACTGCAGGCAAGTGTCCCCATTTTACACATTACGGCAGGCAAGTGACCCCATTCGACACATTACGGCATGCAAGTGACCCCATTTTACACATTACAACAGGCAAGAGTCGCCATTTTACTAATTACGGCAGGCAAGAATCCCCTCTATACAGATAACGGCAGCAATTTTCCCCATTTTACACATTATGGCAGGCAAGTGTCCCCATTTTTCACATTAGGGTAGGCAAGAGTCCCCATTTTACACATTACAGCAGGCAAGAGACCCCATTCTACACATTACGGCAGGCAAGTGTCCCCATTTTACACATTACTGCAGGCAAGAGTCCCCTTTATAAACATTACGGCAGGCAAGAGTCCCCATTTTACACATTTCGGCAGGGAAGTGTCCCCATTTTACACATTACTGCAGGCAAGTGTCCCCATTTTACACATTACGGCAGGCAAGTGACCCCATTCGACACATTACGGCATGCAAGTGACCCCATTTTACACATTACAACAGGCAAGAGTCGCCATTTTAATAATTACGGCAGGCAAGAATCCCCTCTATACAGATAACGGCAGCAATTTTCCCCATTTTACACATTATGGCAGGCAAGTGTCCCCATTTTTCACATTACGGTAGGCAAGAGTCCCCATTTTACACATTACAGCAGGCAAGAGACCCCATTCTACACATTACGGCAGGCAAGTGTCCCCATTTTACACATTACTGCAGGCAAGAGTCCCCTTTATAAACATTACGGCAGGCAAGAGTCCCAATTTTACACATTTCGGCAGGGAAGTGTCCCCATTTTACACATTACTGCAGGCAAGTGTCCCCATTTTACACATTACGGCAGGCAAGTGACCCCATTCGACACATTACGGCATGCAAGTGACCCCATTTTACACATTACAACAGGCAAGAGTCGCCATTTTAATAATTACGGCAGGCAAGAATCCCCTCTATACAGATAACGGCAGCAATTTTCCCCATTTTACACATAACGGCAGGCAAGTGTCCCCATTTTACACATTACGGTAGGCAAGAGTACCCATTTTACACATTATGGCAGGCAAGTGTCCCCATTTTACACATTACTGCAGGCAAGAGTCACCATTTTACACACTACGGCAGGCAAGTGTCCCCATTTTACATATTACAGCAGGCAAGTTTCCCCATTTTACACATTAAGGTAGGCAAGAGTCCCCATTTTACACATTACGGCAGACAAGTGTCCCCATGTGACACTTTACAGCAGCAAGTGACCCCATTTAACACATTACGGCAGGTAAGTGATCCCATTTTACACATCACGGCAGGCAAGAGTCCCCATTTTACACATTACGGCAGGCAAGAGTTCCCATATGACACATAACTGCAGTCAAGAGTCCCCATTTTACACATTGCGGCTGGCAAGTGTCCCCATTTTACACATTACGGCAGGCAAGAGTCCCCATTTTAAACATAACTGCAGTCAAGTGTCCCCATCTTACACATTACGGCAGGCAAGTGTCCCCATTTTAAACATAACTGCAGTCAAGAGTCCCCATTTTACACATTACGGCAGGCTATTGACCCCATTTTACACTTTACAGCAGGCAAGAGTCACCATTTGACACATTATGGCAGGTAAGAGTCCCATTTTACACATTACGGCAGGCAAGTTTCCCAATTTTACACATTACTGCTGGCAAGTTTCCCCATTTTACACATTACGGCAGGCAGATGTCCCCATTTTACACATTACGGCAGGCAAGTGTCCCCATTTTACACATTACAGCAGGCAAATGTCCCAATTTTACACATTACGGCAGGCAAGTGTCCCATTTTACACATTATGGCAGGCAAGTTTCCCCATTTTACACATTAAGGTAGGCAAATCTCCCCATTTTACACAGTACGGCAGGCAAGTGTCCCTATTTTACACATTACGGCAGGCAAGTGTCCCCATTTTACACATTACGGCAGGCAAGTGTCCCCATTTTACACATTACGGCAGGCAAGAGTCCCCATTTTACACGTTACGGAAGGAAAGAGTCTCCATTTTACACATTACCGCAGGTAAGTGTCCCCATTTTACACATAATGGCAGGCAAGTTTCCCAATATTACACATTACGGCAGGCAAGTGTCCCCATTTTACACATTACGGTAGGCAAGAGTACCCATTTTACACATTATGACAGGCAAGCGTCCCAATTCTACACATTATGGCAGGCAAGTGTCCCCATTTAAAACATTACGGCAGGCAAGTGTCCCCATTTTACACATTATGGCAGGTAAGTGTCCCCATTTTTCACATTACGGTAGGCAAGAGTCCCCATTTTACAGATTACAGCAGGCAAGAGACCCCATTCTACACATTACGTCAGGCAAGTGTCCCCATTTTACACTTTACGGCAGGCAAGAGTCCCCTTTATAAACATTACGGCAGGCAAGAGTCCCCATTTTACACATTACGGCAGGCAAGTGTCCCCATTTTACACATTACTGCAGGCAAGAGTCCCCATTTTACACATTACGGCAGACAAGTGTCCCCATTTTACACATTACTGCAGGCAAGTGTCCCCATTTTACACATTACGGCAGGCAAGTGACCCCATTCGACACATTACGGCATGCAAGTGACCCCATTTTACACATTACAACAGGCAAGAGTCGCCATTTTACTAATTACGGCAGGCAAGAATCCCCTCTATACAGATAACGGCAGCAATTTTCCCCATTTTACACATTATGGCAGGCAAGTGTCCCCATTTTTCACATTAGGGTAGGCAAGAGTCCCCATTTTACACATTACAGCAGGCAAGAGACCCCATTCTACACATTACGGCAGGCAAGTGTCCCCATTTTACACATTACTGCAGGCAAGAGTCCCCTTTATAAACATTACGGCAGGCAAGAGTCCCCATTTTACACATTTCGGCAGGGAAGTGTCCCCATTTTACACATTACTGCAGGCAAGTGTCCCCATTTTACACATTACGGCAGGCAAGTGACCCCATTCGACACATTACGGCATGCAAGTGACCCCATTTTACACATTACAACAGGCAAGAGTCGCCATTTTAATAATTACGGCAGGCAAGAATCCCCTCTATACAGATAACGGCAGCAATTTTCCCCATTTTACACATTATGGCAGGCAAGTGTCCCCATTTTTCACATTACGGTAGGCAAGAGTCCCCATTTTACACATTACAGCAGGCAAGAGACCCCATTCTACACATTACGGCAGGCAAGTGTCCCCATTTTACACATTACTGCAGGCAAGAGTCCCCTTTATAAACATTACGGCAGGCAAGAGTCCCAATTTTACACATTTCGGCAGGGAAGTGTCCCCATTTTACACATTACTGCAGGCAAGTGTCCCCATTTTACACATTACGGCAGGCAAGTGACCCCATTCGACACATTACGGCATGCAAGTGACCCCATTTTACACATTACAACAGGCAAGAGTCGCCATTTTAATAATTACGGCAGGCAAGAATCCCCTCTATACAGATAACGGCAGCAATTTTCCCCATTTTACACATAACGGCAGGCAAGTGTCCCCATTTTACACATTACGGTAGGCAAGAGTACCCATTTTACACATTATGACAGGCAAGAGTCCCAATTCTACACATTATGGCAGGCAAGTGTCCCCATTTAAAACATTACGGCAGGCAAGTGTCCCCATTTTACACATTATGGCAGGCAAGTGTCCCCATTTTTCACATTACGGTAGGAGAGAGTCCCCATTTTACACATTACAGCAGGCAAGAGACCCCATTCTACTCATTACGGCAGGCAAGTGTCCCCATTTTACACTTTACGGTAGGCAAGAGTCCCCTTTATAAACATTACGGCAGGCAAGAGTCCCCATTTTACACATTCCGGCAGGCAAGCGTCCCCATTTTACACATTACTGCAGGCAAGAGTCCCCTTTATAAACATTACGGCAGGCAAGAGTCCCCATTTTACACATTACGGCAGGCAAGTGTCCCCATTTTACACATTACTGCAGCCAAGAGTCACCATTTTACACACTACGGCAGGCAAGTGTCCCCATTTTACATATTACAGCAGGCAAGTTTCCCCATTTTACACATTAAGGTAGGCAAGAGTCCCCATTTTACACATTACGGCAGACAAGTGTCCCCATGTGACACTTTACAGCAGGCAAGTGACCCCATTTAACACATTACGGCAGGTAAGTGATCCCATTTTACACATCACGGCAGGCAAGAGTTCCCATATGACACATAACTGCAGTCAAGAGTCCCCATTTTACACAATACGGCAGGCAAGTGTCCCCATTTTACACATTACGGCAGGCAAGAGTCCCCATTTTAAACATAACTGCAGTCAAGTGTCCCCATCTTACACATTACGGCAGGCAAGTGTCCCCATTTTAAACATAACTGCAGTCAAGAGTCCCCATTTTACACATTACGGCAGGCTATTGACCCCATTTTACACTTTACAGCAGGCAAGAGTCACCATTTGACACATTATGGCAGGTAAGAGTCCCATTTTACACATTACGGCAGGCAAGTTTCCCAATTTTACACATTACTGCTGGCAAGTTTCCCCATTTTACACATTACGGCAGGCAGATGTCTTCATTTTACACATTACGGCAGGCAAGTGTCCCCATTTTACACATTACAGCAGGCAAATGTCCCAATTTTACACATTACGGCAGGCAAGTGTCCCATTTTACACATTATGGCAGGCAAGTTTCCCCATTTTACACATTAAGGCAGGCAAGTGTCCCCATTTTACACAGTACGGCAGGCAAGTGTCCCTATTTTACACATTACGGCAGGCAAGTGTCCCCATTTTACACATTACGGCAGGCAAGTGTCCCCATTTTACACATTACGGCAGGCAAGAGTCCCCATTTTACACGTTACGGAAGGAAAGAGTCTCCATTTTACACATTACCGCAGGTAAGTGTCCCCATTTTACACATAATGGCAGGCAAGTTTCCCAATATTACACATTACTGCAGGCAAGTGTCCCCATTTTACACATTACGGTAGGCAAGAGTACCCATTTTACACATTATGACAGGCAAGCGTCCTAATTCTACACATTATGGCAGGCAAGTGTCCCCATTTAAAACATTACGGCAGGCAAGTGTCCCCATTTTACACATTATGGCAGGTAAGTGTCCCCATTTTTCACATTACGGTAGGCAAGAGTCCCCATTTTACACATTACAGCAGGCAAGAGACCCCATTCTACACATTACGTCAGGCAAGTGTCCCCATTTTACACTTTACGGCAGGCAAGAGTCCCCTTTATAAACATTACGGCAGGCAAGAGTCCCCATTTTACACATTACGGCAGGCAAGTGTCCCCATTTTACACATTACTGCAGGCAAGTGTCCCCATTTTACACATTACGGCAGGCAAGTGACTCCATTCGACACATTACGGCATGCAAGTGACCCCATTTTACACATTACAACAGGCAAGAGTCGCCATTTTAATAATTACGGCAGGCAAGAATCCCCTCTATACAGATAACGGCAGCAATTTTCCCCATTTTACACATAACGGCAGGCAAGTGTCCCCATTTTACTCATTACGGTAGGCAAGAGTACCCATTTTACACATTATGACAGGCAAGAGTCCCAATTCTACACATTATGGCAGGCAAGTGTCCCCATTTAAAACATTACGGCAGGCAAGTGTCCCCATTTTACACATTATGGCAGGCAAGTGTCCCCATTTTTCACATTACGGTAGGAGAGAGTCCCCATTTTACACATTACAGCAGGCAAGAGACCCCATTCTACTCATTACGGCAGGCAAGTGTCCCCATTTTACACTTTACGGTAGGCAAGAGTCCCCTTTATAAACATTACGGCAGGCAAGAGTCCCCATTTTACACATTACGGCAGGCAAGTGTCCCCATTTTACACATTACTGCAGGCAAGAGTCCCCTTTATAAACATTACGGCAGGCAAGAGTCCCCATTTTACACATTACGGCAGGCAAGTGTCCCCATTTTACACATTACTGCAGGCAAGAGTCACCATTTTACACACTACGGCAGGCAAGTGTCCCCATTTTACATATTACAGCAGGCAAGTTTCCCCATTTTACACATTAAGGTAGGCAAGAGTCCCCATTTTACACATTACGGCAGACAAGTGTCTCCCCATGTGACACTTTACAGCAGGCAAGTGACCCCATTTAACACATTACGGCAGGTAAGTGATCCCATTTTACACATCACGGCAGGCAAGAGTCCCCATTTTACACATTACGGCAGGCAAGAGTTCCCATATGACACATAACTGCAGTCAAGAGTCCCCATTTTACACATTACGGCAGGCAAGTGTCCCCATTTTACACATTACGGCAGGCAAGAGTCCCCATTTTAAACATAACTGCAGTCAAGTGTCCCCATCTTACACATTACGGCAGGCAAGTGTCCCCATTTTAAACATAACTGCAGTCAAGAGTCCCCATTTTACACTTTACAGCAGGCAAGAGTCACCATTTGACACATTATGGCAGGTAAGAGTCCCATTTTACACATTACGGCAGGCAAGTTTCCCAATTTTACACATTACTGCTGGCAAGTTTCCCCATTTTACACATTACGGCAGGCAGATGTCCCCATTTTACACATTACGGCAGGCAAGTGTCCCCATTTTACACATTACAGCAGGCAAATGTCCCAATTTTACACATTACGGCAGGCAAGTGTCCCATTTTACACATTATGGCAGGCAAGTTTCCCCATTTTACACATTAAGGAAGGCAAGTGTCCCCATTTTACAAATTACGGCAGACAAGTGTCCCCATGTGACACTTTACAGCAGGCAAGTGACCCCATTTAACACATTACGGCAGGTAAGTGATCCCATTTTACACATCACGGCAGGCAAGAGTCCCCATTTTACACATTACGGCAGGCAAGAGTTCCCATATGACACATAACTGCAGTCAAGAGTCCCCATTTTACACATTACGGCAGGCAAGTGTCCCCATTTTACACATTACGGCAGGCAAGAGTCCCCATTTTAAACATAACTGCAGTCAAGTGTCCCCATCTTACACATTACGGCAGGCAAGTGTCCCCATTTTAAACATAACTGCAGTCAAGAGTCCCCATTTTACACATTACGGCAGGCTATTGACCCCATTTTACACTTTACAGCAGGCAAGAGTCACCATTTGACACATTATGGCAGGTAAGAGTCCCATTTTACACATTACGGCAGGCAAGTTTCCCAATTTTACACATTACTGCTGGCAAGTTTCCCCATTTTACACATTACGGCAGGCAGATGTCCCCATTTTACACATTACGGCAGGCAAGTGTCCCCATTTTACACATTACAGCAGGCAAATGTCCCAATTTTACACATTACGGCAGGCAAGTGTCCCGTTTTACACATTATGGCAGGCAAGTTTCCCCATTTTACACATTAAGGCAGGCAAGTGTCCCCATTTTACACATTACGGTAGGCAAGAGTACCCATTTTACACATTATGACAGGCAAGCGTCCCAATTCTACACATTATGGCAGGCAAGTGTCCCCATTTAAAACATTACGGCAGGCAAGTGTCCCCATTTTACACATTATGGCAGGTAAGTGTCCCCATTTTTCACATTACGGTAGGCAAGAGTCCCCATTTTACAGATTACAGCAGGCAAGAGACCCCATTCTACACATTACGTCAGGCAAGTGTCCCCATTTTACACTTTACGGCAGGCAAGAGTCCCCTTTATAAACATTACGGCAGGCAAGAGTCCCCATTTTACACATTACGGCAGGCAAGTGTCCCCATTTTACACATTACTGCAGGCAAGTGTCCCCATTTTACACATTACGGCAGGCAAGTGACCCCATTCGACACATTACGGCATGCAAGTGACCCCATTTTACACATTACAACAGGCAAGAGTCGCCATTTTAATAATTACGGCAGGCAAGAATCCCCTCTATACAGATAACGGCAGCAATTTTCCCCATTTTACACATAACGGCAGGCAAGTGTCCCCATTTTACACATTACGGTAGGCAAGAGTACCCATTTTACACATTATGACAGGCAAGCGTCCCAATTCTACACATTATGGCAGGCAAGTGTCCCCATTTAAAACATTACGGCAGGCAAGTGTCCCCATTTTACACATTATGGCAGGCAAGTGTCCCCATTTTTCACATTACAGCAGGCAAGAGACCCCATTCTACACATTACGGCAGGCAAGTGTCCCCATTTTACACTTTACGGCAGGCAAGTGTCTCCATTTTACACAAACGGTAGGCAAGTGTCCCCATTTTACACATTATGGCAGGCTATTGACCCCATTTTACACTTTACAGCAGGCAAGAGTCACCATTTGACACATTATGGCAGGTAAGAGTCCCATTTTACACATTACGGCAGGCAAGTGTCCCCATTTTACACATTACGACAGGCAAGAGTCCCCATTTTACACATTACGGAAGGAAAGAGTCTCCATTTTACATATTACCGCAGGTAAGTGTCTCCATTTTACACATAATGGCAGGCAAGTTTCCCAATATTACACATTACGGCAGGCAAGTGTCCCCATTTTACACATTACGGTAGGCAAGAGTACCCATTTTACACATTATGACAGGCAAGAGTCCCAATTCTACACATTATGGCAGGCAAGTGTCCCCATTTAAAACATTACGGCAGGCAAGTGTCCCCATTTTACACATTATGGCAGGTAAGTGTCCCCATTTTTCACATTACGGTAGGCAAGAGTCCCCATTTTACACATTACAGCAGGCAAGAGACCCCATTCTACACATTACGTCAGGCAAGCGTCCCCATTTTACACTTTACGGCAGGCAAGAGTCCCCTTTATAAACATTACGGCAGGCAAGAGTCCCCATTTTACACATTACGGCAGGCAAGTGTCCCCATTTTACACATTACTGCAGGCAAGTGTCCCCATTTTACACATTACGGCAGGCAAGTGACCCCATTCGACACATTACGGCATGCAAGTGACCACATTTTACACATTACAACAGGCAAGAGTCGCCATTTTAATAATTACGGCAGGCAAGAATCCCCTCTATACAGATAACGGCAGCAATTTTCCCCATTTTACACATAACGGCAGGCAAGTGTCCCCATTTTACACATTACGGTAGGCAAGAGTACCCATTTTACACATTATGACAGGCAAGAGTCCCAATTCTACACATTATGGCAGGCAAGTGTCCCCATTTAAAACATTACGGTAGGCAAGAGTCCCCATTTTACACATTACAGCAGGCAAGAGACCCCATTCTACACATTACGGCAGGCAAGTGTCCCCATTTTACACTTTACGGCAGGCAAGTGTCCCCATTTTACACATTACGGTAGGCAAGAGTACCCATTTTACACATTATGACAGGCAAGAGTCCCTATTTTACACATTATGGCAGGCAAGTGTCCCCATTTTTCACATTACGGTAGGCAAGAGTCCCCATTTTACACATTACAGCAGGCAAGAGACCCCATTCTACACATTACGGCAGGCAAGTGTCCCCATTTTACACTTTACGGCAGGCAAGAGTCCCCTTTATAAACATTATGGCAGGCAAGAGTCCCCATTTTACACATTACGGCAGGCAAGTGTCCCCATTTTACACATTACTGCAGGCAAGAGTCCCCATTTTACACATTACGGCAGGCAAGTGTCCCCATTTTACATATTACGGCAGGCGAGTTTCCCCATTTTACACATTACGGTAGGCAAGAGTCCCCATTTTACACATTACGGCAGGCAAGTGACCCCATTTAACACATTACGGCAGGTAAGTGATCCCATTTTACACATCACGGCAGGCAAGAGTACCCATTTTACACATTACGGCAGGCAAGAGTTCCCATTTGACACATAACTGCAGTCAAGAGTCCCCATTTTATACATTACGGCAGGCAAGTGTCCCCATTTTACACATTACGGCAGGCTATTGACCCCATTTTACACTTTCCAGCAGGCAAGAGTCACCATTTGACACATTATGGCAGGTAAGAGTCCCATTTTACACATTACGGCAGGCAAGTTTCCCAATTTTACACATTACTGCTGGCAAGTTTCCCCATTTTACACATTACGGCAGGCAGATGTCCCAATTTTACACATTACGGCAGGCAAGTGTCCCCATTTTACACATTACAGCAGGCAAATGTCCCAATTTTACACATTACGGCAGGCAAGTGTCCCATTTTACACATTATGGCAGGCAAGTTTCCCCATTTTATACATTAAGGCAGGCAAGTGTCCCCATTTTACACAGTACGGCAGGCAAGTGTCCCTATTTTACACATTACGGCAGGCAAGTGTCCCCATTTTACACATTACGGCAGGCAAGTGTCCCCATTTTACACATTACGGCAGGCAAGAGTCCCCATTTTACACGTTACGGAAGGAAAGAGTCTCCATTTTACACATTACCGCAGGTAAGTGTCCCCATTTTACACATAATGGCAGGCAAGTTTCCCAATATTACACATTACTGCAGGCAAGTGTCCCCATTTTACACATTACGGTAGGCAAGAGTACCCATTTTACACATTATGACAGGCAAGCGTCCTAATTCTACACATTATGGCAGGCAAGTGTCCCCATTTAAAACATTACGGCAGGCAAGTGTCCCCATTTTACACATTATGGCAGGTAAGTGTCCCCATTTTTCACATTACGGTAGGCAAGAGTCCCCATTTTACACATTACAGCAGGCAAGAGACCCCATTCTACACATTACGTCAGGCAAGTGTCCCCATTTTACACTTTACGGCAGGCAAGAGTCCCCTTTATAAACATTACGGCAGGCAAGAGTCCCCATTTTACACATTACGGCAGGCAAGTGTCCCCATTTTACACATTACTGCAGGCAAGTGTCCCCATTTTACACATTACGGCAGGCAAGTGACCCCATTCGACACATTACGGCATGCAAGTGACCCCATTTTACACATTACAACAGGCAAGAGTCGCCATTTTAATAATTACGGCAGGCAAGAATCCCCTCTATACAGATAACGGCAGCAATTTTCCCCATTTTACACATAACGGCAGGCAAGTGTCCCCATTTTACACATTACGGTAGGCAAGAGTACCCATTTTACACATTATGACAGGCAAGAGTCCCAATTCTACACATTATGGCAGGCAAGTGTCCCCATTTAAAACATTACGGCAGGCAAGTGTCCCCATTTTACACATTATGGCAGACAAGTGTCCCCATTTTTCACATTACGGTAGGAGAGAGTCCCCATTTTACACATTACGGCAGGCAAGAGACCCCATTCTACTCATTACGGCAGGCAAGTGTCCCCATTTTACACTTTACGGTAGGCAAGAGTCCCCTTTATAAACATTACGGCAGGCAAGAGTCCCCATTTTACACATTACGGCAGGCAAGCGTCCCCATTTTACACATTACTGCAGGCAAGAGTCCCCTTTATAAACATTACGGCAGGCAAGAGTCCCCATTTTACACATTACGGCAGGCAAGTGTCCCCATTTTACACATTACTGCAGGCAAGAGTCACCATTTTACACACTACGGCAGGCAAGTGTCCCCATTTTACATATTACAGCAGGCAAGTTTCCCCATTTTACACATTAAGGTAGGCAAGAGTCCCCATTTTACACATTACGGCAGACAAGTGTCTCCCCATGTGACACTTTACAGCAGGCAAGTGACCCCATTTAACACATTACGGCAGGTAAGTGATCCCATTTTACACATCACGGCAGGCAAGAGTCCCCATTTTACACATTACGGCAGGCAAGAGTTCCCATATGACACATAACTGCAGTCAAGAGTCCCCATTTTACACATTACGGCAGGCAAGTGTCCCCATTTTACACATTACGGCAGGCAAGAGTCCCCATTTTAAACATAACTGCAGTCAAGTGTCCCCATCTTACACATTACGGCAGGCAAGTGTCCCCATTTTAAACATAACTGCAGTCAAGAGTCCCCATTTTACACATTACGGCAGGCTATTGACCCCATTTTACACTTTACAGCAGGCAAGAGTCACCATTTGACACATTATGGCAGGTAAGAGTCCCATTTTACACATTACGGCAGGCAAGTTTCCCAATTTTACACATTACTGCTGGCAAGTTTCCCCATTTTACACATTACGGCAGGCAGATGTCCCCATTTTACACATTACGGCAGGCAAGTGTCCCCATTTTACACATTACAGCAGGCAAATGTCCCAATTTTACACATTACGGCAGGCAAGTGTCCCATTTTACACATTATGGCAGGCAAGTTTCCCCATTTTACACATTAAGGCAGGCAAGTGTCCCCATTTTACACATTACGGCAGACAAGTGTCCCCATGTGACACTTTACAGCAGGCAAGTGACCCCATTTAACACATTACGGCAGGTAAGTGATCCCATTTTACACATCACGGCAGGCAAGAGTCCCCATTTTACACATTACGGCAGGCAAGAGTTCCCATATGACACATAACTGCAGTCAAGAGTCCCCATTTTACACATTACGGCAGGCAAGTGTCCCCATTTTACACATTACGGCAGGCAAGAGTCCCCATTTTAAACATAACTGCAGTCAAGTGTCCCCATCTTACACATTACGGCAGACAAGTGTCCCCATTTTAAACATAACTGCAGTCAAGAGTCCCCATTTTACACATTACGGCAGGCTATTGACCCCATTTTACACTTTACAGCAGGCAAGAGTCACCATTTGACACATTATGGCAGGTAAGAGTCCCATTTTACACATTACGGCAGGCAAGTTTCCCAATTTTACACATTACTGCTGGCAAGTTTCCCCATTTTACACATTACGGCAGGCAGATGTCCCCATTTTACACATTACGGCAGGCAAGTGTCCCCATTTTACACATTACAGCAGGCAAATGTCCCAATTTTACACATTACGTCAGGCAAGTGTCCCATTTTACACATTATGGCAGGCAAGTTTCCCCATTTTACACATTAAGGCAGGCAAGTGTCCCCATTTTACACAGTACGGCAGGCAAGTGTCCCTATTTTACACATTTCAGGCAGGCAAGTGTCCCCATTTTACACATTACGGCAGGCAAGTGTCCCCATTTTACACATTACGGCAGGCAAGAGTCCCCATTTTACACGTTACGGAAGGAAAGAGTCTCCATTTTACACATTACCGCAGGTAAGTGTCCCCATTTTACACATAATGGCAGGCAAGTTTCCCAATATTACACATTACGGCAGGCAAGTGTCCCCATTTTACACATTACGGTAGGCAAGAGTACCCATTTTACACATTATGACAGGCAAGCGTCCTAATTCTACACATTATGGCAGGCAAGTGTCCCCATTTAAAACATTACGGCAGGCATGTGTCCCCATTTTACACATTATGGCAGGTAAGTGTCCCCATTTTTCACATTACGGTAGGCAAGAGTCCCCATTTTACACATTACAGCAGGCAAGAGACCCCATTCTACACATTACGTCAGGCAAGTGTCCCCATTTTACACTTTACGGCAGGCAAGAGTCCCCTTTATAAACATTACGGCAGGCAAGAGTCCCCATTTTACACATTACGGCAGGCAAGTGTCCCCATTTTACACATTACTGCAGGCAAGTGTCCCCATTTTACACATTACGGCAGGCAAGTGACCCCATTCGACACATTACGGCATGCAAGTGACCCCATTTTACACATTACAACAGGCAAGAGTCGCCATTTTAATAATTACGGCAGGCAAGAATCCCCTCTATACAGATAACGGCAGCAATTTTCCCCATTTTACACATAACGGCAGGCAAGTGTCCCCATTTTACACATTATGGCAGGCAAGTGTCCCCATTTTTCACATTACGGTAGGAGAGAGTCCCCATTTTACACATTACAGCAGGCAAGAGACCCCATTCTACTCATTACGGCAGGCAAGTGTCCCCATTTTACACTTTACGGTAGGCAAGAGTACCCATTTTACACATTATGACAGGCAAGAGTCCCAATTCTACACATTATGGAAGGCAAGTGTCCCCATTTAAAACATTACGGCAGGCAAGTGTCCCCATTTTACACATTATGGCAGGCAAGTGTCCCCATTTTTCACATTACGGTAGGAGAGAGTCCCCATTTTACACATTACAGCAGGCAAGAGACCCCATTCTACTCATTACGGCAGGCAAGTGTCCCCATTTTACACTTTACGGTAGGCAAGAGTCCCCTTTATAAACATTACGGCAGGCAAGAGTCCCATTTTACACATTACGGCAGGCAAGCGTCCCCATTTTACACATTACTGCAGGCAAGAGTCCCCTTTATAAACATTACGGCAGGCAAGAGTCCCCATTTTACACATTACGGCAGGCAAGTGTCCCCATTTTACACATTACTGCAGGCAAGAGTCACCATTTTACACACTACGGCAGGCAAGTGTCCCCATTTTACATATTACAGCAGGCAAGTTTCCCCATTTTACTCATTAAGGTAGGCAAGAGTCCCCATTTTACACATTACGGCAGACAAGTGTCTCCCCATGTGACACTTTACAGCAGGCAAGTGACCCCATTTAACACATTACGGCAGGTAAGTGATCCCATTTTACACATCACGGCAGGCAAGAGTCCCCATTTTACACATTACGGCAGGCAAGAGTTCCCATATGACACATAACTGCAGTCAAGAGTCCCCATTTTACACATTACGGCAGGCAAGTGTCCCCATTTTACACATTACGGCAGGCAAGAGTCCCCATTTTAAACATAACTGCAGTCAAGTGTCCCCATCTTACACATTACGGCAGGCAAGTGTCCCCATTTTAAACATAACTGCAGTCAAGAGTCCCCATTTTACACATAACGGCAGGCTATTGACCCCATTTTACACTTTACAGCAGGCAAGAGTCACCATTTGACACATTATGGCAGGTAAGAGTCCCATTTTACACATTACGGCAGGCAAGTTTCCCAATTTTACACATTACTGCTGGCAAGTTTCCCCATTTTACACATTACGGCAGGCAGATGTCCCCATTTTACACATTACGGCAGGCAAGTGTCCCCATTTTACACATTACAGCAGGCAAATGTCCCAATTTTACACATTACGGCAGGCAAGTGTCCCATTTTACACATTATGGCAGGCAAGTTTCCCCATTTTACACATTAAGGCAGGCAAGTGTCCCCATTTTACACATTACGGCAGACAAGTGTCCCCATGTGACACTTTACAGCAGGCAAGTGACCCCATTTAACACATTACGGCAGGTAAGTGATCCCATTTTACACATCACGGCAGGCAAGAGTCCCCATTTTACACATTACGGCAGGCAAGAGTTCCCATATGACACATAACTGCAGTCAAGAGTCCCCATTTTACACATTACGGCAGGCAAGTGTCCCCATTTTACACATTACGTCAGGCAAGAGTCCCCATTTTAAACATAACTGCAGTCAAGTGTCCCCATCTTACACATTACGGCAGGCAAGTGTCCCCATTTTAAACATAACTGCAGTCAAGAGTCCCCATTTTACACATTACAGCAGGCTATTGACCCCATTTTACACTTTACAGCAGGCAAGAGTCACCATTTGACACATTATGGCAGGTAAGAGTCCCATTTTACACATTACGGCAGGCAAGTTTCCCAATTTTACACATTACTGCTGGCAAGTTTCCCCATTTTACACATTACGGCAGGCAGATGTCCCCATTTTACACATTACGGCAGGCAAGTGTCCCCATTTTACACATTACAGCAGGCAAATGTCCCAATTTTACACATTACGGCAGGCAAGTGTCCCATTTTACACATTATGGCAGGCAAGTTTCCCCATTTTACACATTAAGGCAGGCAAGTGTCCCCATTTTACACAGTACGGCAGGCAAGTGTCCCTATTTTACACATTACGGCAGGCAAGTGTCCCCATTTTACACATTACGGCAGGCAAGTGTCCCCATTTTACACATTACGGCAGGCAAGAGTCCCCATTTTACACGTTACGGAAGGAAAGAGTCTCCATTTTACACATTACCGCAGGTAAGTGTCCCCATTTTACACATAATGGCAGGCAAGTTTCCCAATATTACACATTACGGCAGGCAAGTGTCCCCATTTTACACATTACGGTAGGCAAGAGTACCCATTTTACACATTATGACAGGCAAGCGTCCTAATTCTACACATTATGGCAGGCAAGTGTCCCTATTTAAAACATTACGGCAGGCAAGTGTCCCCATTTTACACATTATGGCAGGTAAGTGTCCCCATTTTTCACATTACGGTAGGCAAGAGTCCCCATTTTACACATTACAGCAGGCAAGAGACCCCATTCTACACATTACGTCAGGCAAGTGTCCCCATTTTACACTTTACGGCAGGCAAGAGTCCCCTTTATAAACATTACGGCAGGCAAGAGTCCCCATTTTACACATTACGGCAGGCAAGTGTCCCCATTTTACACATTACTGCAGGCAAGTGTCCCCATTTTACACATTACGGCAGGCAAGTGACCCCATTCGACACATTACGGCATGCAAGTGACCCCATTTTACACATTACAACAGGCAAGAGTCGCCATTTTAATAATTACGGCAGGCAAGAATCCCCTCTATACAGATAACGGCAGCAATTTTCCCCATTTTACACATAACGGCAGGCAAGTGTCCCCATTTTACACATTACGGTAGGCAAGAGTACCCATTTTACACATTATGACAGGCAAGAGTCCCAATTCTACACATTATGGCAGGCAAGTGTCCCCATTTAAAACATTACGGCAGGCAAGTGTCCCCATTTTACACATTATGGCAGGCAAGTGTCCCCATTTTTCACATTACAGCAGGCAAGAGACCCCATTCTACACATTACGGCAGGCAAGTGTCCCCATTTTACACTTTACGGCAGGCAAGTGTCTCCATTTTACACAAACGGTAGGCAAGTGTCCCCATTTTACACATTATGGCAGGCTATTGACCCCATTTTACACTTTACAGCAGGCAAGAGTCACCATTTGACACATTATGGCAGGTAAGAGTCCCATTTTACACATTACGGCAGGCAAGTTTCCCAATTTTACACATTACTGCTGGCAAGTTTCCCCATTTTACACATTACGGCAGGCAGATGTCCCCATTTTACACATTACGGCAGGCAAGTGTCCCCATTTTACAAATTACAGCAGGCAAATGTCCCAATTTTACACATTATGGCAGGCAAGTGTCCCATTTTACACATTATGGCAGGCAAGTTTCCCCATTTTACACATTAAGGCAGGCAAGTGTCCCCATTTTACACAGTACGGCAGGCAAGTGTCCCTATTTTACACATTACGGCAGGCAAGTGTCCCCATTTTTCACATTACGGTAGGCAAGAGTCCCCATTTTACACATTACAGCAGGCAAGTGTCCCCATTTTACACATTATGACAGGCAAGAGTCCCAATTTTACACATTACGGAAGGAAAGAGTCTCCATTTTACATATTACCGCAGGTAAGTGTCTCCATTTTACACATAATGGCAGGCAAGTTTCCCAATATTACACATTACGGCAGGCAAGTGTCCCCATTTTACACATTACGGTAGGCAAGAGTACCCATTTTACACATTATGACAGGCAAGAGTCCCAATTCTACACATTATGGCAGGCAAGTGTCCCCATTTAAAACATTACGGCAGGCAAGTGTCCCCATTTTACACATTATGGCAGGCAAGTGTCCCCATTTTTCACATTACGGTAGGAGAGAGTCCCCATTTTACACATTACTGCAGGCAAGAGTCACCATTTTACACACTACGGCAGGCAAGTGTCCCCATTTTACATATTACAGCAGGCAAGTTTCCCCATTTTACACATTAAGGTAGGCAAGAGTCCCCATTTTACACATTACGGCAGACAAGTGTCTCCCCATGTGACACTTTACAGCAGGCAAGTGACCCCGTTTAACACATTACGGCAGGTAAGTGATCCCATTTTACACATCACGGCAGGCAAGAGTCCCCATTTTACACATTACGGCAGGCAAGAGTTCCCATATGACACATAACTGCAGTCAAGAGTCCCCATTTTACACATTACGGCAGGCAAGTGTCCCCATTTTACACATTACGGCAGGCAAGAGTCCCCATTTTAAACATAACTGCAGTCAAGTGTCCCCATCTTACACATTACGGCAGGCAAGTGTCCCCATTTTAAACATAACTGCAGTCAAGAGTCCCCATTTTACACATAACGGCAGGCTATTGACCCCATTTTACACTTTACAGCAGGCAAGAGTCACCATTTGACACATTATGGCAGGTAAGAGTCCCATTTTACACATTACGGCAGGCAAGTTTCCCAATTTTACACATTACTGCTGGCAAGTTTCCCCATTTTACACATTACGGCAGGCAGATGTCCCCATTTTACACATTACGGCAGGCAAGTGTCCCCATTTTACACATTACAGCAGGCAAATGTCCCAATTTTACACATTACGGCAGGCAAGTGTCCCATTTTACACATTATGGCAGGCAAGTTTCCCCATTTTACACATTAAGGCAGGCAAGTGTCCCCATTTTACACATTACGGCAGACAAGTGTCCCCATGTGACACTTTACAGCAGGCAAGTGACCCCATTTAACACATTACGGCAGGTAAGTGATCCCATTTTACACATCACGGCAGGTAAGAGTCCCCATTTTACACATTACGGCAGGCAAGAGTTCCCATATGACACATAACTGCAGTCAAGAGTCCCCATTTTACACATTACGGCAGGCAAGTGTCCCCATTTTACACATTACGGCAGGCAAGAGTCCCCATTTTAAACATAACTGCAGTCAAGTGTCCCCATCTTACACATTACGGCAGGCAAGTGTCCCCATTTTAAACATAACTGCAGTCAAGAGTCCCCATTTTACACATTACGGCAGGCTATTGACCCCATTTTACACTTTACAGCAGACAAGAGTCACCATTTGACACATTATGGCAGGTAAGAGTCCCATTTTACACATTACGGCAGGCAAGTTTCCCAATTTTACACATTACTGCTGGCAAGTTTCCCCATTTTACACATTACGGCAGGCAGATGTCCCCATTTTACACATTACGGCAGGCAAGTGTCCCCATTTTACACATTACAGCAGGCAAATGTCCCAATTTTACACATTACGGCAGGCAAGTGTCCCATTTTACACATTATGGCAGGCAAGTTTCCCCATTTTACACATTAAGGCAGGCAAATTTCCCCATTTTACACAGTACGGCAGGCAAGTGTCCCTATTTTACACATTACGGCAGGCAAGTGTCCCCATTTTACACATTACGGCAGGCAAGTGTCCCCATTTTACACATTACGGCAGGCAAGAGTCCCCATTTTACACGTTACGGAAGGAAAGAGTCTCCATTTTACACATTACCGCAGGTAAGTGTCCCCATTTTACACATAATGGCAGGCAAGTTTCCCAATATTACACATTACGGCAGGCAAGTGTCCCCATTTTACACATTACGGTAGGCAAGAGTACCCATTTTACACATTATGACAGGCAAGCGTCCCAATTCTACACATTATGGCAGGCAAGTGTCCCCATTTAAAACATTACGGCAGGCAAGTGTCCCCATTTTACACATTATGGCAGGTAAGTGTCCCCATTTTTCACATTACGGTAGGCAAGAGTCCCCATTTTACAGATTACAGCAGGCAAGAGACCCCATTCTACACATTACGTCAGGCAAGTGTCCCCATTTTACACTTTACGGCAGGCAAGAGTCCCCTTTATAAACATTACGGCAGGCAAGAGTCCCCATTTTACACATTACGGCAGGCAAGTGTCCCCATTTTACACATTACTGCAGGCAAGTGTCCCCATTTTACACATTACGGCAGGCAAGTGACCCCATTCGACACATTACGGCATGCAAGTGACCCCATTTTACACATTACAACAGGCAAGAGTCGCCATTTTAATAATTACGGCAGGCAAGAATCCCCTCTATACAGATAACGGCAGCAATTTTCCCCATTTTACACATAACGGCAGGCAAGTGTCCCCATTTTACACATTACGGTAGGCAAGAGTACCCATTTTACACATTATGACAGGCAAGCGTCCCAATTCTACACATTATGGCAGGCAAGTGTCCCCATTTAAAACATTACGGCAGGCAAGTGTCCCCATTTTACACATTATGGCAGGCAAGTGTCCCCATTTTTCACATTACAGCAGGCAAGAGACCCCATTCTACACATTACGGCAGGCAAGTGTCCCCATTTTACACTTTACGGCAGGCAAGTGTCTCCATTTTACACAAACGGTAGGCAAGTGTCCCCATTTTACACATTATGGCAGGCTATTGACCCCATTTTACACTTTACAGCAGGCAAGAGTCACCATTTGACACATTATGGCAGGTAAGAGTCCCATTTTACACATTACGGCAGGCAAGTTTCCCAATTTTACACATTACTGCTGGCAAGTTTCCCCATTTTACACATTACGGCAGGCAGATGTCCCCATTTTACACATTACGGCAGGCAAGTGTCCCCATTTTACACATTACAGCAGGCAAATGTCCCAATTTTACACATTATGGCAGGCAAGTGTCCCATTTTACACATTATGGCAGGCAAGTTTCCCCATTTTACACATTAAGGCAGGCAAGTGTCCCCATTTTACACAGTACGGCAGGCAAGTGTCCCTATTTTACACATTACGGCAGGCAAGTGTCCCCATTTTTCACATTACGGTAGGCAAGAGTCCCCATTTTACACATTACAGCAGGCAAGTGTCCCCATTTTACACATTACGACAGGCAAGAGTCCCCATTTTACACATTACGGAAGGAAAGAGTCTCCATTTTACATATTACCGCAGGTAAGTGTCTCCATTTTACACATAATGGCAGGCAAGTTTCCCAATATTACACATTACGGCAGGCAAGTGTCCCCATTTTACACATTACGGTAGGCAAGAGTACCCATTTTACACATTATGACAGGCAAGAGTCCCAATTCTACACATTATGGCAGGCAAGTGTCCCCATTTAAAACATTACGGCAGGCAAGTGTCCCCATTTTACACATTATGGCAGGTAAGTGTCCCCATTTTTCACATTACGGTAGGCAAGAGTCCCCATTTTACACATTACACTAGGCAAGAGACCCCATTCTACACATTACGTCAGGCAAGCGTCCCCATTTTACACTTTACGGCAGGCAAGAGTCCCCTTTATAAACATTACGGCAGGCAAGAGTCCCCATTTTACACATTACGGCAGGCAAGTGTCCCCATTTTACACATTACTGCAGGCAAGTGTCCCCATTTTACACATTACGGCAGGCAAGTGACCCCATTCGACACATTACGGCATGCAAGTGACCACATTTTACACATTACAACAGGCAAGAGTCGCCATTTTAATAATTACGGCAGGCAAGAATCCCCTCTATACAGATAACGGCAGCAATTTTCCCCATTTTACACATAACGGCAGGCAAGTGTCCCCATTTTACACATTACGGTAGGCAAGAGTACCCATTTTACACATTATGACAGGCAAGAGTCCCAATTCTACACATTATGGCAGGCAAGTGTCCCCATTTAAAACATTACGGTAGGCAAGAGTCCCCATTTTACACATTACAGCAGGCAAGAGACCCCATTCTACACATTACGGCAGGCAAGTGTCCCCATTTTACACTTTACGGCAGGCAAGTGTCCCCATTTTACACATTACGGTAGGCAAGAGTACCCATTTTACACATTATGACAGGCAAGAGTCCCTATTTTACACATTATGGCAGGCAAGTGTCCCCATTTTTCACATTACGGTAGGCAAGAGTCCCCATTTTACACATTACAGCAGGCAAGAGACCCCATTCTACACATTACGGCAGGCAAGTGTCCCCATTTTACACTTTACGGCAGGCAAGAGTCCCCTTTATAAACATTATGGCAGGCAAGAGTCCCCATTTTACACATTACGGCAGGCAAGTGTCCCCATTTTACACATTACTGCAGGCAAGAGTCCCCATTTTACACATTACGGCAGGCAAGTGTCCCCATTTTACATATTACGGCAGGCGAGTTTCCCCATTTTACACATTACGGTAGGCAAGAGTCCCCATTTTACACATTACGGCAGGCAAGTGACCCCATTTAACACATTACGGCAGGTAAGTGATCCCATTTTACACATCACGGCAGGCAAGAGTACCCATTTTACACATTACGGCAGGCAAGAGTTCCCATTTGACACATAACTGCAGTCAAGAGTCCCCATTTTATACATTACGGCAGGCAAGTGTCCCCATTTTACACATTACGGCAGGCTATTGACCCCATTTTACACTTTCCAGCAGGCAAGAGTCACCATTTGACACATTATGGCAGGTAAGAGTCCCATTTTACACATTACGGCAGGCAAGTTTCCCAATTTTACACATTACTGCTGGCAAGTTTCCCCATTTTACACATTACGGCAGGCAGATGTCCCAATTTTACACATTACGGCAGGCAAGTGTCCCCATTTTACACATTACAGCAGGCAAATGTCCCAATTTTACACATTACGGCAGGCAAGTGTCCCATTTTACACATTATGGCAGGCAAGTTTCCCCATTTTATACATTAAGGCAGGCAAGTGTCCCCATTTTACACAGTACGGCAGGCAAGTGTCCCTATTTTACACATTACGGCAGGCAAGTGTCCCCATTTTACACATTACGGCAGGCAAGTGTCCCCATTTTACACATTACGGCAGGCAAGAGTCCCCATTTTACACGTTACGGAAGGAAAGAGTCTCCATTTTACACATTACCGCAGGTAAGTGTCCCCATTTTACACATAATGGCAGGCAAGTTTCCCAATATTACACATTACTGCAGGCAAGTGTCCCCATTTTACACATTACGGTAGGCAAGAGTACCCATTTTACACATTATGACAGGCAAGCGTCCTAATTCTACACATTATGGCAGGCAAGTGTCCCCATTTAAAACATTACGGCAGGCAAGTGTCCCCATTTTACACATTATGGCAGGTAAGTGTCCCCATTTTTCACATTACGGTAGGCAAGAGTCCCCATTTTACACATTACAGCAGGCAAGAGACCCCATTCTACACATTACGTCAGGCAAGTGTCCCCATTTTACACTTTACGGCAGGCAAGAGTCCCCTTTATAAACATTACGGCAGGCAAGAGTCCCCATTTTACACATTACGGCAGGCAAGTGTCCCCATTTTACACATTACTGCAGGCAAGTGTCCCCATTTTACACATTACGGCAGGCAAGTGACCCCATTCGACACATTACGGCATGCAAGTGACCCCATTTTACACATTACAACAGGCAAGAGTCGCCATTTTAATAATTACGGCAGGCAAGAATCCCCTCTATACAGATAACGGCAGCAATTTTCCCCATTTTACACATAACGGCAGGCAAGTGTCCCCATTTTACACATTACGGTAGGCAAGAGTACCCATTTTACACATTATGACAGGCAAGAGTCCCAATTTTACACATTATGGCAGGCAAGTGTCCCCATTTAAAACATTACGGCAGGCAAGTGTCCCCATTTTACACATTATGGCAGACAAGTGTCCCCATTTTTCACATTACGGTAGGAGAGAGTCCCCATTTTACACATTACAGCAGGCAAGAGACCCCATTCTACTCATTACGGCAGGCAAGTGTCCCCATTTTACACTTTACGGTAGGCAAGAGTCCCCTTTATAAACATTACGGCAGGCAAGAGTCCCCATTTTACACATTACGGCAGGCAAGCGTCCCCATTTTACACATTACTGCAGGCAAGAGTCCCCTTTATAAACATTACGGCAGGCAAGAGTCCCCATTTTACACATTACGGCAGGCAAGTGTCCCCATTTTACACATTACTGCAGGCAAGAGTCACCATTTTACACACTACGGCAGGCAAGTGTCCCCATTTTACATATTACAGCAGGCAAGTTTCCCCATTTTACACATTAAGGTAGGCAAGAGTCCCCATTTTACACATTACGGCAGACAAGTGTCTCCCCATGTGACACTTTACAGCAGGCAAGTGACCCCATTTAACACATTACGGCAGGTAAGTGATCCCATTTTACACATCACGGCAGGCAAGAGTCCCCATTTTACACATTACGGCAGGCAAGAGTTCCCATATGACACATAACTGCAGTCAAGAGTCCCCATTTTACACATTACGGCAGGCAAGTGTCCCCATTTTACACATTACGGCAGGCAAGAGTCCCCATTTTAAACATAACTGCAGTCAAGTGTCCCCATCTTACACATTACGGCAGGCAAGTGTCCCCATTTTAAACATAACTGCAGTCAAGAGTCCCCATTTTACACATTACGGCAGGCTATTGACCCCATTTTACACTTTACAGCAGGCAAGAGTCACCATTTGACACATTATGGCAGGTAAGAGTCCCATTTTACACATTACGGCAGGCAAGTTTCCCAATTTTACACATTACTGCTGGCAAGTTTCCCCATTTTACACATTACGGCAGGCAGATGTCCCCATTTTACACATTACGGCAGGCAAGTGTCCCCATTTTACACATTACAGCAGGCAAATGTCCCAATTTTACACATTACGGCAGGCAAGTGTCCCATTTTACACATTATGGCAGGCAAGTTTCCCCATTTTACACATTAAGGCAGGCAAGTGTCCCCATTTTACACATTACGGCAGACAAGTGTCCCCATGTGACACTTTACAGCAGGCAAGTGACCCCATTTAACACATTACGGCAGGTAAGTGATCCCATTTTACACATCACGGCAGGCAAGAGTCCCCATTTTACACATTACGGCAGGCAAGAGTTCCCATATGACACATAACTGCAGTCAAGAGTCCCCATTTTACACATTACGGCAGGCAAGTGTCCCCATTTTACACATTACGGCAGGCAAGAGTCCCCATTTTAAACATAACTGCAGTCAAGTGTCCCCATCTTACACATTACGGCAGGCAAGTGTCCCCATTTTAAACATAACTGCAGTCAAGAGTCCCCATTTTACACATTACGGCAGGCTATTGACCCCATTTTACACTTTACAGCAGGCAAGAGTCACCATTTGACACATTATGGCAGGTAAGAGTCCCATTTTACACATTACGGCAGGCAAGTTTCCCAATTTTACACATTACTGCTGGCAAGTTTCCCCATTTTACACATTACGGCAGGCAGATGTCCCAATTTTACACATTACGTCAGGCAAGTGTCCCATTTTACACATTATGGCAGGCAAGTTTCCCCATTTTACACATTAAGGCAGGCAAGTGTCCCCATTTTACACAGTACGGCAGGCAAGTGTCCCTATTTTACACATTTCAGGCAGGCAAGTGTCCCCATTTTACACATTACGGCAGGCAAGTGTCCCCATTTTACACATTACGGCAGGCAAGAGTCCCCATTTTACACGTTACGGAAGGAAAGAGTCTCCATTTTACACATTACCGCAGGTAAGTGTCCCCATTTTACACATAATGGCAGGCAAGTTTCCCAATATTACACATTACGGCAGGCAAGTGTCCCCATTTTACACATTACGGTAGGCAAGAGTACCCATTTTACACATTATGACAGGCAAGCGTCCTAATTCTACACATTATGGCAGGCAAGTGTCCCCATTTAAAACATTACGGCAGGCAAGTGTCCCCATTTTACACATTATGGCAGGTAAGTGTCCCCATTTTTCACATTACGGTAGGCAAGAGTCCCCATTTTACACATTACAGCAGGCAAGAGACCCCATTCTACACATTACGTCAGGCAAGTGTCCCCATTTTACACTTTACGGCAGGCAAGAGTCCCCTTTATAAACATTACGGCAGGCAAGAGTCCCCATTTTACACATTACGGCAGGCAAGTGTCCCCATTTTACACATTACTGCAGGCAAGTGTCCCCATTTTACACATTACGGCAGGCAAGTGACCCCATTCGACACATTACGGCATGCAAGTGACCCCATTTTACACATTACAACAGGCAAGAGTCGCCATTTTAATAATTACGGCAGGCAAGAATCCCCTCTATACAGATAACGGCAGCAATTTTCCCCATTTTACACATAACGGCAGGCAAGTGTCCCCATTTTACACATTATGGCAGGCAAGTGTCCCCATTTTTCACATTACGGTAGGAGAGAGTCCCCATTTTACACATTACAGCAGGCAAGAGACCCCATTCTACTCATTACGGCAGGCAAGTGTCCCCATTTTACACTTTACGGTAGGCAAGAGTACCCATTTTACACATTATGACAGGCAAGAGTCCCAATTCTACACATTATGGCAGGCAAGTGTCCCCATTTAAAACATTACGGCAGGCAAGTGTCCCCATTTTACACATTATGGCAGGCAAGTGTCCCCATTTTTCACATTACGGTAGGAGAGAGTCCCCATTTTACACATTACAGCAGGCAAGAGACCCCATTCTACTCATTACGGCAGGCAAGTGTCCCCATTTTACACTTTACGGTAGGCAAGAGTCCCCTTTATAAACATTACGGCAGGCAAGAGTCCCCATTTTACACATTACGGCAGGCAAGCGTCCCCATTTTACACATTACTGCAGGCAAGAGTCCCCTTTATAAACATTACGGCAGGCAAGAGTCCCCATTTTACACATTACGGCAGGCAAGTGTCCCCATTTTACACATTACTGCAGGCAAGAGTCACCATTTTACACACTACGGCAGGCAAGTGTCCCCATTTTACATATTACAGCAGGCAAGTTTCCCCATTTTACACATTAAGGTAGGCAAGAGTCCCCATTTTACACATTACGGCAGACAAGTGTCTCCCCATGTGACACTTTACAGCAGGCAAGTGACCCCATTTAACACATTACGGCAGGTAAGTGATCCCATTTTACACATCACGGCAGGCAAGAGTCCCCATTTTACACATTACGGCAGGCAAGAGTTCCCATATGACACATAACTGCAGTCAAGAGTCCCCATTTTACACATTACGGCAGGCAAGTGTCCCCATTTTACACATTACGGCAGGCAAGAGTCCCCATTTTAAACATAACTGCAGTCAAGTGTCCCCATCTTACACATTACGGCAGGCAAGTGTCCCCATTTTAAACATAACTGCAGTCAAGAGTCCCCATTTTACACATAACGGCAGGCTATTGACCCCATTTTACACTTTACAGCAGGCAAGAGTCACCATTTGACACATTATGGTAGGTAAGAGTCCCATTTTACACATTACGGCAGGCAAGTTTCCCAATTTTACACATTACTGCTGGCAAGTTTCCCCATTTTACACATTACGGCAGGCAGATGTCCCCATTTTACACATTACGGCAGGCAAGTGTCCCCATTTTACACATTACAGCAGGCAAATGTCCCAATTTTACACATTACGGCAGGCAAGTGTCCCATTTTACACATTATGGCAGGCAAGTTTCCCCATTTTACACATTAAGGCAGGCAAGTGTCCCCATTTTACACATTACGGCAGACAAGTGTCCCCATGTGACACTTTACAGCAGGCAAGTGACCCCATTTAACACATTACGGCAGGTAAGTGATCCCATTTTACACATCACGGCAGGCAAGAGTCCCCATTTTACACATTACGGCAGGCAAGAGTTCCCATATGACACATAACTGCAGTCAAGAGTCCCCATTTTACACATTACGGCAGGCAAGTGTCCCCATTTTACACATTACGGCAGGCAAGAGTCCCCATTTTAAACATAACTGCAGTCAAGTGTCCCCATCTTACACATTACGGCAGGCAAGTGTCCCCATTTTAAACATAACTGCAGTCAAGAGTCCCCATTTTACACATTACAGCAGGCTATTGACCCCATTTTACACTTTACAGCAGGCAAGAGTCACCATTTGACACATTATGGCAGGTAAGAGTCCCATTTTACACATTACGGCAGGCAAGTTTCCCAATTTTACACATTACTGATGGCAAGTTTCCCCATTTTACACATTACGGCAGGCAGATGTCCCCATTTTACACATTACGGCAGGCAAGTGTCCCCATTTTACACATTACAGCAGGCAAATGTCCCAATTTTACACATTACGGCAGGCAAGTGTCCCATTTTACACATTATGGCAGGCAAGTTTCCCCATTTTACACATTAAGGCAGGCAAGTGTCCCCATTTTACACAGTACGGCAGGCAAGTGTCCCTATTTTACACATTACGGCAGGCAAGTGTCCCCATTTTACACATTACGGCAGGCAAGTGTCCCCATTTTACACATTACGGCAGGCAAGAGTCCCCATTTTACACGTTACGGAAGGAAAGAGTCTCCATTTTACACATTACCGCAGGTAAGTGTCCCCATTTTACACATAATGGCAGGCAAGTTTCCCAATATTACACATTACGGCAGGCAAGTGTCCCCATTTTACACATTACGGTAGGCAAGAGTACCCATTTTACACATTATGACAGGCAAGCGTCCTAATTCTACACATTATGGCAGGCAAGTGTCCCCATTTAAAACATTACGGCAGGCAAGTGTCCCCATTTTACACATTATGGCAGGTAAGTGTCCCTATTTTTCACATTACGGTAGGCAAGAGTCCCCATTTTACACATTACAGCAGGCAAGAGACCCCATTCTACACATTACGTCAGGCAAGTGTCCCCATTTTACACTTTACGGCAGGCAAGAGTCCCCTTTATAAACATTACGGCAGGCAAGAGTCCCCATTTTACACATTACGGCAGGCAAGTGTCCCCATTTTACACATTACTGCAGGCAAGTGTCCCCATTTTACACATTACGGCAGGCAAGTGACCCCATTCGACACATTACGGCATGCAAGTGACCCCATTTTACACATTACAACAGGCAAGAGTCGCCATTTTAATAATTACGGCAGGCAAGAATCCCCTCTATACAGATAACGGCAGCAATTTTCCCCATTTTACACATAACGGCAGGCAAGTGTCCCCATTTTACACATTACGGTAGGCAAGAGTACCCATTTTACACATTATGACAGGCAAGAGTCCCAATTCTACACATTATGGCAGGCAAGTGTCCCCATTTAAAACATTACGGCAGGCAAGTGTCCCCATTTTACACATTATGGCAGGCAAGTGTCCCCATTTTTCACATTACAGCAGGCAAGAGACCCCATTCTACACATTACGGCAGGCAAGTGTCCCCATTTTACACTTTACGGCAGGCAAGTGTCTCCATTTTACACAAACGGTAGGCAAGTGTCCCCATTTTACACATTATGGCAGGCTATTGACCCCATTTTACACTTTACAGCAGGCAAGAGTCACCATTTGACACATTATGGCAGGTAAGAGTCCCATTTTACACATTACGGCAGGCAAGTTTCCCAATTTTACACATTACTGCTGGCAAGTTTCCCCATTTTACACATTACGGCAGGCAGATGTCCCCATTTTACACATTACGGCAGGCAAGTGTCCCCATTTTACAAATTACAGCAGGCAAATGTCCCAATTTTACACATTATGGCAGGCAAGTGTCCCATTTTACACATTATGGCAGGCAAGTTTCCCCATTTTACACATTAAGGCAGGCAAGTGTCCCCATTTTACACAGTACGGCAGGCAAGTGTCCCTATTTTACACATTACGGCAGGCAAGTGTCCCCATTTTTCACATTACGGTAGGCAAGAGTCCCCATTTTACACATTACAGCAGGCAAGTGTCCCCATTTTACACATTATGACAGGCAAGAGTCCCAATTTTACACATTACGGAAGGAAAGAGTCTCCATTTTACATATTACCGTAGGTAAGTGTCTCCATTTTACACATAATGGCAGGCAAGTTTCCCAATATTACACATTACGGCAGGCAAGTGTCCCCATTTTACACATTACGGTAGGCAAGAGTACCCATTTTACTCATTATGACAGGCAAGAGTCCCAATTCTACACATTATGGCAGGCAAGTGTCCCCATTTAAAACATTACGGCAGGCAAGTGTCCCCATTTTACACATTATGGCAGGCAAGTGTCCCCATTTTTCACATTACGGTAGGAGAGAGTCCCCATTTTACACATTACTGCAGGCAAGAGTCACCATTTTACACACTACGGCAGGCAAGTGTCCCCATTTTACATATTACAGCAGGCAAGTTTCCCCATTTTACACATTAAGGTAGGCAAGAGTCCCCATTTTACACATTACGGCAGACAAGTGTCTCCCCATGTGACACTTTACAGCAGGCAAGTGACCCCATTTAACACATTACGGCAGGTAAGTGATCCCATTTTACACATCACGGCAGGCAAGAGTCCCCATTTTACACATTACGGCAGGCAAGAGTTCCCATATGACACATAACTGCAGTCAAGAGTCCCCATTTTACACATTACGGCAGGCAAGTGTCCCCATTTTACACATTACGGCAGGCAAGAGTCCCCATTTTAAACATAACTGCAGTCAAGTGTCCCCATCTTACACATTACGGCAGGCAAGTGTCCCCATTTTAAACATAACTGCAGTCAAGAGTCCCCATTTTACACATAACGGCAGGCTATTGACCCCATTTTACACTTTACAGCAGGCAAGAGTCACCATTTGACACATTATGGCAGGTAAGAGTCCCATTTTACACATTACGGCAGGCAAGTTTCCCAATTTTACACATTACTGCTGGCAAGTTTCCCCATTTTACACATTACGGCAGGCAGATGTCCCCATTTTACACATTACGGCAGGCAAGTGTCCCCATTTTACACATTACAGCAGGCAAATGTCCCAATTTTACACATTACGGCAGGCAAGTGTCCCATTTTACACATTATGGCAGGCAAGTTTCCCCATTTTACACATTAAGGCAGGCAAGTGTCCCCATTTTACACATTACGGCAGACAAGTGTCCCCATGTGACACTTTACAGCAGGCAAGTGACCCCATTTAACACATTACGGCAGGTAAGTGATCCCATTTTACACATCACGGCAGGCAAGAGTCCCCATTTTACACATTACGGCAGGCAAGAGTTCCCATATGACACATAACTGCAGTCAAGAGTCCCCATTTTACACATTACGGCAGGCAAGTGTCCCCATTTTACACATTACGGCAGGCAAGAGTCCCCATTTTAAACATAACTGCAGTCAAGTGTCCCCATCTTACACATTACGGCAGGCAAGTGTCCCCATTTTAAACATAACTGCAGTCAAGAGTCCCCATTTTACACATTACAGCAGGCTATTGACCCCATTTTACACTTTACAGCAGGCAAGAGTCACCATTTGACACATTATGGCAGGTAAGAGTCCCATTTTACACATTACGGCAGGCAAGTTTCCCAATTTTACACATTACTGCTGGCAAGTTTCCCCATTTTACACATTACGGCAGGCAGATGTCCCCATTTTACACATTACGGCAGGCAAGTGTCCCCATTTTACACATTACAGCAGGCAAATGTCCCAATTTTACACATTACGGCAGGCAAGTGTCCCATTTTACACATTATGGCAGGCAAGATTCCCCATTTTACACATTAAGGCAGGCAAGTGTCCCCATTTTACACAGTACGACAGGCAAGTGTCCCTATTTTACACATTACGGCAGGCAAGTGTCCCCATTTTACACATTACGGCAGGCAAGTGTCCCCATTTTACACATTACGGCAGGCAAGAGTCCCCATTTTACACGTTACGGAAGGAAAGAGTCTCCATTTTACACATTACCGCAGGTAAGTGTCCCCATTTTACACATAATGGCAGGCAAGTTTCCCAATATTACACATTACGGCAGGCAAGTGTCCCCATTTTACACATTACGGTAGGCAAGAGTACCCATTTTACACATTATGACAGGCAAGCGTCCTAATTCTACACATTATGGCAGGCAAGTGTCCCCATTTAAAACATTACGGCAGGCAAGTGTCCCCATTTTACACATTATGGCAGGTAAGTGTCCCCATTTTTCACATTACGGTAGGCAAGAGTCCCCATTTTACACATTACAGCAGGCAAGAGACCCCATTCTACACATTACGTCAGGCAAGTGTCCCCATTTTACACTTTACGGCAGGCAAGAGTCCCCTTTATAAACATTACGGCAGGCAAGAGTCCCCATTTTACACATTACGGCAGGCAAGTGTCCCCATTTTACACATTACTGCAGGCAAGTGTCCCCATTTTACACATTACGGCAGGCAAGTGACCCCATTCGACACATTACGGCATGCAAGTGACCCCATTTTACACATTACAACAGGCAAGAGTCGCCATTTTAATAATAACGGCAGGCAAGAATCCCCTCTATACAGATAACGGCAGCAATTTTCCCCATTTTACACATAACGGCAGGCAAGTGTCCCCATTTTACACATTACGGTAGGCAAGAGTACCCATTTTACACATTATGACAGGCAAGAGTCCCAATTCTACACATTATGGCAGGCAAGTGTCCCCATTTAAAACATTACGGCAGGCAAGTGTCCCCATTTTACACATTATGGCAGGCAAGTGTCCCCATTTTTCACATTACAGCAGGCAAGAGACCCCATTCTACACATTACGGCAGGCAAGTGTCCCCATTTTACACTTTACGGCAGGCAAGTGTCTCCATTTTACACAAACGGTAGGCAAGTGTCCCCATTTTACACATTATGGCAGGCTATTGACCCCATTTTACACTTTACAGCAGGCAAGAGTCACCATTTGACACATTATGGCAGGTAAGAGTCCCATTTTACACATTACGGCAGGCAAGTTTCCCAATTTTACACATTACTGCTGGCAAGTTTCCCCATTTTACACATTACGGCAGGCAGATGTCCCCATTTTACACATTACGGCAGGCAAGTGTCCCCATTTTACAAATTACAGCAGGCAAATGTCCCAATTTTACACATTATGGCAGGCAAGTGTCCCATTTTACACATTATGGCAGGCAAGTTTCCCCATTTTACACATTAAGGCAGGCAAGTGTCCCCATTTTACACAGTACGGCAGGCAAGTGTCCCTATTTTACACATTACGGCAGGCAAGTGTCCCCATTTTTCACATTACGGTAGGCAAGAGTCCCCATTTTACACATTACAGCAGGCAAGTGTCCCCATTTTACACATTATGACAGGCAAGAGTCCCAATTTTACACATTACGGAAGGAAAGAGTCTCCATTTTACATATTACCGCAGGTAAGTGTCTCCATTTTACACATAATGGCAGGCAAGTTTCCCAATATTACACATTACGGCAGGCAAGTGTCCCCATTTTACACATTACGGTAGGCAAGAGTACCCATTTTACACATTATGACAGGCAAGAGTCCCAATTCTACACATTATGGCAGGCAAGTGTCCCCATTTAAAACATTACGGCAGGCAAGTGTCCCCATTTTACACATTATGGCAGGCAAGTGTCCCCATTTTTCACATTACAGCAGGCAAGAGACCCCATTCTACACATTACGGCAGGCAAGTGTCCCCATTTTACACTTTACGGCAGGCAAGTGTCTCCATTTTACACAAACGGTAGGCAAGTGTCCCCATTTTACACATTATGGCAGGCTATTGACCCCATTTTACACTTTACAGCAGGCAAGAGTCACCATTTGACACATTATGGCAGGTAAGAGTCCCATTTTACACATTACGGCAGGCAAGTTTCCCAATTTTACACATTACTGCTGGCAAGTTTCCCCATTTTACACATTACGGCAGGCAGATGTCCCCATTTTACACATTACGGCAGGCAAGTGTCCCCATTTTACAAATTACAGCAGGCAAATGTCCCAATTTTACACATTATGGCAGGCAAGTGTCCCATTTTACACATTATGGCAGGCAAGTTTCCCCATTTTACACATTAAGGCAGGCAAGTGTCCCCATTTTACACAGTACGGCAGGCAAGTGTCCCTATTTTACACATTACGGCAGGCAAGTGTCCCCATTTTTCACATTACGGTAGGCAAGAGTCCCCATTTTACACATTACAGCAGGCAAGTGTCCCCATTTTACACATTATGACAGGCAAGAGTCCCAATTTTACACATTACGGAAGGAAAGAGTCTCCATTTTACATATTACCGCAGGTAAGTGTCTCCATTTTACACATAATGGCAGGCAAGTTTCCCAATATTACACATTACGGCAGGCAAGTGTCCCCATTTTACACATTACGGTAGGCAAGAGTACCCATTTTACACATTATGACAGGCAAGAGTCCCAATTCTACACATTATGGCAGGCAAGTGTCCCCATTTAAAACATTACGGCAGGCAAGTGTCCCCATTTTACACATTATGGCAGGCAAGTGTCCCCATTTTTCACATTACGGTAGGAGAGAGTCCCCATTTTACACATTACAGCAGGCAAGAGACCCCATTCTACACATTACGGCAGGCAAGTGTCCCCATTTTACACTTTACGGTAGGCAAGAGTCCCCTTTATAAACATTACGGCAGGCAAGAGTCCCCATTTTACACATTACGGCAGGCAAGTGTCCCCATTTTACACATTACTGCAGGCAAGAGTCCCCTTTATAAACATTACGGCAGGCAAGAGTCCCCATTTTACACATTACGGCAGGCAAGTGTCCCCATTTTACACATTACTGCAGGCAAGAGTCACCATTTTACACACTACGGCAGGCAAGTGTCCCCATTTTACATATTGCAGCAGGCAAGTTTCCCCATTTTACACATTAAGGTAGGCAAGAGTCTCCATTTTACACATTACGGCAGACAAGTGTCCCCATGTGACACTTTACAGCAGCAAGTGACCCCATTTAACACATTACGGCAGGTAAGTGATCCCATTTTACACATCACGGCAGGCAAGAGTCCCCATTTTACACATTACGGCAGGCAAGAGTTCCCATATGACACATAACTGCAGTCAAGAGTCCCCATTTTACACATTGCGGCAGGCAAGTGTCCCCATTTTACACATTACGGCAGGCAAGAGTCCCCATTTTAAACATAACTGCAGTCAAGTGTCCCCATCTTACACATTACGGCAGGCAAGTGTCCCCATTTTAAACATAACTGCAGTCAAGAGTCCCCATTTTACACATTACGGCAGGCTATTGACCCCATTTTACACTTTACAGCAGGCAAGAGTCACCATTTGACACATTATGGCAGGTAAGAGTCCCATTTTACACATTACGGCAGGCAAGTTTCCCAATTTTACACATTACTGCTGGCAAGTTTCCCCATTTTACACATTACGGCAGGCAGATGTCCCCATTTTACACATTACGGCAGGCAAGTGTCCCCATTTTACACATTACAGCAGGCAAATGTCCCAATTTTACACATTACGGCAGGCAAGTGTCCCATTTTACACATTATGGCAGGCAAGTTTCCCCATTTTACACATTAAGGTAGGCAAGTTTCCCCATTTTACACAGTACGGCAGGCAAGTGTCCCTATTTTACACATTACGGCAGGCAAGTGTCCCCATTTTACACATTACGGCAGGCAAGTGTCCCCATTTTACACATTACGGCAGGCAAGAGTCCCAATTTTACACGTTACGGAAGGAAAGAGTCTCCATTTAACACATTACCGCAGGTAAGTGTCCCCATTTTACACATAATGGCAGGCAAGTTTCCCAATATTACACATTACGGCAGGCAAGTGTCCCCATTTTACACATTACGGTAGGCAAGAGTACCCATTTTACACATTATGACAGGCAAGCGTCCCAATTCTACACATTATGGCAGGCAAGTGTCCCCATTTAAAACATTACGGCAGGCAAGTGTCCCCATTTTACACATTATGGCAGGTAAGTGTCCCCATTTTTCACATTACGGTAGGCAAGAGTCCCCATTTTACAGATTACAGCAGGCAAGAGACCCCATTCTACACATTACGTCAGGCAAGTGTCCCCATTTTACACTTTACGGCAGGCAAGAGTCCCCTTTATAAACATTACGGCAGGCAAGAGTCCCCATTTTACACATTACGGCAGGCAAGTGTCCCCATTTTACACATTACTGCAGGCAAGTGTCCCCATTTTACACATTACGGCAGGCAAGTGACCCCATTCGACACATTACGGCATGCAAGTGACCCCATTTTACACATTACAACAGGCAAGAGTCGCCATTTTAATAATTACGGCAGGCAAGAATCCCCTCTATACAGATAACGGCAGCAATTTTCCCCATTTTACACATTATGGCAGGTAAGTGTCCCCATTTTTCACATTACGGTAGGCAAGAGTCCCCATTTTACACATTACAGCAGGCAAGAGACCCCATTCTACACATTACGTCAGGCAAGTGTCCCCATTTTACACTTTACGGCAGGCAAGAGTCCCCTTTATAAACATTACGGCAGGCAAGAGTCCCCATTTTACACATTACGGCAGGCAAGTGTCCCCATTTTACACATTACGGCAGGCAAGTGTCCCCATTTTACACTTTACGGCAGGCAAGTGTCTCCATTTTACACAAACGGTAGGCAAGTGTCCCCATTTTACACATTATGGCAGGCTATTGACCCCATTTTACACTTTACAGCAGGCAAGAGTCACCATTTGACACATTATGGCAGGTAAGAGTCCCATTTTACACATTACGGCAGGCAAGTTTCCCAATTTTACACATTACTGCTGGCAAGTTTCCCCATTTTACACATTACGGCAGGCAGATGTCCCCATTTTACACATTACGGCAGGCAAGTGTCCCCATTTTACACATTACAGCAGGCAAGTGTCCCCATTTTACACTTTACGGCAGGCAAGAGTCCCCTTTATAAACATTATGGCAGGCAAGAGTCCCCATTTTACACATTACGGCAGGCAAGTGTCCCCATTTTACACATTACTGCAGGCAAGAGTCCCCATTTTACACATTACGGCAGGCAGGTGTCCCCATTTTACATATTACGGCAGGCAAGTTTCCCCATTTTACACATTACGGTAGGCAAGAGTCCCTATTTTACACATTACGGCAGGCAAGTGACCCCATTTAACACATTACGGCAGGTAAGTGATCCCATTTTACACATCACGGCAGGCAAGAGTACCCATTTTACACATTACGGCAGGCAAGAGTTCCCATTTGACACATAACTGCAGTCAAGAGTCCCCATTTTATACATTACGGCAGGCAAGTGTCCCCATTTTACACATTACGGCAGGCTATTGACCCCATTTTACACTTTCCAGCAGGCAAGAGTCACCATTTGACACATTATGGCAGGTAAGAGTCCCATTTTACACATTACGGCAGGCAAGTTTCCCAATTTTACACATTACTGCTGGCAAGTTTCCCCATTTTACACATTACGGCAGGCAGATGTCCTCATTTTACACATTACGGCAGGCAAGTGTCCCCATTTTACACATTACGGCAGGCAAGTGACCCCATTCGACACATTACGGCATGCAAGTGACCCCATTTTACACATTACAACAGGCAAGAGTCGTCATTTAAAAATTACGGCAGGCAAGAATCCCCTCTATACAGATAACGGCAGCAATTTCCCCCATTTTACACATAACGGCAGGCAAGTGTCCCCATTTTACACATTACGGTAGGCAAGAGTACCCATTTTACACATTATGACAGGCAAGAGTCCCAATTCTACACATTATGGCAGGCAAGTGTCCCCATTTAAAACATTACGGCAGGCAAGTGTCCCCATTTTACACATTATGGCAGGCAAGTGTCCCCATTTTTCACATTACGGTAGGCAAGAGTCCCCATTTTACACATTACAGCAGGCAAGAGACCCCATTCTACACATTACGGCAGGCAAATGTGTCCCCATTTTACACTTTACGGCAGGCAAGTGTCCACATTTTACACATTACGGTAGGCAAGTGTCCCCATTTTACACATTACGGCAGACAAGTGTCCCCATGTGACACTTTACAGCAGGCAAGTGACCCCATTTAACACATTACGGCAGGTAAGTGATCCCATTTTACACATCATGGCAGGCAAGAGTCCCCATTTTACACATTACGGCAGGCAAGAGTTCCCATATGACACATAACTGCAGTCAAGAGTCCCCATTTTACACATTACGGCAGGCAAGTGTCCCCATTTTACACATTACGGCAGGCAAGAGTCCCCATTTTAAACATAACTGCAGTCAAGTGTCCCCATCTTACACATTACGGCAGGCAAGTGTCCCCATTTTAAACATAACTGCAGTCAAGAGTCCCCATTTTACACATTACGGCAGGCTATTGACCCCATTTTACACTTTACAGCAGACAAGAGTCACCATTTGACACATTATGGCAGGTAAGAGTCCCATTTTACACATTACGGCAGGCAAGTTTCCCAATTTTACACATTACTGCTGGCAAGTTTCCCCATTTTACACATTACGGCAGGCAGATGTCCCCATTTTACACATTACGGCAGGCAAGTGTCCCCATTTTACACATTACAGCAGGCAAATGTCCCAATTTTACACATTACGGCAGGCAAGTGTCCCATTTTACACATTATGGCAGGCAAGTTTCCCCATTTTACACATTAAGGCAGGCAAATTTCCCCATTTTACACAGTACGGCAGGCAAGTGTCCCTATTTTACACATTACGGCAGGCAAGTGTCCCCATTTTACACATTACGGCAGGCAAGTGTCCCCATTTTACACATTACGGCAGGCAAGAGTCCCCATTTTACACGTTACGGAAGGAAAGAGTCTCCATTTTACACATTACCGCAGGTAAGTGTCCCCATTTTACACATAATGGCAGGCAAGTTTCCCAATATTACACATTACGGCAGGCAAGTGTCCCCATTTTACACATTACGGTAGGCAAGAGTACCCATTTTACACATTATGACAGGCAAGCGTCCCAATTCTACACATTATGGCAGGCAAGTGTCCCCATTTAAAACATTACGGCAGGCAAGTGTCCCCATTTTACACATTATGGCAGGTAAGTGTCCCCATTTTTCACATTACGGTAGGCAAGAGTCCCCATTTTACACAATACAGCAGGCAAGAGACCCCATTCTACACATTACGTCAGGCAAGTGTCCCCATTTTACACTTTACGGCAGGCAAGAGTCCCCTTTATAAACATTACGGCAGGCAAGAGTCCCCATTTTACACAGTACGGCAGGCAAGTGTCCCCATTTTACACATTACTGCAGGCAAGTGTCCCCATTTTACACATTACGGCAGGCAAGTGACCCCATTCGACACATTACGGCATGCAAGTGACCCCATTTTACACATTACAACAGGCAAGAGTCGCCATTTTAATAATTACGGCAGGCAAGAATCCCCTCTATACAGATAACGGCAGCAATTTTCCCCATTTTACACATAACGGCAGGCAAGTGTCCCCATTTTACACATTACGGTAGGCAAGAGTACCCATTTTACACATTATGACAGGCAAGAGTCCCAATTCTACACATTATGGCAGGCAAGTGTCCCCATTTAAAACATTACGGCAGGCAAGTGTCCCTATTTTACACATTATGGCAGGCAAGTGTCCCCATTTTTCACATAACGGTAGGCAAGAGTCCCCATTTTACACATTACAGCAGGCAAGAGACCCCATTCTACACATTACGGCAGGCAAGTGTCCCCATTTTACACTTTACGGCAGGCAAGAGTCCCCTTTATAAACATTATGGCAGGCAAGAGTCCCCATTTTACACATTACGGCAGGCAAGTGTCCCCATTTTACACATTACTGCAGGCAAGAGTCCCCATTTTACACATTACGGCAGGCAGGTGTCCCCATTTTACATATTACGGCAGGCAAGTTTCCCCATTTTACACATTACGGTAGGCAAGAGTCCCTATTTTACACATTACGGCAGGCAAGTGACCCCATTTAACACATTACGGCAGGTAAGTGATCCCATTTTACACATCACGGCAGGCAAGAGTACCCATTTTACACATTACGGCAGGCAAGAGTTCCCATTTGACACATAACTGCAGTCAAGAGTCCCCATTTTATACATTACGGCAGGCAAGTGTCCCCATTTTACACATTACGGCAGGCTATTGACCCCATTTTACACTTTCCAGCAGGCAAGAGTCACCATTTGACACATTATGGCAGGTAAGAGTCCCATTTTACACATTACGGCAGGCAAGTTTCCCAATTTTACACATTACTGCTGGCAAGTTTCCCCATTTTACACATTACGGCAGGCAGATGTCCTCATTTTACACATTACGGCAGGCAAGTGTCCCCATTTTACACATTACGGCAGGCAAGTGACCCCATTCGACACATTACGGCATGCAAGTGACCCCATTTTACACATTACAACAGGCAAGAGTCGTCATTTAAAAATTACGGCAGGCAAGAATCCCCTCTATACAGATAATGGCAGCAATTTCCCCCATTTTACACATAACGGCAGGCAAGTGTCCCCATTTTACACATTACGGTAGGCAAGAGTACCCATTTTACACATTATGACAGGCAAGAGTCCCAATTCTACACATTATGGCAGGCAAGTGTCCCCATTGAAAACATTACGGCAGGCAAGTGTCCCCATTTTACACATTATGGCAGGCAAGTGTCCCCATTTTTCACATTACGGTAGGCAAGAGTCCCCATTTTACACATTACAGCAGGCAAGAGACCCCATTCTACACATTACGGCAGGCAAATGTGTCCCCATTTTACACTTTACGGCAGGCAAGTGTCCACATTTTACACATTACGGTAGGCAAGTGTCCCCATTTTACACATTACGGCAGACAAGTGTCCCCATGTGACACTTTACAGCAGGCAAGTGACCCCATTTAACACATTACGGCAGGTAAGTGATCCCATTTTACACATCATGGCAGGCAAGAGTCCCCATTTTACACATTACGGCAGGCAAGAGTTCCCATATGACACATAACTGCAGTCAAGAGTCCCCATTTTACACATTACGGCAGGCAAGTGTCCCCATTTTACACATTACGGCAGGCAAGAGTCCCCATTTTAAACATAACTGCAGTCAAGTGTCCCCATCTTACACATTACGGCAGGCAAGTGTCCCCATTTTAAACATAACTGCAGTCAAGAGTCCCCATTTTACACATTACGGCAGGCTATTGACCCCATTTTACACTTTACAGCAGACAAGAGTCACCATTTGACACATTATGGCAGGTAAGAGTCCCATTTTACACATTACGGCAGGCAAGTTTCCCAATTTTACACATTACTGCTGGCAAGTTTCCCCATTTTACACATTACGGCAGGCAGATGTCCCCATTTTACACATTACGGCAGGCAAGTGTCCCCATTTTACACATTACAGCAGGCAAATGTCCCAATTTTACACATTACGGCAGGCAAGTGTCCCATTTTACACATTATGGCAGGCAAGTTTCCCCATTTTACACATTAAGGCAGGCAAATTTCCCCATTTTACACAGTACGGCAGGCAAGTGTCCCTATTTTACACATTACGGCAGGCAAGTGTCCCCATTTTACACATTACGGCAGGCAAGTGTCCCCATTTTACACATTACGGCAGGCAAGAGTCCCCATTTTACACGTTACGGAAGGAAAGAGTCTCCATTTTACACATTACCGCAGGTAAGTGTCCCCATTTTACACATAATGGCAGGCAAGTTTCCCAATATTACACATTACGGCAGGCAAGTGTCCCCATTTTACACATTACGGTAGGCAAGAGTACCCATTTTACACATTGTGACAGGCAAGCGTCCCAATTCTACACATTATGGCAGGCAAGTGTCCCCATTTAAAACATTACGGCAGGCAAGTGTCCCCATTTTACACATTATGGCAGGCAAGTGTCCCCATTTTTCACATTACAGCAGGCAAGAGACCCCATTCTACACATTACGGCAGGCAAGTGTCCCCATTTTACACATTACGGCAGGCAAGTTTCCCAATTTTACACATTACTGCTGGCAAGTTTCCCCATTTTACACATTACGGCAGGCAGATGTCCCCATTTTACACATTACGGCAGGCAAGTGTCCCCATTTTACACATTACAGCAGGCAAATGTCCCAATTTTACACATTACGGCAGGCAAGTGTCCCATTTTACACATTATGGCAGGCAAGTTTCCCCATTTTACACATTAAGGCAGGCAAGTGTCCCCATTTTACACATTACGGCAGACAAGTGTCCCCATGTGACACTTTACAGCAGGCAAGTGACCCCATTTAACACATTACGGCAGGTAAGTGATCCCATTTTACACATCACGGCAGGCAAGAGTCCCCATTTTACACATTACGGCAGGCAAGAGTTCCCATATGACACATAACTGCAGTCAAGAGTCCCCATTTTACACATTACGGCAGGCAAGTGTCCCCATTTTACACATTACGGCAGGCAAGAGTCCCCATTTTAAACATAACTGCAGTCAAGTGTCCCCATCTTACACATTACGGCAGGCAAGTGTCCCCATTTTAAACATAACTGCAGTCAAGAGTCCCCATTTTACACATTACGGCAGGCTATTGACCCCATTTTACACTTTACAGCAGGCAAGAGTCACCATTTGACACATTATGGCAGGTAAGAGTCCCATTTTACACATTACGGCAGGCAAGTTTCCCAATTTTACACATTACTGCTGGCAAGTTTCCCCATTTTACACATTACGGCAGGCAGATGTCCCAATTTTACACATTACGTCAGGCAAGTGTCCCATTTTACACATTATGGCAGGCAAGTTTCCCCATTTTACACATTAAGGCAGGCAAGTGTCCCCATTTTACACAGTACGGCAGGCAAGTGTCCCTATTTTACACATTTCAGGCAGGCAAGTGTCCCCATTTTACACATTACGGCAGGCAAGTGTCCCCATTTTACACATTACGGCAGGCAAGAGTCCCCATTTTACACGTTACGGAAGGAAAGAGTCTCCATTTTACACATTACCGCAGGTAAGTGTCCCCATTTTACACATAATGGCAGGCAAGTTTCCCAATATTACACATTACGGCAGGCAAGTGTCCCCATTTTACACATTACGGTAGGCAAGAGTACCCATTTTACACATTATGACAGGCAAGCGTCCTAATTCTACACATTATGGCAGGCAAGTGTCCCCATTTAAAACATTACGGCAGGCAAGTGTCCCCATTTTACACATTATGGCAGGTAAGTGTCCCCATTTTTCACATTACGGTAGGCAAGAGTCCCCATTTTACACATTACAGCAGGCAAGAGACCCCATTCTACACATTACGTCAGGCAAGTGTCCCCATTTTACACTTTACGGCAGGCAAGAGTCCCCTTTATAAACATTACGGCAGGCAAGAGTCCCCATTTTACACATTACGGCAGGCAAGTGTCCCCATTTTACACATTACTGCAGGCAAGTGTCCCCATTTTACACATTACGGCAGGCAAGTGACCCCATTCGACACATTACGGCATGCAAGTGACCCCATTTTACACATTACAACAGGCAAGAGTCGCCATTTTAATAATTACGGCAGGCAAGAATCCCCTCTATACAGATAACGGCAGCAATTTTCCCCATTTTACACATAACGGCAGGCAAGTGTCCCCATTTTACACATTATGGCAGGCAAGTGTCCCCATTTTTCACATTACGGTAGGAGAGAGTCCCCATTTTACACATTACAGCAGGCAAGAGACCCCATTCTACTCATTACGGCAGGCAAGTGTCCCCATTTTACACTTTACGGTAGGCAAGAGTACCCATTTTACACATTATGACAGGCAAGAGTCCCAATTCTACACATTATGGCAGGCAAGTGTCCCCATTTAAAACATTACGGCAGGCAAGTGTCCCCATTTTACACATTATGGCAGGCAAGTGTCCCCATTTTTCACATTACGGTAGGAGAGAGTCCCCATTTTACACATTACAGCAGGCAAGAGACCCCATTCTACTCATTACGGCAGGCAAGTGTCCCCATTTTACACTTTACGGTAGGCAAGAGTCCCCTTTATAAACATTACGGCAGGCAAGAGTCCCCATTTTACACATTACGGCAGGCAAGCGTCCCCATTTTACACATTACTGCAGGCAAGAGTCCCCTTTATAAACATTACGGCAGGCAAGAGTCCCCATTTTACACATTACGGCAGGCAAGTGTCCCCATTTTACACATTACTGCAGGCAAGAGTCACCATTTTACACACTACGGCAGGCAAGTGTCCCCATTTTACATATTACAGCAGGCAAGTTTCCCCATTTTACACATTAAGGTAGGCAAGAGTCCCCATTTTACACATTACGGCAGACAAGTGTCTCCCCATGTGACACTTTACAGCAGGCAAGTGACCCCATTTAACACATTACGGCAGGTAAGTGATCCCATTTTACACATCACGGCAGGCAAGAGTCCCCATTTTACACATTACGGCAGGCAAGAGTTCCCATATGACACATAACTGCAGTCAAGAGTCCCCATTTTACACATTACGGCAGGCAAGTGTCCCCATTTTACACATTACGGCAGGCAAGAGTCCCCATTTTAAACATAACTGCAGTCAAGTGTCCCCATCTTACACATTACGGCAGGCAAGTGTCCCCATTTTAAACATAACTGCAGTCAAGAGTCCCCATTTTACACATAACGGCAGGCTATTGACCCCATTTTACACTTTACAGCAGGCAAGAGTCACCATTTGACACATTATGGTAGGTAAGAGTCCCATTTTACACATTACGGCAGGCAAGTTTCCCAATTTTACACATTACTGCTGGCAAGTTTCCCCATTTTACACATTACGGCAGGCAGATGTCCCCATTTTACACATTACGGCAGGCAAGTGTCCCCATTTTACACATTACAGCAGGCAAATGTCCCAATTTTACACATTACGGCAGGCAAGTGTCCCATTTTACACATTATGGCAGGCAAGTTTCCCCATTTTACACATTAAGGCAGGCAAGTGTCCCCATTTTACACATTACGGCAGACAAGTGTCCCCATGTGACACTTTACAGCAGGCAAGTGACCCCATTTAACACATTACGGCAGGTAAGTGATCCCATTTTACACATCACGGCAGGCAAGAGTCCCCATTTTACACATTACGGCAGGCAAGAGTTCCCATATGACACATAACTGCAGTCAAGAGTCCCCATTTTACACATTACGGCAGGCAAGTGTCCCCATTTTACACATTACGGCAGGCAAGAGTCCCCATTTTAAACATAACTGCAGTCAAGTGTCCCCATCTTACACATTACGGCAGGCAAGTGTCCCCATTTTAAACATAACTGCAGTCAAGAGTCCCCATTTTACACATTACAGCAGGCTATTGACCCCATTTTACACTTTACAGCAGGCAAGAGTCACCATTTGACACATTATGGCAGGTAAGAGTCCCATTTTACACATTACGGCAGGCAAGTTTCCCAATTTTACACATTACTGATGGCAAGTTTCCCCATTTTACACATTACGGCAGGCAGATGTCCCCATTTTACACATTACGGCAGGCAAGTGTCCCCATTTTACACATTACAGCAGGCAAATGTCCCAATTTTACACATTACGGCAGGCAAGTGTCCCATTTTACACATTATGGCAGGCAAGTTTCCCCATTTTACACATTAAGGCAGGCAAGTGTCCCCATTTTACACAGTACGGCAGGCAAGTGTCCCTATTTTACACATTACGGCAGGCAAGTGTCCCCATTTTACACATTACGGCAGGCAAGTGTCCCCATTTTACACATTACGGCAGGCAAGAGTCCCCATTTTACACGTTACGGAAGGAAAGAGTCTCCATTTTACACATTACCGCAGGTAAGTGTCCCCATTTTACACATAATGGCAGGCAAGTTTCCCAATATTACACATTACGGCAGGCAAGTGTCCCCATTTTACACATTACGGTAGGCAAGAGTACCCATTTTACACATTATGACAGGCAAGCGTCCTAATTCTACACATTATGGCAGGCAAGTGTCCCCATTTAAAACATTACGGCAGGCAAGTGTCCCCATTTTACACATTATGGCAGGTAAGTGTCCCTATTTTTCACATTACGGTAGGCAAGAGTCCCCATTTTACACATTACAGCAGGCAAGAGACCCCATTCTACACATTACGTCAGGCAAGTGTCCCCATTTTACACTTTACGGCAGGCAAGAGTCCCCTTTATAAACATTACGGCAGGCAAGAGTCCCCATTTTACACATTACGGCAGGCAAGTGTCCCCATTTTACACATTACTGCAGGCAAGTGTCCCCATTTTACACATTACGGCAGGCAAGTGACCCCATTCGACACATTACGGCATGCAAGTGACCCCATTTTACACATTACAACAGGCAAGAGTCGCCATTTTAATAATTACGGCAGGCAAGAATCCCCTCTATACAGATAACGGCAGCAATTTTCCCCATTTTACACATAACGGCAGGCAAGTGTCCCCATTTTACACATTACGGTAGGCAAGAGTACCCATTTTACACATTATGACAGGCAAGAGTCCCAATTCTACACATTATGGCAGGCAAGTGTCCCCATTTAAAACATTACGGCAGGCAAGTGTCCCCATTTTACACATTATGGCAGGCAAGTGTCCCCATTTTTCACATTACAGCAGGCAAGAGACCCCATTCTACACATTACGGCAGGCAAGTGTCCCCATTTTACACTTTACGGCAGGCAAGTGTCTCCATTTTACACAAACGGTAGGCAAGTGTCCCCATTTTACACATTATGGCAGGCTATTGACCCCATTTTACACTTTACAGCAGGCAAGAGTCACCATTTGACACATTATGGCAGGTAAGAGTCCCATTTTACACATTACGGCAGGCAAGTTTCCCAATTTTACACATTACTGCTGGCAAGTTTCCCCATTTTACACATTACGGCAGGCAGATGTCCCCATTTTACACATTACGGCAGGCAAGTGTCCCCATTTTACAAATTACAGCAGGCAAATGTCCCAATTTTACACATTATGGCAGGCAAGTGTCCCATTTTACACATTATGGCAGGCAAGTTTCCCCATTTTACACATTAAGGCAGGCAAGTGTCCCCATTTTACACAGTACGGCAGGCAAGTGTCCCTATTTTACACATTACGGCAGGCAAGTGTCCCCATTTTTCACATTACGGTAGGCAAGAGTCCCCATTTTACACATTACAGCAGGCAAGTGTCCCCATTTTACACATTATGACAGGCAAGAGTCCCAATTTTACACATTACGGAAGGAAAGAGTCTCCATTTTACATATTACCGTAGGTAAGTGTCTCCATTTTACACATAATGGCAGGCAAGTTTCCCAATATTACACATTACGGCAGGCAAGTGTCCCCATTTTACACATTACGGTAGGCAAGAGTACCCATTTTACTCATTATGACAGGCAAGAGTCCCAATTCTACACATTATGGCAGGCAAGTGTCCCCATTTAAAACATTACGGCAGGCAAGTGTCCCCATTTTACACATTATGGCAGGCAAGTGTCCCCATTTTTCACATTACGGTAGGAGAGAGTCCCCATTTTACACATTACTGCAGGCAAGAGTCACCATTTTACACACTACGGCAGGCAAGTGTCCCCATTTTACATATTACAGCAGGCAAGTTTCCCCATTTTACACATTAAGGTAGGCAAGAGTCCCCATTTTACACATTACGGCAGACAAGTGTCTCCCCATGTGACACTTTACAGCAGGCAAGTGACCCCATTTAACACATTACGGCAGGTAAGTGATCCCATTTTACACATCACGGCAGGCAAGAGTCCCCATTTTACACATTACGGCAGGCAAGAGTTCCCATATGACACATAACTGCAGTCAAGAGTCCCCATTTTACACATTACGGCAGGCAAGTGTCCCCATTTTACACATTACGGCAGGCAAGAGTCCCCATTTTAAACATAACTGCAGTCAAGTGTCCCCATCTTACACATTACGGCAGGCAAGTGTCCCCATTTTAAACATAACTGCAGTCAAGAGTCCCCATTTTACACATAACGGCAGGCTATTGACCCCATTTTACACTTTACAGCAGGCAAGAGTCACCATTTGACACATTATGGCAGGTAAGAGTCCCATTTTACACATTACGGCAGGCAAGTTTCCCAATTTTACACATTACTGCTGGCAAGTTTCCCCATTTTACACATTACGGCAGGCAGATGTCCCCATTTTACACATTACGGCAGGCAAGTGTCCCCATTTTACACATTACAGCAGGCAAATGTCCCAATTTTACACATTACGGCAGGCAAGTGTCCCATTTTACACATTATGGCAGGCAAGTTTCCCCATTTTACACATTAAGGCAGGCAAGTGTCCCCATTTTACACATTACGGCAGACAAGTGTCCCCATGTGACACTTTACAGCAGGCAAGTGACCCCATTTAACACATTACGGCAGGTAAGTGATCCCATTTTACACATCACGGCAGGCAAGAGTCCCCATTTTACACATTACGGCAGGCAAGAGTTCCCATATGACACATAACTGCAGTCAAGAGTCCCCATTTTACACATTACGGCAGGCAAGTGTCCCCATTTTACACATTACGGCAGGCAAGAGTCCCCATTTTAAACATAACTGCAGTCAAGTGTCCCCATCTTACACATTACGGCAGGCAAGTGTCCCCATTTTAAACATAACTGCAGTCAAGAGTCCCCATTTTACACATTACAGCAGGCTATTGACCCCATTTTACACTTTACAGCAGGCAAGAGTCACCATTTGACACATTATGGCAGGTAAGAGTCCCATTTTACACATTACGGCAGGCAAGTTTCCCAATTTTACACATTACTGCTGGCAAGTTTCCCCATTTTACACATTACGGCAGGCAGATGTCCCCATTTTACACATTACGGCAGGCAAGTGTCCCCATTTTACACATTACAGCAGGCAAATGTCCCAATTTTACACATTACGGCAGGCAAGTGTCCCATTTTACACATTATGGCAGGCAAGATTCCCCATTTTACACATTAAGGCAGGCAAGTGTCCCCATTTTACACAGTACGACAGGCAAGTGTCCCTATTTTACACATTACGGCAGGCAAGTGTCCCCATTTTACACATTACGGCAGGCAAGTGTCCCCATTTTACACATTACGGCAGGCAAGAGTCCCCATTTTACACGTTACGGAAGGAAAGAGTCTCCATTTTACACATTACCGCAGGTAAGTGTCCCCATTTTACACATAATGGCAGGCAAGTTTCCCAATATTACACATTACGGCAGGCAAGTGTCCCCATTTTACACATTACGGTAGGCAAGAGTACCCATTTTACACATTATGACAGGCAAGCGTCCTAATTCTACACATTATGGCAGGCAAGTGTCCCCATTTAAAACATTACGGCAGGCAAGTGTCCCCATTTTACACATTATGGCAGGTAAGTGTCCCCATTTTTCACATTACGGTAGGCAAGAGTCCCCATTTTACACATTACAGCAGGCAAGAGACCCCATTCTACACATTACGTCAGGCAAGTGTCCCCATTTTACACTTTACGGCAGGCAAGAGTCCCCTTTATAAACATTACGGCAGGCAAGAGTCCCCATTTTACACATTACGGCAGGCAAGTGTCCCCATTTTACACATTACTGCAGGCAAGTGTCCCCATTTTACACATTACGGCAGGCAAGTGACCCCATTCGACACATTACGGCATGCAAGTGACCCCATTTTACACATTACAACAGGCAAGAGTCGCCATTTTAATAATAACGGCAGGCAAGAATCCCCTCTATACAGATAACGGCAGCAATTTTCCCCATTTTACACATAACGGCAGGCAAGTGTCCCCATTTTACACATTACGGTAGGCAAGAGTACCCATTTTACACATTATGACAGGCAAGAGTCCCAATTCTACACATTATGGCAGGCAAGTGTCCCCATTTAAAACATTACGGCAGGCAAGTGTCCCCATTTTACACATTATGGCAGGCAAGTGTCCCCATTTTTCACATTACAGCAGGCAAGAGACCCCATTCTACACATTACGGCAGGCAAGTGTCCCCATTTTACACTTTACGGCAGGCAAGTGTCTCCATTTTACACAAACGGTAGGCAAGTGTCCCCATTTTACACATTATGGCAGGCTATTGACCCCATTTTACACTTTACAGCAGGCAAGAGTCACCATTTGACACATTATGGCAGGTAAGAGTCCCATTTTACACATTACGGCAGGCAAGTTTCCCAATTTTACACATTACTGCTGGCAAGTTTCCCCATTTTACACATTACGGCAGGCAGATGTCCCCATTTTACACATTACGGCAGGCAAGTGTCCCCATTTTACAAATTACAGCAGGCAAATGTCCCAATTTTACACATTATGGCAGGCAAGTGTCCCATTTTACACATTATGGCAGGCAAGTTTCCCCATTTTACACATTAAGGCAGGCAAGTGTCCCCATTTTACACAGTACGGCAGGCAAGTGTCCCTATTTTACACATTACGGCAGGCAAGTGTCCCCATTTTTCACATTACGGTAGGCAAGAGTCCCCATTTTACACATTACAGCAGGCAAGTGTCCCCATTTTACACATTATGACAGGCAAGAGTCCCAATTTTACACATTACGGAAGGAAAGAGTCTCCATTTTACATATTACCGCAGGTAAGTGTCTCCATTTTACACATAATGGCAGGCAAGTTTCCCAATATTACACATTACGGCAGGCAAGTGTCCCCATTTTACACATTACGGTAGGCAAGAGTACCCATTTTACACATTATGACAGGCAAGAGTCCCAATTCTACACATTATGGCAGGCAAGTGTCCCCATTTAAAACATTACGGCAGGCAAGTGTCCCCATTTTACACATTATGGCAGGCAAGTGTCCCCATTTTTCACATTACAGCAGGCAAGAGACCCCATTCTACACATTACGGCAGGCAAGTGTCCCCATTTTACACTTTACGGCAGGCAAGTGTCTCCATTTTACACAAACGGTAGGCAAGTGTCCCCATTTTACACATTATGGCAGGCTATTGACCCCATTTTACACTTTACAGCAGGCAAGAGTCACCATTTGACACATTATGGCAGGTAAGAGTCCCATTTTACACATTACGGCAGGCAAGTTTCCCAATTTTACACATTACTGCTGGCAAGTTTCCCCATTTTACACATTACGGCAGGCAGATGTCCCCATTTTACACATTACGGCAGGCAAGTGTCCCCATTTTACAAATTACAGCAGGCAAATGTCCCAATTTTACACATTATGGCAGGCAAGTGTCCCATTTTACACATTATGGCAGGCAAGTTTCCCCATTTTACACATTAAGGCAGGCAAGTGTCCCCATTTTACACAGTACGGCAGGCAAGTGTCCCTATTTTACACATTACGGCAGGCAAGTGTCCCCATTTTTCACATTACGGTAGGCAAGAGTCCCCATTTTACACATTACAGCAGGCAAGTGTCCCCATTTTACACATTATGACAGGCAAGAGTCCCAATTTTACACATTACGGAAGGAAAGAGTCTCCATTTTACATATTACCGCAGGTAAGTGTCTCCATTTTACACATAATGGCAGGCAAGTTTCCCAATATTACACATTACGGCAGGCAAGTGTCCCCATTTTACACATTACGGTAGGCAAGAGTACCCATTTTACACATTATGACAGGCAAGAGTCCCAATTCTACACATTATGGCAGGCAAGTGTCCCCATTTAAAACATTACGGCAGGCAAGTGTCCCCATTTTACACATTATGGCAGGCAAGTGTCCCCATTTTTCACATTACGGTAGGAGAGAGTCCCCATTTTACACATTACAGCAGGCAAGAGACCCCATTCTACACATTACGGCAGGCAAGTGTCCCCATTTTACACTTTACGGTAGGCAAGAGTCCCCTTTATAAACATTACGGCAGGCAAGAGTCCCCATTTTACACATTACGGCAGGCAAGTGTCCCCATTTTACACATTACTGCAGGCAAGAGTCCCCTTTATAAACATTACGGCAGGCAAGAGTCCCCATTTTACACATTACGGCAGGCAAGTGTCCCCATTTTACACATTACTGCAGGCAAGAGTCACCATTTTACACACTACGGCAGGCAAGTGTCCCCATTTTACATATTGCAGCAGGCAAGTTTCCCCATTTTACACATTAAGGTAGGCAAGAGTCTCCATTTTACACATTACGGCAGACAAGTGTCCCCATGTGACACTTTACAGCAGCAAGTGACCCCATTTAACACATTACGGCAGGTAAGTGATCCCATTTTACACATCACGGCAGGCAAGAGTCCCCATTTTACACATTACGGCAGGCAAGAGTTCCCATATGACACATAACTGCAGTCAAGAGTCCCCATTTTACACATTGCGGCAGGCAAGTGTCCCCATTTTACACATTACGGCAGGCAAGAGTCCCCATTTTAAACATAACTGCAGTCAAGTGTCCCCATCTTACACATTACGGCAGGCAAGTGTCCCCATTTTAAACATAACTGCAGTCAAGAGTCCCCATTTTACACATTACGGCAGGCTATTGACCCCATTTTACACTTTACAGCAGGCAAGAGTCACCATTTGACACATTATGGCAGGTAAGAGTCCCATTTTACACATTACGGCAGGCAAGTTTCCCAATTTTACACATTACTGCTGGCAAGTTTCCCCATTTTACACATTACGGCAGGCAGATGTCCCCATTTTACACATTACGGCAGGCAAGTGTCCCCATTTTACACATTACAGCAGGCAAATGTCCCAATTTTACACATTACGGCAGGCAAGTGTCCCATTTTACACATTATGGCAGGCAAGTTTCCCCATTTTACACATTAAGGTAGGCAAGTTTCCCCATTTTACACAGTACGGCAGGCAAGTGTCCCTATTTTACACATTACGGCAGGCAAGTGTCCCCATTTTACACATTACGGCAGGCAAGTGTCCCCATTTTACACATTACGGCAGGCAAGAGTCCCAATTTTACACGTTACGGAAGGAAAGAGTCTCCATTTAACACATTACCGCAGGTAAGTGTCCCCATTTTACACATAATGGCAGGCAAGTTTCCCAATATTACACATTACGGCAGGCAAGTGTCCCCATTTTACACATTACGGTAGGCAAGAGTACCCATTTTACACATTATGACAGGCAAGCGTCCCAATTCTACACATTATGGCAGGCAAGTGTCCCCATTTAAAACATTACGGCAGGCAAGTGTCCCCATTTTACACATTATGGCAGGTAAGTGTCCCCATTTTTCACATTACGGTAGGCAAGAGTCCCCATTTTACAGATTACAGCAGGCAAGAGACCCCATTCTACACATTACGTCAGGCAAGTGTCCCCATTTTACACTTTACGGCAGGCAAGAGTCCCCTTTATAAACATTACGGCAGGCAAGAGTCCCCATTTTACACATTACGGCAGGCAAGTGTCCCCATTTTACACATTACTGCAGGCAAGTGTCCCCATTTTACACATTACGGCAGGCAAGTGACCCCATTCGACACATTACGGCATGCAAGTGACCCCATTTTACACATTACAACAGGCAAGAGTCGCCATTTTAATAATTACGGCAGGCAAGAATCCCCTCTATACAGATAACGGCAGCAATTTTCCCCATTTTACACATTATGGCAGGTAAGTGTCCCCATTTTTCACATTACGGTAGGCAAGAGTCCCCATTTTACACATTACAGCAGGCAAGAGACCCCATTCTACACATTACGTCAGGCAAGTGTCCCCATTTTACACTTTACGGCAGGCAAGAGTCCCCTTTATAAACATTACGGCAGGCAAGAGTCCCCATTTTACACATTACGGCAGGCAAGTGTCCCCATTTTACACATTACGGCAGGCAAGTGTCCCCATTTTACACTTTACGGCAGGCAAGTGTCTCCATTTTACACAAACGGTAGGCAAGTGTCCCCATTTTACACATTATGGCAGGCTATTGACCCCATTTTACACTTTACAGCAGGCAAGAGTCACCATTTGACACATTATGGCAGGTAAGAGTCCCATTTTACACATTACGGCAGGCAAGTTTCCCAATTTTACACATTACTGCTGGCAAGTTTCCCCATTTTACACATTACGGCAGGCAGATGTCCCCATTTTACACATTACGGCAGGCAAGTGTCCCCATTTTACACATTACAGCAGGCAAGTGTCCCCATTTTACACTTTACGGCAGGCAAGAGTCCCCTTTATAAACATTATGGCAGGCAAGAGTCCCCATTTTACACATTACGGCAGGCAAGTGTCCCCATTTTACACATTACTGCAGGCAAGAGTCCCCATTTTACACATTACGGCAGGCAGGTGTCCCCATTTTACATATTACGGCAGGCAAGTTTCCCCATTTTACACATTACGGTAGGCAAGAGTCCCTATTTTACACATTACGGCAGGCAAGTGACCCCATTTAACACATTACGGCAGGTAAGTGATCCCATTTTACACATCACGGCAGGCAAGAGTACCCATTTTACACATTACGGCAGGCAAGAGTTCCCATTTGACACATAACTGCAGTCAAGAGTCCCCATTTTATACATTACGGCAGGCAAGTGTCCCCATTTTACACATTACGGCAGGCTATTGACCCCATTTTACACTTTCCAGCAGGCAAGAGTCACCATTTGACACATTATGGCAGGTAAGAGTCCCATTTTACACATTACGGCAGGCAAGTTTCCCAATTTTACACATTACTGCTGGCAAGTTTCCCCATTTTACACATTACGGCAGGCAGATGTCCTCATTTTACACATTACGGCAGGCAAGTGTCCCCATTTTACACATTACGGCAGGCAAGTGACCCCATTCGACACATTACGGCATGCAAGTGACCCCATTTTACACATTACAACAGGCAAGAGTCGTCATTTAAAAATTACGGCAGGCAAGAATCCCCTCTATACAGATAACGGCAGCAATTTCCCCCATTTTACACATAACGGCAGGCAAGTGTCCCCATTTTACACATTACGGTAGGCAAGAGTACCCATTTTACACATTATGACAGGCAAGAGTCCCAATTCTACACATTATGGCAGGCAAGTGTCCCCATTTAAAACATTACGGCAGGCAAGTGTCCCCATTTTACACATTATGGCAGGCAAGTGTCCCCATTTTTCACATTACGGTAGGCAAGAGTCCCCATTTTACACATTACAGCAGGCAAGAGACCCCATTCTACACATTACGGCAGGCAAATGTGTCCCCATTTTACACTTTACGGCAGGCAAGTGTCCACATTTTACACATTACGGTAGGCAAGTGTCCCCATTTTACACATTACGGCAGACAAGTGTCCCCATGTGACACTTTACAGCAGGCAAGTGACCCCATTTAACACATTACGGCAGGTAAGTGATCCCATTTTACACATCATGGCAGGCAAGAGTCCCCATTTTACACATTACGGCAGGCAAGAGTTCCCATATGACACATAACTGCAGTCAAGAGTCCCCATTTTACACATTACGGCAGGCAAGTGTCCCCATTTTACACATTACGGCAGGCAAGAGTCCCCATTTTAAACATAACTGCAGTCAAGTGTCCCCATCTTACACATTACGGCAGGCAAGTGTCCCCATTTTAAACATAACTGCAGTCAAGAGTCCCCATTTTACACATTACGGCAGGCTATTGACCCCATTTTACACTTTACAGCAGACAAGAGTCACCATTTGACACATTATGGCAGGTAAGAGTCCCATTTTACACATTACGGCAGGCAAGTTTCCCAATTTTACACATTACTGCTGGCAAGTTTCCCCATTTTACACATTACGGCAGGCAGATGTCCCCATTTTACACATTACGGCAGGCAAGTGTCCCCATTTTACACATTACAGCAGGCAAATGTCCCAATTTTACACATTACGGCAGGCAAGTGTCCCATTTTACACATTATGGCAGGCAAGTTTCCCCATTTTACACATTAAGGCAGGCAAATTTCCCCATTTTACACAGTACGGCAGGCAAGTGTCCCTATTTTACACATTACGGCAGGCAAGTGTCCCCATTTTACACATTACGGCAGGCAAGTGTCCCCATTTTACACATTACGGCAGGCAAGAGTCCCCATTTTACACGTTACGGAAGGAAAGAGTCTCCATTTTACACATTACCGCAGGTAAGTGTCCCCATTTTACACATAATGGCAGGCAAGTTTCCCAATATTACACATTACGGCAGGCAAGTGTCCCCATTTTACACATTACGGTAGGCAAGAGTACCCATTTTACACATTATGACAGGCAAGCGTCCCAATTCTACACATTATGGCAGGCAAGTGTCCCCATTTAAAACATTACGGCAGGCAAGTGTCCCCATTTTACACATTATGGCAGGTAAGTGTCCCCATTTTTCACATTACGGTAGGCAAGAGTCCCCATTTTACACAATACAGCAGGCAAGAGACCCCATTCTACACATTACGTCAGGCAAGTGTCCCCATTTTACACTTTACGGCAGGCAAGAGTCCCCTTTATAAACATTACGGCAGGCAAGAGTCCCCATTTTACACAGTACGGCAGGCAAGTGTCCCCATTTTACACATTACTGCAGGCAAGTGTCCCCATTTTACACATTACGGCAGGCAAGTGACCCCATTCGACACATTACGGCATGCAAGTGACCCCATTTTACACATTACAACAGGCAAGAGTCGCCATTTTAATAATTACGGCAGGCAAGAATCCCCTCTATACAGATAACGGCAGCAATTTTCCCCATTTTACACATAACGGCAGGCAAGTGTCCCCATTTTACACATTACGGTAGGCAAGAGTACCCATTTTACACATTATGACAGGCAAGAGTCCCAATTCTACACATTATGGCAGGCAAGTGTCCCCATTTAAAACATTACGGCAGGCAAGTGTCCCTATTTTACACATTATGGCAGGCAAGTGTCCCCATTTTTCACATAACGGTAGGCAAGAGTCCCCATTTTACACATTACAGCAGGCAAGAGACCCCATTCTACACATTACGGCAGGCAAGTGTCCCCATTTTACACTTTACGGCAGGCAAGAGTCCCCTTTATAAACATTATGGCAGGCAAGAGTCCCCATTTTACACATTACGGCAGGCAAGTGTCCCCATTTTACACATTACTGCAGGCAAGAGTCCCCATTTTACACATTACGGCAGGCAGGTGTCCCCATTTTACATATTACGGCAGGCAAGTTTCCCCATTTTACACATTACGGTAGGCAAGAGTCCCTATTTTACACATTACGGCAGGCAAGTGACCCCATTTAACACATTACGGCAGGTAAGTGATCCCATTTTACACATCACGGCAGGCAAGAGTACCCATTTTACACATTACGGCAGGCAAGAGTTCCCATTTGACACATAACTGCAGTCAAGAGTCCCCATTTTATACATTACGGCAGGCAAGTGTCCCCATTTTACACATTACGGCAGGCTATTGACCCCATTTTACACTTTCCAGCAGGCAAGAGTCACCATTTGACACATTATGGCAGGTAAGAGTCCCATTTTACACATTACGGCAGGCAAGTTTCCCAATTTTACACATTACTGCTGGCAAGTTTCCCCATTTTACACATTACGGCAGGCAGATGTCCTCATTTTACACATTACGGCAGGCAAGTGTCCCCATTTTACACATTACGGCAGGCAAGTGACCCCATTCGACACATTACGGCATGCAAGTGACCCCATTTTACACATTACAACAGGCAAGAGTCGTCATTTAAAAATTACGGCAGGCAAGAATCCCCTCTATACAGATAATGGCAGCAATTTCCCCCATTTTACACATAACGGCAGGCAAGTGTCCCCATTTTACACATTACGGTAGGCAAGAGTACCCATTTTACACATTATGACAGGCAAGAGTCCCAATTCTACACATTATGGCAGGCAAGTGTCCCCATTGAAAACATTACGGCAGGCAAGTGTCCCCATTTTACACATTATGGCAGGCAAGTGTCCCCATTTTTCACATTACGGTAGGCAAGAGTCCCCATTTTACACATTACAGCAGGCAAGAGACCCCATTCTACACATTACGGCAGGCAAATGTGTCCCCATTTTACACTTTACGGCAGGCAAGTGTCCACATTTTACACATTACGGTAGGCAAGTGTCCCCATTTTACACATTACGGCAGACAAGTGTCCCCATGTGACACTTTACAGCAGGCAAGTGACCCCATTTAACACATTACGGCAGGTAAGTGATCCCATTTTACACATCATGGCAGGCAAGAGTCCCCATTTTACACATTACGGCAGGCAAGAGTTCCCATATGACACATAACTGCAGTCAAGAGTCCCCATTTTACACATTACGGCAGGCAAGTGTCCCCATTTTACACATTACGGCAGGCAAGAGTCCCCATTTTAAACATAACTGCAGTCAAGTGTCCCCATCTTACACATTACGGCAGGCAAGTGTCCCCATTTTAAACATAACTGCAGTCAAGAGTCCCCATTTTACACATTACGGCAGGCTATTGACCCCATTTTACACTTTACAGCAGACAAGAGTCACCATTTGACACATTATGGCAGGTAAGAGTCCCATTTTACACATTACGGCAGGCAAGTTTCCCAATTTTACACATTACTGCTGGCAAGTTTCCCCATTTTACACATTACGGCAGGCAGATGTCCCCATTTTACACATTACGGCAGGCAAGTGTCCCCATTTTACACATTACAGCAGGCAAATGTCCCAATTTTACACATTACGGCAGGCAAGTGTCCCATTTTACACATTATGGCAGGCAAGTTTCCCCATTTTACACATTAAGGCAGGCAAATTTCCCCATTTTACACAGTACGGCAGGCAAGTGTCCCTATTTTACACATTACGGCAGGCAAGTGTCCCCATTTTACACATTACGGCAGGCAAGTGTCCCCATTTTACACATTACGGCAGGCAAGAGTCCCCATTTTACACGTTACGGAAGGAAAGAGTCTCCATTTTACACATTACCGCAGGTAAGTGTCCCCATTTTACACATAATGGCAGGCAAGTTTCCCAATATTACACATTACGGCAGGCAAGTGTCCCCATTTTACACATTACGGTAGGCAAGAGTACCCATTTTACACATTGTGACAGGCAAGCGTCCCAATTCTACACATTATGGCAGGCAAGTGTCCCCATTTAAAACATTACGGCAGGCAAGTGTCCCCATTTTACACATTATGGCAGGCAAGTGTCCCCATTTTTCACATTACAGCAGGCAAGAGACCCCATTCTACACATTACGGCAGGCAAGTGTCCCCATTTTACACTTTACGGCAGGCAAGTGTCTCCATTTTACACAAACGGTAGGCAAGTGTCCCCATTTTACACATTATGGCAGGCTATTTACCCCATTTTACACTTTACAGCAGGCAAGAGTCACCATTTGACACATTATGGCAGGTAAGAGTCCCATTTTACACATTACGGCAGGCAAGTTTCCCAATTTTACACATTACTGCTGGCAAGTTTCCCCATTTTACACATTACGGCAGGCAGATGTCCCCATTTTACACATTACGGCAGGCAAGTGTCCCCATTTTACACATTACAGCAGGCAAATGTCCCAATTTTACACATTATGGCAGGCAAGTGTCCCATTTTACACATTATGGCAGGCAAGTTTCCCCATTTTACACATTAAGGCAGGCAAGTGTCCCCATTTTACACAGTACGGCAGGCAAGTGTCCCTATTTTACACATTACGGCAGGCAAGTGTCCCCATTTTTCACATTACGGTAGGCAAGAGTCCCCATTTTACACATTACAGCAGGCAAGTGTCCCCATTTTACACATTACGACAGGCAAGAGTCCCCATTTTACACATTACGGAAGGAAAGAGTCTCCATTTTACATATTACCGCAGGTAAGTGTCTCCATTTTACACATAATGGCAGGCAAGTTTCCCAATATTACACATTACGGCAGGCAAGTGTCCCCATTTTACACATTACGGTAGGCAAGAGTACCCATTTTACACATTATGACAGGCAAGAGTCCCAATTCTATACATTATGGCAGGCAAGTGTCCCCATTTAAAACATTACGGCAGGCAAGTGTCCCCATTTTACACATTATGGCAGGTAAGTGTCCCCATTTTTCACATTACGGTAGGCAAGAGTCCCCATTTTACACATTACAGCAGGCAAGAGACCCCATTCTACACATTACGTCAGGCAAGCGTCCCCATTTTACACTTTACGGCAGGCAAGAGTCCCCTTTATAAACATTACGGCAGGCAAGAGTCCCCATTTTACACATTACGGCAGGCAAGTGTCCCCATTTTACACATTACTGCAGGCAAGTGTCCCCATTTTACACATTACGGCAGGCAAGTGACCCCATTCGACACATTACGGCATGCAAGTGACCCCATTTTACACATTACAACAGGCAAGAGTCGCCATTTTAATAATTACGGCAGGCAAGAATCCCCTCTATACAGATAACGGCAGCAATTTTCCCCATTTTACACATAACGGCAGGCAAGTGTCCCCATTTTACACATTACGGTAGGCAAGAGTACCCATATTACACATTATGACAGGCAAGAGTCCCAATTCTACACATTATGGCAGGCAAGTGTCCCCATTTAAAACATTACGGTAGGCAAGAGTCCCCATTTTACACATTACAGCAGGCAAGAGACCCCATTCTACACATTACGGCAGGCAAGTGTCCCCATTTTACACTTTACGGCAGGCAAGTGTCCCCATTTTACACATTACGGTAGGCAAGAGTACCCATTTTACACATTATGACAGGCAAGAGTCCCTATTTTACACATTATGGCAGGCAAGTGTCCCCATTTTTCACATTACGGTAGGCAAGAGTCCCCATTTTACACATTACAGCAGGCAAGAGACCCCATTCTACACATTACGGCAGGCAAGTGTCCCCATTTTACACTTTACGGCAGGCAAGAGTCCCCTTTATAAACATTATGGCAGGCAAGAGTCCCCATTTTACACATTACGGCAGGCAAGTGTCCCCATTTTACACATTACTGCAGGCAAGAGTCCCCATTTTACACATTACGGCAGGCAAGTGTCCCCATTTTACATATTACGGCAGGCGAGTTTCCCCATTTTACACATTACGGTAGGCAAGAGTCCCCATTTTACACATTACGGCAGGCAAGTGACCCCATTTAACACATTACGGCAGGTAAGTGATCCCATTTTACACATCACGGCAGGCAAGATTACCCATTTTACACATTACGGCAGGCAAGAGTTCCCATTTGACACATAACTGCAGTCAAGAGTCCCCATTTTATACATTACGGCAGGCAAGTGTCCCCATTTTACACATTACGGCAGGCTATTGACCCCATTTTACACTTTCCAGCAGGCAAGAGTCACCATTTGACACATTATGGCAGGTAAGAGTCCCATTTTACACATTACGGCAGGCAAGTTTCCCAATTTTACACATTACTGCTGGCAATTTTCCCCATTTTACACATTACGGCAGGCAGATGTCCTCATTTTACACATTACGGCAGGCAAGTGTCCCCATTTTACACATTACGGCAGGCAAGTGACCCCATTCGACACATTACGGCATGCAAGTGACCCCATTTTACACATTACAACAGGCAAGAGTCGTCATTTAAAAATTACGGCAGGCAAGAATCCCCTCTATACAGATAACGGCAGCAATTTTCCCCATTTTACACATAACGGCAGGCAAGTGTCCCCATTTTACACATTACGGTAGGCAAGAGTACCCATTTTACACATTATGACAGGCAAGAGTCCCAATTCTACACATTATGGCAGGCAAGTGTCCCCATTTAAAACATTACGGCAGGCAAGTGTCCCCATTTTACACATTATGGCAGGCAAGTGTCCCCATTTTTCACATTACGGTAGGCAAGAGTCCCCATTTTACACATTACAGCAGGCAAGAGACCCCATTCTACACATTACGGCAGGCAAGTGTCCCCATTTTACACTTTACGGCAGGCAAGTGTCCACATTTTACACATTACGGTAGGCAAGTGTCCCCATTTTACACATTATGGCAGGCTATTGACCCCATTTTACACTTTACAGCAGGCAAGAGTCACCATTTGACACATTATGGCAGGTAAGAGTCCCATTTTACACATTACGGCAGGCAAGTTTCCCAATTTACACATTACTGCTGGCAAGTTTCCCCATTTTACTCATTACGGCAGGCAGATGTCCCCATTTTAAACATTACGGCAGGCAAGTGTCCCCATTTTACACATTACAGCAGGCAAATGTCCCAATTTTACACATTACGGCAGGCAAGTGTCCCATTTTACACATTATGGCAGGCAAGTTTCCCCATTTTACACATTAAGGCAGGAAAGTGACCCCATTTTACACAGTACGGCAGGCAAGTGTCCCTATTTTACACATTACGGCAGGCAAGTGTCCCCATTTTTCACATTACGGTAGGCAAGAGTCCCCATTTTACACATTACAGCAGGCAAGAGACCCCATTCTACACATTACGGCAGGCAAGTGTCCCCATTTTACACTTTACGGCAGGCAAGTGTCTCCATTTTACACATTACGGTAGGCAAGTGTCCCCATTTTACACATTATGGCAGGCTATTGACCCCATTTTACACATTAAAACAGGCAAGAGTCGCCATTTTACGAATTACGGCAGGCAAGAAACCCCTCTATACAGATAACGTCAGCAATTTTCCCAATTTTACACATAACGGCAGGCAAGTGTCCCCATTTGACACATTATGGCAGGCAAGTGTCCCCATTTTTCACATTACGGTAGGCAAGAGTCCCCATTTTACACATTACAGCAGGCAAGAGACCCCATTCTACACATTACGGCAGGCAAGTGTCCCCATTTTACACTTTACGGCAGGCAAGAGTCCCCTTTATAAACATTACGGCAGGCAATAGTCCCCATTTTACACATTACGGCAGGCAAGTGTCCCCATTTTACACATTACTGCAGGCAAGTGTCCCCATTTTATACATTACGGCAGGCAAGTGACCCCATTTTACACATTACAACAGGCAAGAGTCGCCATATTACTAATTACGGCAGGCAAGAATCCCCTCTATACAGATAACGGCAGCAATTTTCCCCATTATACACATAACGACAGGCAAGTGTCCCCATTTTACACATTACGGTAGGCAAGAGTACACATTTTACACATTTTGACAGGCAAGAGTCCCAATTATACACATTATGGCAGGCAAGTGTCCCCATTTAAAACTTTACGGCAGACAAGTGTCCCCATTTTTCACATTACGGTAGGCAAGAGTCCCCATTTTACACATTACAGCAGGCAAGAGACCCCATTCTACACATTACGGCAGGCAAGTGTCCCCATTTTACACTTTACGGCAGGCAAGAGTCCCCTTTATAAACATTACGGCAGGCAAGAGTCCCCATTTTACACATTACGGCAGACAAGTGTCCCCATTTTACACATTACTGCAGGCAAGTGTCCCCATTTTACACATTACGGCAGGCAAATGACCCCATTCGACACATTACGGCATGCAAGTGACCCCATTTTACACATTACAACAGGCAAGAGTCGCCATTTTACTAATTATGGCAGGCAAGAATCCCCTCTATACAGATAACGGCAGCAATTTTCCCCATTTTACACATAACGGCAGGCAAGTGTCCCCATTTTACACATTATGGCAGGCAAGTGTCCCCATTTTTCACATTACGGTAGGCAAGAGTCCCCATTTTACACATTACAGCAGGCAAGAGACCCCATTCTACACATTACGGCAGGCAAGTGTCCCCATTTTACACATTACTACAGGCAAGAGTCCCCTTTATAAACATTACGGCAGGCAAGAGTCCCCATTTTACACATTTCGGCAGGTAAGTGTCCCCATTTTACACATTACTGCAGGCAAGTGTCCCCATTTTACACATTACGGCAGGCAAGTGATCCCATTCGACACATTACGGCATGCAAGTGACCCCATTTTACACATTACAACAGGCAAGAGTCGCCATTTTAATAATTACGGCAGGCAAGAATCCCCTCTATACAGATAACGGCAGCAATTTTCCCCATTTTACACATAACGGCAGGCAAGTGTCCCCATTTTACACATTATGGCAGGCAAGTGTCCCCATTTTTCACATTACGGTAGGAGAGAGTCCCCATTTTACACATTACAGCAGGCAAGAGACCCCATTCTACACATTACGGCAGGCAAGTGTCCCCATTTTACACTTTACGGTAGGCAAGAGTCCCCTTTATAAACATTACGGCAGGCAAGAGTCCCCATTTTACACATTACGGCAGGCAAGTGTCCCCATTTTACACATTACTGCAGGCAAGAGTCCCCTTTATAAACATTACGGCAGGCAAGAGTCCCCATTTTACACATTACGGCAGGCAAGTGTCCCCATTTTACACATTACTGCAGGCAAGAGTCACCATTTTACACACTACGGCAGGCAAGTGTCCCCATTTTACAGATTACAGCAGGCAAGAGACCCCATTCTACACGTTACGTCAGGCAAGTGTCCCCATTTTACACTTTACGGCAGGCAAGAGTCCCCTTTATAAACATTACGGCAGGCAAGAGTCCCCATTTTACACATTACGGCAGGCAAGTGTCCCCATTTTACACATTACTGCAGGCAAGTGTCCCCATTTTACACATTACGGCAGGCAAGTGACCCCATTCGACACATTACGGCATGCAAGTGACCCCATTTTACACATTACAACAGGCAAGAGTCGCCATTTTAATAATTACGGCAGGCAAGAATCCCCTCTATACAGATAACGGCAGCAATTTTCCCCATTTTACACATAACGGCAGGCAAGTGTCCCCATTTTACACATTACGGTAGGCAAGAGTACCCATTTTACACATTATGACAGGCAAGAGTCCCAATTCTACACATTATGGCAGGCAAGTGTCCCCATTTAAAACATTACGGCAGGCAAGTGTCCCCATTTTACACATTATGGCAGGCAAGTGTCCCCATTTTTCACATTACAGCAGGCAAGAGACCCCATTCTACACATTACGGCAGGCAAGTGTCCCCATTTTACACTTTATGGCAGGCAAGTGTCTCCATTTTACACAAACGGTAGGCAAGTGTCCCCATTTTACACATTATGGCAGGCTATTGACCCCATTTTACACTTTACAGCAGGCAAGAGTCACCATTTGACACATTATGGCAGGTAAGAGTCCCATTTTACACATTACGGCAGGCAAGTTTCCCAATTTTACACATTACTGCTGGCAAGTTTCCCCATTTTACACATTACGGCAGGCAGATGTCCCCATTTTACACATTACGGCAGGCAAGTGTCCCCATTTTACACATTACAGCAGGCAAATGTCCCAATTTTACACATTATGGCAGGCAAGTGTCCCATTTTACACATTATGGCAGGCAAGTTTCCCCATTTTACACATTAAGGCAGGCAAGTGTCCCCATTTTACACAGTACGGCAGGCAAGTGTCCCTATTTTACACATTACGGCAGGCAAGTGTCCCCATTTTTCATATTACGGTAGGCAAGAGTCCCCATTTTACACATTACAGCAGGCAAGTGTCCTCATTTTACACATTACGACAGGCAAGAGTCCCCATTTTACACATTACGGAAGGAAAGAGTCTCCATTTTACATATTACCGCAGGTAAGTGTCCCCATTTTACACATAATGGCAGGCAAGTTTCCCAATATTACACATTACGGCAGGCAAGTGTCCCCATTTTACACATTACGGTAGGCAAGAGTACCCATTTTACACATTATGACAGGCAAGAGTCCCAATTCTACACATTATGGCAGGCAAGTGTCCCCATTTAAAACATTACGGCAGGCAAGTGTCCCCATTTTACACATTATGGCAGGTAAGTGTCCCCATTTTTCACATTACGGTAGGCAAGAGTCCCCATTTTACACATTACAGCAGGCAAGAGACCCCATTCTACACATTACGTCAGGCAAGTGTCCCCATTTTACACTTTACGGCAGGCAAGAGTTTCCTTTATAAACATTACGGCAGGCAAGAGTCCCCATTTTACACATTACGGCAGGCAAGTGTCCCCATTTTACACATTACTGCAGGCAAGTGTCCCCATTTTACACATTACGGCAGGCAAGTGACCCCATTCGACACATTACGGCATGCAAGTGACCCCATTTTACACATTACAACAGGCAAGAGTCGCCATTTTAATAATTACGGCAGGCAAGAATCCCCTCTATACAGATAACGGCAGCAATTTTCCCCATTTTACACATAACGGCAGGCAAGTGTCCCCATTTTACACATTACGGTAGGCAAGAGTACCCATTTTACACATTATGACAGGCAAGAGTCCCAATTCTACACATTATGGCAGGCAAGTGTCCCCATTTAAAACATTACGGCAGGCAAGTGTCCCTATTTTACACATTATGGCAGGCAAGTGTCCCCATTTTTCACATTACGGTAGGCAAGAGTCCCCATTTTACACATTACAGCAGGCAAGAGACCCCATTCTACACATTACGGCAGGCAAGTGTCCCCATTTTACACTTTACGGCAGGCAAGAGTCCCCTTTATAAACATTATGGCAGGCAAGAGTCCCCATTTTACACATTACGGCAGGCAAGTGTCCCCATTTTACACATTACTGCAGGCAAGAGTCCCCATTTTACACATTACGGCAGGCAAGTGTCCCCATTTTACATATTACGGCAGGCAAGTTTCCCCATTTTACACATTACGGTAGGCAAGAGTCCCTATTTTACACATTACGGCAGGCAAGTGACCCCATTTAACACATTACGGCAGGTAAGTGATCCCATTTTACACATCACGGCAGGCAAGAGTACCCATTTTACACATTACGGCAGGCAAGAGTTCCCATTTGACACATAACTGCAGTCAAGAGTCCCCATTTTATACATTACGGCAGGCAAGTGTCCCCATTTTACACATTACGGCAGGCTATTGACCCCATTTTACACTTTCCAGCAGGCAAGAGTCACCATTTGACACATTATGGCAGGTAAGAGTCCCATTTTACACATTACGGCAGGCAAGTTTCCCAATTTTACACATTACTGCTGGCAAGTTTCCCCATTTTACACATTACGGCAGGCAGATGTCCTCATTTTACACATTACGGCAGGCAAGTGTCCCCATTTTACACATTACGGCAGGCAAGTGACCCCATTCGACACATTACGGCATGCAAGTGACCCCATTTTACACATTACAACAGGCAAGAGTCGTCATTTAAAAATTACGGCAGGCAAGAATCCCCTCTATACAGATAACGGCAGCAATTTCCCCCATTTTACACATAACGGCAGGCAAGTGTCCCCATTTTACACATTACGGTAGGCAAGAGTACCCATTTTACACATTATGACAGGCAAGAGTCCCAATTCTACACATTATGGCAGGCAAGTGTCCCCATTTAAAACATTACGGCAGGCAAGTGTCCCCATTTTACACATTATGGCAGGCAAGTGTCCCCATTTTTCACATTACGGTAGGCAAGAGTCCCCATTTTACACATTACAGCAGGCAAGAGACCCCATTCTACACATTACGGCAGGCAAATGTGTCCCCATTTTACACTTTACGGCAGGCAAGTGTCCACATTTTACACATTACGGTAGGCAAGTGTCCCCATTTTACACATTACGGCAGACAAGTGTCCCCATGTGACACTTTACAGCAGGCAAGTGACCCCATTTAACACATTACGGCAGGTAAGTGATCCCATTTTACACATCATGGCAGGCAAGAGTCCCCATTTTACACATTACGGCAGGCAAGAGTTCCCATATGACACATAACTGCAGTCAAGAGTCCCCATTTTACACATTACGGCAGGCAAGTGTCCCCATTTTACACATTACGGCAGGCAAGAGTCCCAATTTTAAACATAACTGCAGTCAAGTGTCCCCATCTTACACATTACGGCAGGCAAGTGTCCCCATTTTAAACATAACTGCAGTCAAGAGTCCCCATTTTACACATTACGGCAGGCTATTGACCCCATTTTACACTTTACAGCAGACAAGAGTCACCATTTGACACATTATGGCAGGTAAGAGTCCCATTTTACACATTACGGCAGGCAAGTTTCCCAATTTTACACATTACTGCTGGCAAGTTTCCCCATTTTACACATTACGGCAGGCAGATGTCCCCATTTTACACATTACAGCAGGCAAGTGTCCCCATTTTACACATTACAGCAGGCAAATGTCCCAATTTTACACATTACGGCAGGCAAGTGTCCCATTTTACACATTATGGCAGGCAAGTTTCCCCATTTTACACATTAAGGCAGGCAAATTTCCCCATTTTACACAGTACGGCAGGCAAGTGTCCCTATTTTACACATTACGGCAGGCAAGTGTCCCCATTTTACACATTACGGCAGGCAAGTGTCCCCATTTTACACATTACGGCAGGCAAGAGTCCCCATTTTACACGTTACGGAAGGAAAGAGTCTCCATTTTACACATTACCGCAGGTAAGTGTCCCCATTTTACACATAATGGCAGGCAAGTTTCCCAATATTACACATTACGGCAGGCAAGTGTCCCCATTTTACACATTACGGTAGGCAAGAGTACCCATTTTACACATTATGACAGGCAAGCGTCCCAATTCTACACATTATGGCAGGCAAGTGTCCCCATTTAAAACATTACGGCAGGCAAGTGTCCCCATTTTACACATTATGGCAGGCAAGTGTCCCCATTTTTCACATTACAGCAGGCAAGAGACCCCATTCTACACATTACGGCAGGCAAGTGTCCCCATTTTACACTTTACGGCAGGCAAGTGTCTCCATTTTACACAAACGGTAGGCAAGTGTCCCCATTTTACACATTATGGCAGGCTATTGACCCCATTTTACACTTTACAGCAGGCAAGAGTCACCATTTGACACATTATGGCAGGTAAGAGTCCCATTTTACACATTACGGCAGGCAAGTTTCCCAATTTTACACATTACTGCTGGCAAGTTTCCCCATTTTACACATTACGGCAGGCAGATGTCCCCATTTTACACATTACGGCAGGCAAGTGTCCCCATTTTACACATTACAGCAGGCAAATGTCCCAATTTTACACATTATGGCAGGCAAGTGTCCCATTTTACACATTATGGCAGGCAAGTTTCCCCATTTTACACATTAAGGCAGGCAAGTGTCCCCATTTTACACAGTACGGCAGGCAAGTGTCCCTATTTTACACATTACGGCAGGCAAGTGTCCCCATTTTTCACATTACGGTAGGCAAGAGTCCCCATTTTACACATTACAGCAGGCAAGTGTCCCCATTTTACACATTACGACAGGCAAGAGTCCCCATTTTACACATTACGGAAGGAAAGAGTCTCCATTTTACATATTACCGCAGGTAAGTGTCTCCATTTTACACATAATGGCAGGCAAGTTTCCCAATATTACACATTACGGCAGGCAAGTGTCCCCATTTTACACATTACGGTAGGCAAGAGTACCCATTTTACACATTATGACAGGCAAGAGTCCCAATTCTACACATTATGGCAGGCAAGTGTCCCCATTTAAAACATTACGGCAGGCAAGTGTCCCCATTTTACACATTATGGCAGGTAAGTGTCCCCATTTTTCACATTACGTTAGGCAAGAGTCCCCATTTTACACATTACAGCAGGCAAGAGACCCCATTCTACACATTACGTCAGGCAAGCGTCCCCATTTTACACTTTACGGCAGGCAAGAGTCCCCTTTATAAACATTACGGCAGGCAAGAGTCCCCATTTTACACATTACGGCAGGCAAGTGTCCCCATTTTACACATTACTGCAGGCAAGTGTCCCCATTTTACACATTACGGCAGGCAAGTGACCCCATTCGACACATTACGGCATGCAAGTGACCCCATTTTACACATTACAACAGGCAAGAGTCGCCATTTTAATAATTACGGCAGGCAAGAATCCCCTCTATACAGATAACGGCAGCAATTTTCCCCATTTTACACATAACGGCAGGCAAGTGTCCCCATTTTACACATTACGGTAGGCAAGAGTACCCATTTTACACATTATGACAGGCAAGAGTCCCAATTCTACACATTATGGCAGGCAAGTGTCCCCATTTAAAACATGACGGTAGGCAAGAGTCCCCATTTTACACATTACAGCAGGCAAGAGACCCCATTCTACACATTACGGCAGGCAAGTGTCCCCATTTTACACTTTACGGCAGGCAAGTGTCCCCATTTTACACATTACGGTAGGCAAGAGTACATATTTTACACATTATGACAGGCAAGAGTCCCTATTTTACACATTATGGCAGGCAAGTGTCCCCATTTTTCACATTACGGTAGGCAAGAGTCCCCATTTTACACATTACAGCAGGCAAGAGACCCCATTCTACACATTACGGCAGGCAAGTGTCCCCATTTTACACTTTACGGCAGGCAAGAGTCCCCTTTATAAACATTATGGCAGGCAAGAGTCCCCATTTTACACATTACGGCAGGCAAGTGTCCCCATTTTACATATTACGGCAGGCGAGTTTCCCCATTTTACACATTACGGTAGGCAAGAGTCCCCATTTTACACATTACGGCAGGCAAGTGACCCCATTTAACACATTACGGCAGGTAAGTGATCCCATTTTACACATCACGGCAGGCAAGAGTACCCATTTTACACATTACGGCAGGCAAGAGTTCCCATTTGACACATAACTGCAGTCAAGAGTCCCCATTTTATACATTACGGCAGGCAAGTGTCCCCATTTTACACATTACGGCAGGCTATTGACCCCATTTTACACTTTCCAGCAGGCAAGAGTCACCATTTGACACATTATGGCAGGTAAGAGTCCCATTTTACACATTACGGCAGGCAAGTTTCCCAATTTTACACATTACTGCTGGCAATTTTCCCCATTTTACACATTACGGCAGGCAGATGTCCTCATTTTACACATTACGGCAGGCAAGTGTCCCCATTTTACACATTACGGCAGGCAAGTGACCCCATTCGACACATTACGGCATGCAAGTGACCCCATTTTACACATTACAACAGGCAAGAGTCGTCATTTAAAAATTACGGCAGGCAAGAATCCCCTCTATACAGATAACGGCAGCAATTTTCCCCATTTTACACATAACGGCAGGCAAGTGTCCCCATTTTACACATTACGGTAGGCAAGAGTACCCATTTTACACATTATGACAGGCAAGAGTCCCAATTCTACACATTATGGCAGGCAAGTGTCCCCATTTAAAACATTACGGCAGGCAAGTGTCCCCATTTTACACATTATGGCAGGCAATTGTCCCCATTTTTCACATTACGGTAGGCAAGAGTCCCCATTTTACACATTACAGCAGGCAAGAGACCCCATTCTACACATTACGGCAGGCAAGTGTCCACATTTTAAACTTTACGGCAGGCAAGTGTCCACATTTTACACATTACGGTAGGCAAGTGTCCCCATTTTACACATTATGGCAGGCTATTGACCCCATTTTACACTTTACAGCAGGCAAGAGTCACCATTTGACACATTATGGCAGGTAAGAGTCCCATTTTACACATTACGGCAGGCAAGTTTCCCAATTTACACATTACTGCTGGCAAGTTTCCCCATTTTACTCATTACGGCAGGCAGATGTCCCCATTTTAAACATTACGGCAGGCAAGTGTCCCCATTTTACACATTACAGCAGGCAAATGTCCCAATTTTACACATTACGGCAGGCAAGTGTCCCATTTTACACATTATGGCAGGCAAGTTTCCCCATTTTACACATTAAGGCAGGAAAGTGACCCCATTTTACACAGTACAGCAGGCAAGTGTCCCTATTTTACACATTACGGCAGGCAAGTGTCCCCATTTTTCACATTACGGTAGGCAAGAGTCCCCATTTTACACATTACAGCAGGCAAGAGACCCCATTCTACACATTACGGCAGGCAAGTGTCCCCATTTTACACTTTACGGCAGGCAAGTGTCTCCATTTTACACATTACGGTAGGCAAGTGTCCCCATTTTACACATTATGGCAGGCTATTGACCCCATTTTACACATTAAAACAGGCAAGAGTCGCCATTTTACGAATTACGGCAGGCAAGAAACCCCTCTATACAGATAACGTCAGCAATTTTCCCCATTTTACACATAACGGCAGGCAAGTGTCCCCATTTGACACATTATGGCAGGCAAGTGTCCCCATTTTTCACATTACGGTAGGCAAGAGTCCCCATTTTACACATTACAGCAGGCAAGAGACCCCATTCTACACATTACGGCAGGCAAGTGTCCCCATTTTACACTTTGCGGCAGGCAAGAGTCCCCTTTATAAACATTACGGCAGGCAATAGTCCCCATTTTACACATTACGGCAGGCAAGTGTCCCCATTTTATACATTACGGCAGGCAAGTGACCCCATTCGACACATTACGGCATGCAAGTGACCCCATTTTACACATTACAACAGGCAAGAGTCGCCATATTACTAATTACGGCAGGCAAGAATCCCCTCTATACAGATAACGGCAGCAATTTTCCCCATTATACACATAACGACAGGCAAGTGTCCCCATTTTACACATTACGGTAGGCAAGAGTACACATTTTACACATTTTGACAGGCAAGAGTCCCAATTATACACATTATGGCAGGCAAGTGTCCCCATTTAAAACTTTACGGCAGGCAAATGTCCCCATTTTACACATTATGGCAGGCAAGTGTCCCCATTTTTCACATTACGGTAGGCAAGAGTCCCCATTTTACACATTACAGCAGGCAAGAGACCCCATTCTACACATTACGGCAGGCAAGTGTCCCCATTTTACACTTTACGGCAGGCAAGAGTCCCCTTTATAAACATTACGGCAGGCAAGAGTCCCCATTTTACACATTACGGTAGACAAGTGTCCCCATTTTACACATTACTGCAGGCAAGTGTCCCCATTTTACACATTACGGCAGGCAAATGACCCCATTCGACACATTACGGCATGCAAGTGACCCCATTTTACACATTACAACAGGCAAGAGTCGCCATTTTACTAATTACGGCAGGCAAGAATCCCCTCTATACAGATAACGGCAGCAATTTTCCCCATTTTACACATAACGGCAGGCAAGTGTCCCCATTTTACACATTATGGCAGGCAAGTGTCCCCATTTTTCACATTACGGTAGGCAAGAGTCCCCATTTTACACATTACAGCAGGCAAGAGACCCCATTCTACACATTACGGCAGGCAAGTGTCCCCATTTTACACATTACTACAGGCAAGAGTCCCCTTTATAAACATTACGGCAGGCAAGAGTCCCCATTTTACACATTTCGGCAGGTAAGTGTCCCCATTTTACACATTACTGCAGGCAAGTGTCCCCATTTTACACATTACGGCAGGCAAGTGACCCCATTCGACACATTACGGTATGCAAGTGACCCCATTTTACACATTACAACAGGCAAGAGTCGCCATTTTAATAATTACGGCAGGCAAGAATCCCCTCTATACAGATAACGGCAGCAATTTTCCCCATTTTACACATAACGGCAGGCAAGTGTCCCCATTTTACACATTATGGCAGGCAAGTGTCCCCATTTTTCACATTACGGTAGGAGAGAGTCCCCATTTTACACATTACGGCAGGCAAGAGACCCCATTCTACACATTACGGCAGGCAAGTGTCCCCATTTTACACTTTACGGTAGGCAAGAGTCCCCTTTATAAACATTACGGCAGGCAAGAGTCCCCATTTTACACATTACGGCAGGCAAGTGTCCCCATTTTACACATTACTGCAGGCAAGAGTCACCATTTTACACACTACGGCAGGCAAGTGTCCCCATTTTACATATTACAGCAGGCAAGTTTCCCCATTTTACACATTAAGGTAGGCAAGAGTCCCCATTTTACACATTACGGCAGACAAGTGTCCCCATGTGACACTTTACAGCAGGCAAGTGACCCCATTTAACACAATACGGCAGGTAAGTGATCCCATTTTACACATCACGGCAGGCAAGAGTCCCCATTTTACACATTACGGCAGGCAAGAGTTCCCATATGACACATAACTGCAGTCAAGAGTCCCCATTTTACACATTACGGCAGGCAAGTGTCCCCATTTTACACATTACGGCAGGCAAGAGTCCCCATTTTAAACATAACTGCAGTCAAGTGTCCCCATCTTACACATTACGGCAGGCAAGTGTCCCCATTTTAAACATAACTGCAGTCAAGAGTCCCCATTTTACACATTACGGCAGGCTATTGACCCCATTTTACACTTTACAGCAGGCAAGAGTCACCATTTGACACATTATGGCAGGTAAGAATCCCATTTTACACATTACGGCAGGCAAGTTTCCCAATTTTACACATTACTGCTGGCAAGTTTCCCCATTTTACACATTACGGCAGGCAGATGTCCCCATTTTACACATTACGGCAGGCAAGTGTCCCCATTTTACACATTACAGCAGGCAAATGTCCCAATTTTACACATTACGGCAGGCAAGTGTCCCATTTTACACATTATGGCAGGCAAGTTTCCCCATTTTACACATTAAGGCAGGCAAGTGTCCCCATTTTACACAGTACGGCAGGCAAGTGTCCCTATTTTACACATTACGGCAGGCAAGTGTCCCCATTTTACACATTACGGCAGGCAAGTGTCCCCATTTTACACATTACGGCAGGCAAGAGTCCCCATTTCACACGTTACGGAAGGAAAGAGTCTCCATTTTACACATTACCGCAGGTAAGTGTCCCCATTTTACACATAATGGCAGTCAAGTTTCCCAATATTACACATTACGGCAGGCAAGTGTCCCCATTTTACACATTACGGTAGGCAAGAGTACCCATTTTACACATTATGACAGGCAAGCGTCCCAATTCTACACATTATGGCAGGCAAGTGTCCTCATTTAAAACATTACGGCAGGCAAGTGTCCCCATTTTACACATTATGGCAGGTAAGTGTCCCCATTTTTCACATTACGGTAGGCAAGAGTCCCCATTTTACACATTACAGCAGGCAAGAGACCCCATTCTACACATTACGTCAGGCAAGTGTCCCCATTTTACACTTTACGGCAGGCAAGAGTCCCCTTTATAAACATTACGGCAGGCAAGAGTCCCCATTTTACACATTACGGCAGGCAAGTGTCCCCATTTTACACATTACTGCAGGCAAGTGTCCCCATTTTACACATTACGGCAGGCAAGTGACCCCATTCGACACATTACGGCAGGCAAGTGACCCCATTTTACACATTACAACAGGCAAGAGTCGCCATTTTAATAATTACGGCAGGCAAGAATCCCCTCTATACAGATAACGGCAGCAATTTTCCCCATTTTACACATAACGGCAGGCAAGTGTCCCCATTTTACACATTACGGTAGGCACGAGTACCCATTTTACACATTATGACAGGCAAGAGTCCCAATTCTACACATTATGGCAGGCAAGTGTCCCCATTTAACACATTACGGCAGGCAAGTGTCCCCATTTTACACATTATGGCAGGCAAGTGTCCCCATTTTTCACATTACAGCAGGCAAGAGACCCCATTCTACACATTACGGCAGGCAAGTGTCCCCATTTTACACTTTACGGCAGGCAAGAGTCACCTTTATAAACATTATGGCAGGCAAGAGTCCCCATTTTACACATTACGGCAGGCAAGTGTCCCCATTTTACACATTACTGCAGGCAAGAGTCCCCATTTTACACATTACGGCAGGCAAGTGTCCCCATTTTACATATTACGGCAGGCAAGTTTCCCCATTTTACACATTACGGTAGGCAAGAGTCCCCATTTTACACATTACGGCAGGCAAGTGACCCCATTTAACACATTACGGCAGGTAAGTGATCCCATTTTACACATCACGGCAGGCAAGAGTACCCATTTTACACATTACGGCAGGCAAGAGTTCCCATTTGACACATAACTGCAGTCAATAGTCCCCATTTTATACATTACGGCAGGCAAGTGTCCCCATTTTACACATTACGGCAGGCTATTGACCCCATTTTACACTTTCCAGCAGGCAAGAGTCACCATTTGACACATTATGGCAGGTAAGAGTCCCATTTTACACATTACGGCAGGCAAGTTTCCCAATTTTACACATTACTGCTGGCAAGTTTCCCTATTTTACACATTACGGCAGGCAGATGTCCTCATTTTACACATTACGGCAGGCAAGTGTCCCCATTTTACACATTACGGCAGGCAAGTGACCCCATTCGACACATTACGGCATGCAAGTGACCCCATTTTACACATTACAACAGGCAAGAGTCGTCATTTAAAAATTACGGCAGGCAATAATCCCCTCTATACAGATAACGGCAGCAATTTTCCCCATTTTACACATAACGGCAGGCAAGTGTCCCCATTTTACACATTACGGTAGGCAAGAGTACCCATTTTACACATTATGACAGGCAAGAGTCCCAATTCTACACATTATGGCAGGCAAGTGTCCCCATTTAAAACATTACGGCAGGCAAGTGTCCCCATTTTACACATTATGGCAGGCAAGTGTCCCCATTTTTCACATTACGGTAGGCAAGAGTCCCCATTTTACACATTACAGCAGGCAAGAGACCCCATTCTACACATTACGGCAGGCAAGTGTCCCCATTTTACACTTTACGGCAGGCAAGTGTCCACATTTTACACATTACGGTAGGCAAGTGTCCCCATTTTACACATTATGGCAGGCTATTGACCCCATTTTACACTTTACAGCAGGCAAGAGTCACCATTTGACACATTATGGCAGGTAAGAGTCCCATTTTACACATTACGGCAGGCAAGTTTCCCAATTTACACATTACTGCTGGCAAGTTTCCCCATTTTACACATTACGGCAGGCAAGTGTCCCCATTTTACACATTACAGCAGGCAAATGTCCCAATTTTACACATTACGGCAGGCAAGTGTCCCATTTTACACATTATGGCAGGCAAGTTTCCCAATTTTACACATTAAGGCAGGCAAGTGACCCCATTTTACACAGTACGGAAGGCAAGTGTCCCTATTTTACACATTACGGCAGGCAAGTGTCCCCATTTTTCACATTACGGTAGGCAAGAGTCCCCATTTTACACATTACAGCAGGCAAGAGACCCCATTCTACACATTACGGCAGGCAAGTTTCCCCATTTTACATATTACGGTAGGCAAGAGTCCCCATTTTACACATTACGGCAGACAAGTGTCCCCATGTGACACTTTACAGCAGGCAAGTGACCCCATTAACACATTACGGCAGGTAAGTGATCCCATTTTACACATCACGGCAGGCAAGAGTCCCCATTTTACACATTACGGCAGGCAAGTGTCCCCATTTTACACATTACGGCAGGCTATTGACCCCATTTTACACTTTACAGCAGGCAAGAGTCACCATTTGACACATTATGGCAGGTAAGAGTCCCATTTTACACATTACGGCAGGCAAGTTTCCCAATTTTACACATTACTGCTGGCAAGTTTCCCCATTTTACACATTACGGCAGGCAGATGTCCTCATTTTACACATTACGGCAGGCAAGTGTCCCCATTTTACACATTACGGCAGGCAAGTGACCCCAATCGACACATTACGGCATGCAAGTGACCCCATTTTACACATTACAACAGGCAAGAGTCGCCATTTTAATAATTACGGCAGGCAAGAATCCCCTCTATACAGATAACGGCAGCAATTTTCCCCATTTTACACATAACGGCAGGCAAGTGTCCCCATTTTACACATTACGGTAGGCAAGAGTACCCATTTTACACATTATGACAGGCAAGAGTCCCAATTCTACACATTATGGCAGGCAAGTGTCCCCATTTAAAACATTACGGCAGGCAAGTGTCCCCATTTTACACATTATGGCAGGCAAGTGTCCCCATTTTTCACATTACGGTAGGCAAGAGTCCCCATTTTACACAATACAGCAGGCAAGAGACCCCATTCTACACATTACGGCAGGCAAGTGACCCCATTCGACACATTACGGCATGCAAGTGACCCCATTTTACACATTACAACAGGCAAGAGTCGCCATTTTACTAATTACGGCAGGCAAGAATCCCCTCTATACAGATAACGGCAGCAATTTTCCCCATTTTACACATAACGGCAGGCAAGTGTCCCCATTTTACACATTATGGCAGGCAAGTGTCCCCATTTTTCACATTACGGTAGGCATGAGTCCCCATTTTACACATTACAGCAGGCAAGAGACCCCATTCTACACATTACGGCAGGCAAGTGTCCCCATTTTCTCTGACGTCCTAGTGGATGCTGGGAACTCCGTAAGGACCATGGGGAATAGCGGGCTCCGAAGGAGGCTGGGCACTTTAGAAAGATTTATGACTACCTGGTGTGCACTGGCTCCTCCCACTATGACCCTCCTCCAAGCCTCAGTTAGATCTTGTGCCCGGCCGAGGTTGGATGCACACTAGGGGCTCTCCTGAGCCCTTAGAAAGAAAGTATAGATTTAGGTTTTTTATTTTCAGTGAGACCTGCTGGCAACAGGCTCACTGCAGCGAGGGACTAAGGGGAGAAGAAGCGAACTCGCCTGCTTGCAGCCGGATTGGGCTTCTTAGGCTACTGGACACCATTAGCTCCAGAGGGATCGACCGCAGGCCCAGTCCTTGGTGTTCGGTCCCGGAGCCGCGCCACCGTCCCCCTTACAGAGCCAGAAGCAAGAAGAGGTCCGGAAAAACGGCAGCAGAAGACATCAGTCTTCACCAAGGTAGCGCACAGCACTGCAGCTGTGCGCCATTGCTCCTCATACACACTTCACACTCCTGTCACTGAGGGTGCAGGGCGCTTGGGGGGGGCGCCCTGAGCAGCAATAAAAACACCTTGGCTGGCAAAAATACCACAATATATAGCCCCAGAGGCTATATATGTGGTAAATACCCCTGCCAGAATCCAGAAAAAAGCGGGAGAATAGGCCGCGGAAAAGGGGCGGAGCTATCTCCCTCAGACACACTGGCGCCATTTTCTCTTCACAGTGCAGCTGGAAGAAAGCTCCCCAGGCTCTCCCCTGTAGTTTTCAGGCTCAAAGGGTTAAAAAGAGAGGGGGGGCACTAAATTTAGGCGCAATATTGTATATACAAGCAGCTATGGGGGAAAATTCACTCAGTTATAGTGTTAATCCCCTCATTATATAGCGCTCTGGTGTGTGCTGGCATACTCTCTCTCTGTCTCCCCAAAGGGCTTTGTGGGTCCTGTCCTCAGTCAGAGCATTCCCTGTGTGTGTGCGGTGTGTCGGTACAGCTGTGTCGACATGTTTGAGGAGGAGGCTTATATAGTGACGGAGCAGATGCCGATAAATGTGATGTCGCCCCCTGTGGGGCCGACACCAGAGTGGATGGTTAGGTAAAAGGTATTAACCGACAGTGTCAACTCCTTACATAAAAGGGTGGATGACGTAACAGCTGTGGGACAGCCGGCTTCTCAGCCCGTGCCTGCCCAGGCGTCTCAAAGGCCATCAGGGGCTCAAAAACGCCCGCTCATTCAGATGGCAGACACAGATGTCGACATGGAGTCTGACTCCAATGTCGACAAGGTTGAGACATATATACAATCCACTAGGAACATCCGTGACTTGATCCCGGCAATAAAAAAAAAAAAAATGTGTTACACATTTCTGACATTAACCTCTAAAAATGGGTTTTTATGTTTGGGGAGAAAAAGGCAGTGTTTTGTTCCCCCATCAGATGAATGAATGAAGTGTGTGAAAAGCGTGGGTTCCCCCTGATAAGAAACTGGTAATTTCTAAAAAGTTACTGATGGCGTACCTTTTCCCGCCAGAGGATAAGTTACGCTGGGAGATATCCCCTAGGGTGGATAAGGCGCTCACACGGTTGTCAAAATAGGTGGCACTGCCGTTTTAGGAACGGCCACTTTGAAGGTACCTGTTGATAAAAAGCAGGAGGCTATCCTGAAGTCTGTATTTACACACTCAGGTACTAGACTGAAACCTGCAGAGCGTGCTGCTGCAGCGTGGTCGGTGACCCTGTCAAACATACTAGTTTGCTAACATGAGAACATATTAAAGACGTCGTCTTATATATGAGGGATGCACAGAGGGATATTTTGCCGGCTGGCATCCAAAATTAATGTAATGTCCATTCTGTCAGGAGGGTATTAGAGACCTGTCACTGGACAGGTGATGCTGACCTTAAAAGGCGCATAGAGATTCTGCCTTATAAGGGTGAGGAATTATTTGGGGATGGTCTCTGGGACCTCGTATCCGCAGCAACAGCTGGGAAGAAATATTTTTACCTCAGTTTTCCTCACAGACTAAGAAAGCACTGTATTATCAGGTACAGTCCTTTCGGCTTCAGAAAAGCAAGCGGGTCAAAGGCGCTTCCTTTCTGTACAAAGACAAGGGAAGAGGGAAAAAGCTGCACCAGTCAGCCTGTTCCCAGAATCATAATTCTTCTCTCGCTTCCTCTGAGTCCACAGCATGACGCGGGGGCTCCACAGGTGTAGCCAGGTATGGTGGGGGGCCGTCTCAAAAATTTCAGCGATCAGTGGGCTCGCTCACAGGTGGATCCCTGTTTCATTCAAGTAGTATTTCAGGGGTACAAGCTGGAATTCGAGATGTCTTCCCCCCGCCGTTTCCTCAAATATGCCTTGCCGACAACTCCCTCAGGCAGGGAGGCTGTGCTAGAGGCAATTAATAAGCTGTATTCCCAGCAGGTAATACTTAAGGTGCCCCTACTTCAACAAGGACGGGGTTACTATTCCACACGGTTTGGGGTACCGAAACCGCATGGTTCGGTGTGACCCTTCTTTATATTTAAAATCCTTGAACACATGCAATTCAAGTTCAAGATGGAATCGCTCAGGGCGGTTATTGCAAGCCTGGACGAGGGGGATTACATGGTATCCCGGGACATCAAGGATGCTTACCTGCATGTCCCTATTTACTATCCTCGTCAGGAGTACCTCAGATTTGTGGTACAGGATTACCATTACCAAGTCCAGACTCTGCCGTTTGGACTGTACATGGCACCGAGGGTGTTACCAAGGTAATGGCCGGAATGATGATACTCCTTCGAAAAAGGGGAGTTTTAATTATCCCGTACTTGGACAATCTCCTTATAAGGGCGAGGTCCAAGGAGCAGTTGCTAGTCGGGGTAGCACTATTTTGGAAAGTGCTACAACAGCACGGTTGGATTCTAAACAGTCCAGAGTCAAAGCTGGTTCCTACGACACGTCTACTGTTCCTGGGGATGGTTCTGGACACAGACCAGAAATAAGTGTTTCTCCCGGAGGAGAAAGCCAAGGAGCTGTCATCTCTAGTCAGAGACCTCCTGAAGCCAAAACAGTTATCGGTGCATCATTGCACGCGAGTCCTGGGAAAAATGATAGCTTCCTACGAAGCAATCCCATTCGGCAGGTTCCATGCAAGAACTTTTCAGGGGGACCTGTTAGACAAGTGGTACGGGTCGCATCTTCAGATGCATTAGGCTGATAACCCTGTCTCCAAGGACCAGGGTATCTCTACTGTAGTGGCTGCAGAGTGCCCATCTTCAAGAGGGCCGCAGGTTCGACATACAGGACTAGGTCCTAGTGACCATGGATGCCAGCCTTTGAGGCTGGGGGGCAGTCACACAGGGAAGAAACTTCCAGGGACTTTGGTCAAGTCAGGTGACTTCCCTACATAAATATTCTGGAACAGAGGGCCATTTACAATGCCCTGAGTCAGGCAAGGCCTCTGCTTCAAAACCAGCCGGTCCTGATCCAATCAGGCAACATCACGGCAGTCACCCATGTAAACCAACAGGGCGGCACAAGAAGCAGGATGGCGATGGCAGAAGCCACAAGGATTCTCCGATGGGCGGAAAATCATGTGTTAGCACTGTCAGCAGTGTTCATTCCCGGAGTGGACAACTGGGAAGCAGATCTTCTCAGCAGACACGACTTCCACCCGAGAGTGTGGGGACTTCATCCAGAAGTCTTCCAAAGGATTGTACACCATTGGGAAAGGCCACAGGTGGACATGAAGGCGTCCCGCCTCAACAAAAAGCTATAAAAGATATTGCGCCAGGTCAAGGGACCTTCAGGCGATACCTGTGGACGCTCTGGTAACACCGTGGGTGTACCAGTCGTTTTATGTGTTCCCCCCTCTGCCTCTCATACCAAAGGTACTGAGAATAATAAGAAGGCGAGGAGTAAGAACGATACTCGTGGTTCCGGATTGGCCAAGAAGAGCCTGGTACCCAGAACTTCAAGAAAATATATCAGAGGACCCATGGCCTCTGCCGCTCAGACAGGACCTGCTGCAGCAGGGGCCCTGTCTGTTCCAAGACTTACCGCGGCTACGTTTTGATGGCATGGCGGTCAGGGGCGGATCCAGAAGAAAATGATAGGGGGGGCACCATGGAAGGGGCAAGTACATTTGCGTGCGGCTGCGTGAGGTGGCGCTTCTTATACAATGCCCACAGTTGTAGCGCTCGTTATGCAATGTTCACTGTACTGGTAGTGCCCCTTATATAGACCACATAGTAGTGGTGCCCCTTATGCAATGCCCGTATTGCCCCCAGTAGTAATGTTGAGTGTAGTAATGCCCCCAGTCATTATGCCCCCAGTGGTAATTTCCCTGCAGTCATGACCCCAGTAGTTTACCCCCCCTTTAGTTTAGCCCCCAAGTAGTAATGCCCCTGTAGTTAAGCCGCCAGTAGTAATGCCCCTGTAGTTACACCGCCAGTAGTTAGCACCTTTGTAGTTGGCCCCCAGTAATAGTCCCCCAGTAGTTGGCCCCCAGTAGATGCCCCCCCAGTAATAATGTCCCCCAGCAGTTTGCCCCCAGTAGATGCCCCCTAATAATAATGTCCTCCAGTAGTTTGCCCCCAGTAGTAATGCCCCTTAGGAGTTTGCCCCCAATAGATGACCCGCCAGTAGTAATGCCCCCAGTAGATGCCCCCCAGTAATAATGCCCCCAGTAGATGCCCCCCAGGAAAAATGTCCCCCAGTAGCTGCCCCCAATAGATGACCCCCCAGTAGTAATGCCCCCCTACGAGTTTGCCCCAATAGATGACCCCCCTGTAGTAATGCCCCCAGTAGATGGCCCCCAGTAGCTGCCCCCAATAGATGACCCCTCAGTAGTGATGCCCCCAGTAGATGCCCCAGTTATAATGCCCCCAGTAGTTTGACCCCCAGTAGTAATGCCCCTTGTTGATGCCCCCCAGTAGTAATGTCCCCCATAGTTAGCCCCCAGTAGTAATGTCCCCCATAGTTAGCCTCCCAGTAGTAATGTCCCCCATAGTTAGCCCCCAGTAGTAATGTCCCCCATAGTTAGCCCCCAGTAGTAATGTCCCCCATAGTTAGCCCCCAGTAGTAATGTCCCCCATAGTTAGCCCCCAGTAGTAATGTCCCCCATAGTTAGCCCCCAGTAGATGCATTAAGGAAATAAAAAACATACTTACCGAGCCCCGTTCCCGCGCCGCTGCAGTCCTCCTCCTGGCGTCCGCTCCTTAGTCACTCAGCACTATCAGAGAGACGTCATGACTGACGTCTCTCCCATAGCGCACAGTGACAGCGCCGGAAGCCGGAGCTCAGTACTGAGCTCCTGCCTCCGGCTGCCGCTGTGCAGTGAGACGGGCGCCCGCTGGTAACACAATCTCAGCGGGCGCCCGTCATCTCCGTATGCGGCGGCACGGGGGGGTGTGTTCCCAAATGACAGGGGGGGCACGGGCCCGAGTGCCCCCCCCCTAAATCCGCCACTGATGGCGGTTGAACGCCAGATCCTAAAGGAAAAGGGCATTCCGGAGGAAGTCATTCCTAAGCCAGAAAAGATGTAACTGCAAAACATTATCACCGCATATGGCGGAAATATGTTGCTTGGTGTGAGGCCAAAAAAGGCCCCAACAGAGGAATTTCAACTAGGTCGATTTCTGCATTTCCTACAAGCAGGAGTGTCTATGGGCCTAAAATTAGGCTCCATTAAGATACAGATCTCGGCTCTGTCGATTTTCTTCCAGAAAGCATTAGCTTCAGTACCTGAAGTTCAGACATTGTAAAAGGAATGCTGCATATTCAGCCCCCGGTTGTGCCTCCAGTGGCACCTTGGGATCTCAACGTGGTGTTGAGTTTCTTAAAATCACATTGATTTGAACCACTAAAAACCGTGGATCTAAAATATCTCACGTTGAAAGTGGTCATGTTATTGGCCTTGGTTTCAGCCAGGCGTGTATCAGAATTGGCGGCTTTGTCATATAAAAGTCCTTATCTGATTTTCCATATGGATAAGGCAGAATTGAGGACTCGTCCCCAGTTTCTCCCTAAGGTGGTATCAGCTTTTCACTTGAACCAACCTATTGTGGTGCCTGCGGCTACTAGGGACTTGGAGGATTCCAAGTTATTGGACGTAGTCAGGGCCTTGAAAAATTATGTTTCCAGGACGGCTAGAGTCAGGAAAATTGACTCGCTATTTATCCTGTATGCACCCAACAGGCTGGGTGCTCCTGCTTCTAAGCAGACTATCGCTCGCTGGATCTGTGACACGATTCAGCAGGCGCATTCTGCGGCTGGACTGCCGCATCTTAAATCAGTGAAAGCCCATTCCACAGGGAAGGTGGGCTCATCTTGGGCGGCTGCCCGAGGGGTCTCGGCTTTACAACTTTGCCGAGCTGTTACTTGGTCAGGGGCAAACACGTTTGCAAAATTCTACAAAATTGATACCCTGGCTGAGGAGGACCTGGAGTTCTCTCATTCGGTGCTGCAGAGTCACCCGCACTCTCCCGCCCGTTTGGGAGCTTTGGTATAATCCCCATGGTCCTTACGGAGTTCCCAGCATCCACTAGGACGTCAGAGAAAATAAGATTTTACTCACCGGTAAATCTATTTCTCGTAGTCCGTAGTGGATGCTGGGCGCCCATCCCAAGTGCGGATTGTCTGCAATACTTGTATATAGTTATTGCCTAACTAAAGGGTTATTGTTGAGCCATCTGTTGAGAGGCTCAGTTATATTCATACTGTTAACTGGGTATAGTATCACGAGTTATACGGTGTGATTGGTGTGGCTGGTATGAGTCTTACCCGGGATTCAAAATCCTTCCTTATTATGTCAGCTCGTCCGGGCACAGTGTCCTAACTGAGGCTTGGAGGAGGGTCATAGTGGGAGGAGCCAGTGCACACCAGGTAGTCATAAATCTTTCTAGAGTGCCCAGCCTCCTTCGGAGCCCGCTATTCCCCATGGTCCTTACGGAGTTCCCAGCATCCACTACGGACTACGAGAAATAGATTTACCGGTGAGTAAAATCTTATTTTACACTTTACGGCAGGCAAGAGTCCCCTTTATAAACATTACGGCAGGCAAGAGTCCCCATTTTACACATTACGGCAGGCAAGTGTCCCCATTTTACACATTACGGCAGGCAAGTGTCCCCATTTTACACATTACTGCAGGCAAGTGTCCCCATTTTACACATTACGGCAGGCAAGTGATCCCATTCGACACATTACGGCATGCAAGTGACCCCATTTTACACATTACAACAGGCAAGAGTCGCCATTTTACTAATTCGGCAGGCAAGAATCCCCTCTATACAGATAACGGCAGCAATTATCCCCATTTTATACATAATGGCAGGCAAGTGTCCCCATTTTACACATTACGGTAGGCAAGAGTACCCATTTTACACATTATGAAAGGCAAGAGTCCCAATTCTACACATTATGGCAGGCAAGTGTCCCCATTTAAAAAATTACGGCAGGCAAGTGTCCCCATTTTACACATTACGGCAGGCAAGTGTCCCCATTTTACACATTACGGCAGGCAAGTGTCCCCATTTTACACATTACGGCAGGCAAGTGTCCCCATTTTACACATTACGGTAGGCAAGTGTCCCCATTTTACACATTACGGCATCCAACACTCCCCATTTTACACATTACGCAGGCAATTGTCCCTATTTTACACATTACGGCAGGCAAGTTTCCCATTTTACACTTTACGGCAGGCAAGTGTCCCCATTTTACACATTACGGCATCCAACACTCCCCATTTTACACATTACGCAGGCAAGTGTCCCCATTTTACACATTACAGCAGACAAGTGACCCCATTTGACACATTAGGAAAGGCAAGTGTCCCCATTTTACACAATATTGCAGGAAGTGTCCCTATTTTACACATTACGGCAGGAGAGAGTCCCCATTTTACACATTACGGCAGGCAATAGTCCCCATTTTATATAATACGACTGGAAAGAGTCCCCATTTTACACATTACGCCAGCCAAGTGTCCCCATTTTACATATTACGACTGGAAAACGTCCCCATTTTACACATTACGCCAGGCAAATGTCCCCATTTTACACATAACGGCAGACTAGGGGAGCGGAGTTTCGTGTAATGCGCGTCAGTGCAGGAAACTCTGCCCCCCAAGCAGAGTAGTAATGACAGGAAGGAGGGGGAGCACACAAACGGAGCACCTAGAGCTGCGGCGGGGCGTCCCGTGCGAATGCATGCCTCGCCCTCCGCAAGAAATGGCTCTGTGCATCACTACTGAGCTCTTTGGAAATGTGACAGTTGGTCAGCTCTGCCTGTGCAGTTGCCGGGTGACCTGGGACATGTGACCTGCCTGAGGGCCATGAAACTGTCACAGTTATGTGCACCCAACCACTAAGCAGGGATACTACAGGGTATCACCTCCTAAGGGGGTGTGCCAGCTACTTATTATTATTATTTTCTCTGTCGTCCTAGTGGATGCTGGGACTCCGTCAGGACCATGGGGATTAGCGGCTCCGCAGGAGACAGGGCACAAAAATAAAAGCTTTAGGATCACATGGTGTGCACTGGCTCCTCCCCCTATGACCCTCCTCCAAGCCTCAGTTAGGTTTTTGTGCCCGTCCGAGCAGGGTGCAATCTAGGTGGCTCTCCTAAAGAGCTGCTTAGAAAAAGTAATTAGGTTTTTTATTTTCAGTGAGTCCTGCTGGCAACAGGCTCACTGCAACGAGGGACTTAGGGGAGAAGAAGTGAACTCACCTGCGTGCAGGATGGATTGGCTTCTTAGGCTACTGGACACCATTAGCTCCAGAGGGATCGAACACAGGCCCAGCCATGGAGTCCGGTCCCGGAGCCGCGCCGCCGACCCCCTTGCAGATGCCGAAAAGTGAAGAGGTCCAGAAACCGGCGGCAGAAGACTTTTCAGTCTTCATGAGGTAGCGCACAGCACTGCAGCTGTGCGCCATTGTTGTCAGCACACTTCACACCAGCGTGCACTGAGGGTGCAGGGCGCTGGGGGGGGGCGCCTTGGGCAGCAATGATAATACCTTGTTCTGGCTAAAAATACATCACATATAGCCCCTGGGGCTATATGGATGTATTTAACCCCTGCCAGGTCTCACAAACACCGGGAGAAGAGCCCGCCGAAATAGGGGGCGGGGCCTATCTCCTCAGCACACAGCGCCATTTTCCTGCACAGCTCCGCTGCGAGGAAGGCTCCCAGGACTCTCCCCTGCACTGCACTACAGAAACAGGGTAAAAAAAACAGAGAGGGGGGGCACTTTTTTGGCGATATTGATATATTAAGCTGCTATAAAGGAAACAACACTTCTGTAGGGTTGTTCCTATATATTTATAGCGCTTGGGTGTGTGCTGGCAAACTCTCCCTCTGTCTCCCCAAAGGGCTAGTGGGGTCCTGTCTTCGATAAGAGCATTCCCTGTGTGTCTGCTGTGTGTCGGTACGTGTGTGTCGACATGTATGAGGACGATGTTGGTGTGGAGGCGGAGCAATTGCCGGTAATGGTGATGTCACCCCCTAGGGAGTCGACACCGGAATGGATGGCTTTGTTTATGGAATTACGTGATAATGTCAGCACGTTACAAAAATCAGTTGACGACATGAGACGGCCGGCAAACCAGTTAGTACCTGTCCAGGCGTCTCAGACACCGTCAGGGGCTGTAAAAAGCCCTTTACCTCAGTCGGTCGACACAGACCCAGACACGGACACCAAATCTAGTGTCGACGGTGAAGAAACAAACGTATTTTCCAGTAGGGCCACACGTTATATGATCACGGCAATGAAGGAGGCTTTGCATATCTCTGATACTGCAAGTACCACAAAAAGGGGTATTATGTGGGGTCTGAAAAAACTACCTGTAGTTTTTCCTGAATCAGAGGAATTGAATGAAGTGTGTGATGAAGCGTGGGTTAACCCAGATAGAAAACTGCTAATTTCAAAGAATTTATTGGCATTATATCCTTTCCCGCCAGAGGTTAGGGCGCGCTGGGAAACACCCCCTAGGGTGGATAAGGCACTCACACGCTTATCAAAACAAGTGGCGTTACCGTCTCCTGAAACGGCCGCCCTCAAGGATCCAGCTGATAGGAGGCTGGAAACTACCCTGAAAAGTATATACACTCATACTGGTGTTATACTGCGACCAGCCATCGCCTCTGCATGGATGTGCAGTGCTGGGGTGGTTTGGTCGGATTCCCTGACTGAAAATATTGATACCCTGGATAGGGACAGTATTTTATTGACTATAGAGCAATTAAAGGATGCTTTTCTTTATATGCGAGATGCTCAGAGGGATATTTGCACTCTGGCATCGAGAGTAAGTGCGATGTCCATATCTGCCAGAAGAAGTTTATGGACGCGACAGTGGTCAGGTGATGCGGATTCCAAACGGCATATGGAAGTATTGCCGTATAAAGGGGAGGAATTATTTGGGGTCGGTCTATCGGATTTGGTGGCCACGGCAACAGCCGGGAAATCCACCTTTTTACCTCAGGTCCCCTCCCAACAGAAAAAGACACCGTCTTTTCAGCCGCAGTCCTTTCGTTCCTATAAGAACAAGCGGGCAAAAGGACAGTCATATCTGCCCCGAGGCAAAGGAAAGGGTAAGAGAGTGCACCAAGCAGCTCCCTCCCAGGAGCAGAAGCCCTCCCCGGCTTCTGCAAAGCCCTCAGCATGACGTTGGGGCTTTACAAGCGGACTCAGGGGCGGTGGGGGGTCGACTCAAGAATTTCAGCGCACAGTGGGCTCACTCACAGGTGGACCCCTGGATCCTGCAGGTAGTATCTCAGGGTTACAGGTTGGAATTCGAGAAGTCTCCCCCTCGCCGGTTCCTAAAGTCTGCTCTGCCAACGTCTCCCTCAGACAGGGCGACGGTATTGGAAGCCATTCACAAGCTGTATTCTCAGCAGGTGATAGTCAAGGTACCCCTCCTACAACAGGGAAAGGGGTATTATTCCACACTATTTGTGGTACCGAAGCCGGACGGCTCGGTAAGACCTATTCTAAATCTGAAATCTTTGAACCTGTACATACAAAAATTCAAGTTCAAGATGGAGTCACTCAGAGCAGTGATAGCGAATCTGGAAGAAGGGGACTTTATGGTGTCCCTGGACATCAAGGATGCTTACCTGCATGTCCCAATTTGCCCTTCACATCAAGGGTACCTCAGGTTCGTGGTGCAAAACTGTCATTATCAGTTTCAGACACTGCCGTTTGGATTGTCCACGGCACCTCGGGTCTTTACCAAGGTAATGGCCGAAATGATGTTTCTTCTGCGAAGAAAAGGCGTATTAATTATCCCTTACTTGGACGATCTCCTGATAAGGGCAAGGTCCAGAGAACAGCTGGGGGACGTAGTAGCACTAACCCAAGTAGTGCTGCAACAGCACGGGTGGATTCTGAATTTTCCAAAATCTCAATTGACCCCGACGACACGTCTGCTGTTCCTGGGAATGATTCTGGACACGGTTCAGAAAAAGGTGTTTCTTCCGGAGGAGAAAGCCAGGGAGTTATCCAAACTTGTCAGGAACCTCCTAAAACCAGGAAAAGTGTCTGTGCATCAATGCACAAGAGTCCTGGGAAAAATGGTGGCTTCTTACGAAGCGATTCCATTCGGCAGATTCCACGCACAAACTTTTCAGTGGGATCTGCTGGACAAATGGTCCGGATCGCATCTGCAGATGCATCAGCGGATAACTTTGTCTCCACGGACAAGGGTGTCTCTTCTGTGGTGGTTGCAGAGTGCTCATCTGTTAGAGGGCCGCAGATTCGGCATACAGGACTGGGTCCTGGTGACCACGGATGCCAGTCTGAGAGGCTGGGGAGCGGTCACACAGGGAAGAAACTTCCAGGGAGTGTGGTCAAGCCTGGAGATGTCTCTTCACATAAATATACTGGAGCTAAGAGCGATTTACAATGCTCTAAGCCTGGCAAAACCCCTGCTTCAGGGTCAGCCGGTGTTGATCCAGTCGGACAACATCACGGCAGTCGCCCACGTAAACAGACAGGGCGGCACAAGAAGCAGGAGGGCAATGGCAGAAGCTGCAAGGATTCTTCGCTGGGCGGAAGATCATGTGATAGCACTGTCAGCAGTGTTCATTCCGGGAGTGGACAACTGGGAAGCGGACTTCCTCAGCAGACACGATCTACACCCGGGAGAGTGGGGACTTCATCCAGAAGACTTCCACATGATTGTGAACCGTTGGGAAAAAACAAAGGTGGATATGATGGCGTCCCGCCTCAACAAAAAACTGGACAGGTATTGCGCCAGGTCAAGAGACCCTCAGGCAATAGCTGTGGACGCTCTGGTAACACCGTGGGTGTTCCAGTCAGTGTATGTGTTTCCTCCTCTGCCTCTCATACCAAAAGTACTGAGAATTATACGGCAAAGGGGAGTAAGAACGATACTTGTGGCTCCGGATTGGCCAAGAAGAACTTGGTACCCGGAACTTCAGGAGATGCTCACGGAAGATCCGTGGCCTCTACCTCTAAGACGGGACCTGCTTCAGCAGGGACCGTGTCTATTCCAAGACTTACCGCGGCTGCGTTTGACGGCATGGCGGTTGAACGCCGAATTCTAAGGGAAAAAGGCATTCCGGAAGAGGTCATCCCTACCCTGGTAAAAGCCAGGAAGGAGGTGACTGCACAACATTATCACCGCATTTGGAGAAAATATGTTGCGTGGTGTGAGGCCAGGAAGGCCCCGACGGAGGAATTTCAACTGGGTCGTTTCCTACATTTCCTGCAAACAGGATTGTCTATGGGCCTCAAATTAGGGTCCATTAAGGTTCAAATTTCGGCCCTGTCGATTTTCTTCCAGAAAGAATTGGCTTCAGTTCCTGAAGTCCAGACTTTTGTAAAAGGAGTACTACATATACAGCCCCCGGTTGTGCCCCCAGTGGCTCCGTGGGATCTTAATGTAGTTTTGGATTTTCTCAAATCCCATTGGTTTGAGCCACTCAAATCGGTGGATTTGAAATATCTTACATGGAAAGTAACCATGCTACTGGCCCTGGCTTCAGCCAGGAGAGTGTCAGAATTGGCGGCTTTATCGTATAAAAGCCCATATCTGATTTTCCATTCGGACAGGGCAGAACTGCGGACGCGTCCTCAGTTTCTGCCTAAGGTGGTTTCAGCGTTTCACCTGAACCAGCCTATTGTGGTGCCTGCGGCTACTAGCGATTTGGAGGATTCCAAGTTGCTGGACGTTGTCAGGGCATTGAAAATATATATTTCAAGGACGGCTGGAGTCAGAAAATCTGACTCGCTGTTTATACTGTATGCACCCAACAAGCTGGGTGCTCCTGCTTCTAAGCAGACGATTGCTCGTTGGATTTGTAGCACAATTCAACTTGCACATTCTGTGGCAGGCCTGCCACAGCCTAAATCTATCAAGGCCCATTCCACAAGGAAGGTGGGCTCATCTTGGGCGGCTGCCCGAGGGGTCTCGGCATTACAACTCTGCCGAGCAGCTACGTGGTCGGGGGAGAACACGTTTGTAAAATTCTAAAAATTTGATACCCTGGCTAAAGAGGACCTGGAGTTCTCTCATTCGGTGCTGCAGAGTCATCCGCACTCTCCCGCCCGTTTGGGAGCTTTGGTATAATCCCCATGGTCCTGACGGAGTCCCAGCATCCACTAGGACGTCAGAGAAAATAAGATTTTACTTACCGATAAATCTATTTCTCGTAGTCCGTAGTGGATGCTGGGCGCCCATCCCAAGTGCGTATTGTCTGCAATACTTGTACATAGTTATTGTTACAAAAAAATCGGGTTGTTATTGTTGTGAGCCGTCTGTTCAGAGGCTCCTACGTTTGTCATACTGTTAACTGGGTTCAGATCACAAGTTGTACGGTGTGATTGGTGTGGCTGGTATGAGTCTTACCCGGGATTCAAAATCCTTCCTTATTGTGTACGCTCGTCCGGGCACAGTATCCTAACTGAGGCTTGGAGGAGGGTCATAGGGGGAGGAGCCAGTGCACACCACCTAGTCCTAAAGCTTTTATTTTTGTGCCCTGTCTCCTGCGGAGCCGCTAATCCCCATGGTCCTGACGGAGTCCCAGCATCCACTACGGACTACGAGAAATAGATTTATCGGTAAGTAAAATCTTATTATTATTATTATTAGTTATAAAGAATCACAAGTTGACACTTACTATCACTGTGTGTGTATTTGTACAGATTATTAGAGTTGTCTGACTGGGGATGTTTTGCTGTTAGCAGGTTCTACACTAACCACCTGTCAGTCAGCGCTATGGGGGTAATACTGTGTATATTACATCTGTGGGGGCATTGCTGTATATACTGCTGGTATGGGGGTAATATTGTGTATATTACATCTGTGAGGGCAATGCTGTATATACTGCTGGTATGGGGGTAATACTGTGTATATTACATGTGTGGGGCAATGCTGTATATACTGCTGGTATGGAGGTAATACTGTGTATATTACATGTGTGGGGCAATGCTGTATATACTGCTGGTATGGGGGTAATACTGTGTATATTACGTCTGTGGAAGTACTGCTGTATATACTGTTGGTATGGGGTAATATTGTGTATATTACATCTGTGGGGCATTGCTGTATATACTGCTGGTATAGGGGTAATATTGGGGGTCATTCCGAGTTGATCGCTAGCTGCCGTTGTTCGTTGCGATCAGTGGGAAAAATGGCTAATCTGCACATGCGTATTCACAGCAATGCACACGTGCGTCGTACAGGTATAGAGGCTATTGTGGTTTTGCACTCGTTCTAGCGACGATTCCATTCGCACAGACGGCCACAAGGTGCTTGATAGAAAGTGGGCGTTTGTGGGTGTCAACTGACCGTTTTCAGGGAGTGCTTAGAAAAACTCAGGCGTGTCGGGGAAAACGCAGGCGTGGCTGGGCGTTCGCTGGGCGGGTGTGTGATGTCAAAAGCCATCCCTCTGTGGTTAGAATCATCCCACAGGAGATAAGTAAATACAGGGCTGGTCTTGTTTTGCACAAAAAGATTTTGCAGGTGCTCTGCTGCACAGGCGTTTGCACCTCTGCAAAGCGAAAATACACTCCCTGGTGGGCGGCGACAATGCGTTTGCACGGCTGCTAAAAACTGCTAGCAAGCGATCAACTCGGAATGACGCCCATTGCGTATATTACATCTGTGCGGGCACTGCTGTATATACTGCTGGTATGGGATAACATTGTGTATATTACATCTGTGGGGGCAATGCTGTATATACTGCTGGTATGGGGTAATATTGTGTATATTACATCTGTGGGGGCAATACTGTATATACTGCTGGTATGGGGATAATACTGTGTATATTACATCTGTGGGGGCATTGCTGTATATACTGCTGGTATGGGGTAATCTTGTATATATTACATCTGTGGGGGCAATGCTGTATATACTGCTGGTATGGGGTAATATTGTGTATATTACATCTGTGGGGGCAATGCTGTATATACTGCTGGTATGGGGTAATATTGTGTATATTAAATCTGTGGAAGCATTGCTGTATATACTGCTGGTATGGGGGTTATACTGTGCATATTATATCTGTGGGGGCATTGATGTATATTGCTGGTATGGGGTAATATTGTGTATTTTATGTCTGTGGGTGCATTGCTGTATATATACTGCTGGTATGGGGTTATATTGTGTATATTACATCTGTGGGGGCATTACTGTATATTCTGTACTGCTGTTTTGGTGGTAATACTGTGTAAATTACATCTGTGGGGGCATTGCTGTATATACTGCTGGTATGGGGGTAATACTGTATATTACATCTGTGGGGGCATTGCTGTATATACTGCTGGTATGGAGTAATATTGCGTATATTACATATGTAGGGCATTGCTGTATATACTGCTGGTATTGGGTAATATTGTGTATATTACATCTGTGGGGGCAATGCTGTATATACTGCTGGTATGGGGTAATACTGTGTATATTACATCTGTGGGGGCAATGCTGTATATACTGCTGGTATGGGGTAACATTGTGTATATTACATCTGTGGGAGCATTTCTGTATGTACTGCTGGTAAGGGGTAATACTGTGTATATTACATCTGTGGGGGCAATGCTGTATATACTATTGGTATGGGGTAATACTGTTTATTTCTCTGACGTCCTAGTGGATGCTGGGAACTCCGTAAGGACCATGGGGAATAGCGGCTCCGCAGGAGACTGGGCACAAAAGTAAAAGCTTTTAGGTCACCTGGTGTGCACTGGCTCCTCCCCCTATGACCCTCCTCCAAGCCTCAGTTAGATTTTTGTGCCCGGCCGAGAAGGGTGCATGCTAGGTAGCTCTCCAGAGCTGCTTAGAGTAAAAGTTTTAAATAGGTTTTTTTATTTTCAGTGAGACCTGCTGGCAACAGGCTCACTGCATCGTGGGACTAAGGGGAGAAGAAGCGAACTCACCTGACTGCAGAGTGGATTGGGCTTCTTGGCTACTGGACATTAGCTCCAGAGGGACGATCACAGGTTCAGCCTGGATGGGTCCCGGAGCCGCGCCGCCGGCCCCCTTACAGAGCCAGAAGAGCGAAGAGGTCCGGAAAAATCGGCGGCAGAAGACGTTCCTGTCTTCAATAAGGTAGCGCACAGCACTGCAGCTGTGCGCCATTGCTCTCAGCACACTTCACACTCCGGTCACTGAGGGTGCAGGGCGCTGGGGGGGAGCGCCCTGAGACGCAATAAAACATGTTTAAACCTTATATGGCTAAAGAAATACATCACATATAGCTCCTGGGCTATATGGATGCATTTCACCCCTGCCAGTTTTCCTAAAAAAAGCGGGAGAAAAGGCCGCCGTGAAGGGGGCGGAGCCTATCTCCTCAGCACACAAGCGCCATTTTCCCTCACAGTTCCGCTGGAAGGAAGGCTCCCTGAGTCTCCCCTGCAGTCCTGCTACAGAATCAGGGTAAAACAAGAGAGGGGGGGCACTAATTGGCAGAAAATACATATACAGCAGCTATAGAAGGGAGAAACACTTATATAAGGTTATCCCTGCATATATATAGCGCTCTGGTGTGTGCTGGCAAACTCTCCCTCTGTCTCCCCAAAGGGCTCGTGGGGTCCTGTCCTCTATCAGAGCATTCCCTGTGTGTGTGCTGTGTGTCGGTACGATTGTGTCGACATGTATGAGGAGGAAAATGATGTGGAGGCGGAGCAATTGCCTGTAATAGTGATGTCACCCCCTAGGGAGTCGACACCTGACTGGATGGTCGTATGGAAGGAATTACGTGACAGTGTCAGCACTTTGCAAAAAACTGTTGACGACATGAGACAGCCGGCAAATCAGTTAGTGCCTGTCCAGGCGTCTCAAACACCATCAGGGGCTCTAAAGCGCCCGTTACCTCAGATGGTCGACACAGACCCAGACACGGATACTGACTCCAGTGTCGACGAAAGTGACGAGACAAACGTAATGTCCAGTAGGGCCACACGTTACATGATCACGGCAATGAAGGAGGCTTTGAACATTTCTGATACTACAAGTACCACAAAAAAGGGTATTATGTGGGGTGTGAAAAAACTACCCATAGTTTTTCCTGAATCAGATGAATTAAATGAGGTGTGTGACAAAGCGTGGGTTTCCCCCGATAAAAAACTGCTGATTTCTAATAAATTATTGGCATTATACCCTTTCCTGCCAGAGGTTAGGGCGCGTTGGGAAACACCCCCTAGGGTAGATAAGGCGCTCACACGCTTATCAAAACAAGTGGCGTTACCGTCTCCTGATACGGCCGCCCTCAAGGAACCAGCTGATAGAAAGCTGGAAAATATCCTAAAAGGTATATACACACATACTGGTGTTATACTACGACCAGCAATCGCCTCAGCCTGGATGTGCAGTGCTGGAGTGGCTTGGTCGGATTCCCTGACTGAAAATATTGATACCCTGGATAGGGACAGTATATTATTATTGACTATAGAGCATTTAAAGGATGCATTACTATATATGCGAGATGCACAGAGGGATATTTGCACCCTGGCATCAAGAGTAAGTGCGTTGTCCATTTCTGCCAGAAGAAGTTTATGGACACGACAGTGGTCAGGTGATGCGGATTCAAAACGGCATATGGAAGTTTTGCCGTATAAAGGGGAGGAGTTATTTGGGGTCGGTCTATCAGACCTGGTGGCCACGGCGACGGCTGGGAAATCCACCTTTTTACCCCAGGTCACCTCTCAGCAGAAAAAGACACCGTCTTTTCAAACTCAGTCCTTTCGTCCCCATAAGGGCAAGCGGGCAAAAGGCCACTCATTTCTGCCCCGGGGCAGAGGAAGGGGAAAAAGACTGCAGCAAGCAGCCTCTTCCCAGGATCAGAAGCCCTCCCCCGCTTCTGCCAAGTCTTCAGCATGACGCTGGGGCTTTACAAGCGGACTCAGGCACGGTGGGGGCCCGTCTCAAAAATTTCAACGCGCAGTGGGCTCACTCGCAAGTGGACCCCTGGATCCTGCAGGTAGTATCACAGGGGTACAAACTGGAATTCGAGACGTCTCCCCCTCGCCGGTTCCTGAAGTCTGCTCTACCAACGTCTCCCTCCGACAGGGAGGCAGTATTGGAAGCTATTCACAAGCTGTATTCCCAGCAGGTGATAATCAAGGTACCCCTCCTACAACAGGGAAAGGGGTATTATTCCACGCTGTTTGTGGTACCGAAGCAGGACGGCTCGGTGAGACCCATTTTAAATCTGAAATCATTGAACACTTACATAAAAAGGTTCAAATTCAAGATGGAAGCACTCAGAGCAGTGATAGCGTACCTGGAAGAAGGGGACTATATGGTGTCTCTGGACATCAAAGATGCTTATCTCCATGTCCCAATCTACCCTTCTCACCAAGGGTACCTCAGGTTTGTGGTACAGAACTGTCATTATCAGTTTCAGACGCTGCCGTTTGGGTTGTCCACGGCACCACGGGTCTTTACCAAGGTAATGGCCGAAATGATGATTCTTCTTAGAAGAAAAGGCGTCTTAATTATCCCTTACTTGGACGATCTCCTGATAAGGGCAAGGTCCAGGGAACAGTTAGAGGTCGGAGTAGCACTATCTCAGGTGGTGCTACGTCAGCACGGGTGGATTCTAAATATTCCAAAATCGCAGCTGATTCCAACAACACGTCTACTGTTCCTAGGGATGATTCTGGACACAGTCCAGAAAAAGGTGTTTCTCCCGGAGGAGAAGGCCAGGGAGTTATCCGACCTAGTCAGGAACTTCCTGAAACCAGGACAAGTGTCAGTGCATCAATGCACAAGGGTCCTGGGAAAGATGGTGGCTTCTTACGAAGCGATTCCATTCGGAAGATTCCATGCAAGAACGTTTCAGTGGGATCTGCTGGACAAATGGTCCGGATCACATCTTCAGATGCATCAGCGGATAACCCTATCTCCAAGGACAAGGGTGTCTCTCCTGTGGTGGTTGCAGAGTGCTCATCTTCTAGAGGGCCGCAGATTCGGCATTCAGGACTGGATTCTGGTGACCACGGATGCCAGCCTGAGAGGCTGGGGAGCAGTCACACAGGGAAGAAACTTCCAGGGCTTGTGGTCAAGCATGGAAACGTCTCTTCACATAAATATCCTGGAACTAAGGGCAATTTACAATGCCCTAAGTCAAGCAAGGCCTCTGCTTCAGGGTCAGTCGGTTTTGATCCAATCAGACAACATCACGGCAGTCGCCCACGTAAACAGACAGGGCGGCACAAGAAGCAGGAGGGCAATGGCAGAAGCTGCAAGAATTCTTTGCTGGGCGGAAAATCATGTGACAGCACTGTCAGCGGTGTTCATTCCGGGAGTGGACAACTGGGAAGCAGACTTCCTCAGCAGACACGACCTCCACCCGGGGGAGTGGGGACTTCACCCAGAAGTCTTCCACGTGATTGTAAACCGTTGGGAAAAACCAAAGGTGGACATGATGGCGTCTCGTCTCAACAAGAAACTAGACAGATATTGCGCAAGGTCAAGGGACCCTCAGGCAGTAGCGGTGGACGCTCTGGTAACACCGTGGGTGTACCAGTCAGTGTATGTGTTCCCTCCTCTGCCTCTCATACCCAAAGTACTGAGAATCATAAGAAGGAGAGGAGTAAGAACTATACTCGTGGCTCCGGATTGGCCAAGAAGGACTTGGTACCCGGAACTTCAAGAGATGCTCACGGAGGACCTGTGGCCTCTACCTCTCAGAAAGGACCTGCTCCAGCAGGGACCTTGTCTGTTCCAAGACTTACCGCGGCTGCGTTTGACGGCATGGAGGTTGAACGCCGGATCCTGAAGGAAAAAGGCATTCCAGATGAAGTCATCCCTACCCTGGTCAAGGCCAGAAAGGATGTAACCGCAAAACATTATCACCGCATTTGGCGGAAATATGTTGCGTGGTGTGAGGCCAAGAAGGCCCCTACAGAGGAATTTCAACTGGGTCGTTTCCTGCATTTCCTGCAAACAGGACTATCTATGGGCCTAAAATTAGGGTCCATTAAGGTTCAAATTTCGGCCCTGTCAATCTTCTTCCAAAAAGAACTGGCTTCAGTGCCTGAAGTTCAGACGTTTGTCAAAGGGGTACTGCATATACAGCCTCCTTTTGTGCCTCCAGTGGCACCTTGGGATCTCAATGTAGGGTTGAGTCTCCTAAAAATAAGAATTTACTTACCGATAATTCTATTTCTCGTAGTCCGTAGTGGATGCTGGGGACTCCGTCAGGACCATGGGGAATAGCGGCTCCGCAGGAGACAGGGCACAAAAGTAAAAGCTTTAGGATCAGGTGGTGTGCACTGGCTCCTCCCCCTATGACCCTCCTCCAAGCCTCAGTTAGGATACTGTGCCCGGACGAGCGTACACAATAAGGAAGGATTTTGAATCCCGGGTAAGACTCATACCAGCCACACCAATCACACTGTACAACCTGTGATCTGAACCCAGTTAACAGCATGATAACAGCGGAGCCTCTGAAAAGATGGCTCACAACAATAATAACCCGATTTTTGTAACAATAACTATGTACAAGTATTGCAGACAATCCGCACTTGGGATGGGCGCCCAGCATCCACTACGGACTACGAGAAATAGAATTATCGGTAAGTAAATTCTTATTTTCTCTGACGTCCTAAGTGGATGCTGGGGACTCCGTCAGGAACATGGGGATTATACCAAAGCTCCCAAACGGGCGGGAGAGTGCGGATGACTCTGCAGCACCGAATGAGAGAACTCCAGGTCCTCCTCAGCCAGGGTATCAAATTTGTAAAACTTTTCAACGTGTTTGCCCCTGACCAAGTAGCAGCTCGGCAAAGTTGTAAAGCCGAGACCCCTCGGGCAGCCGCCCAAGATGAGCCCACCTTCCTTGTGGAATGGGCATTTACATATTTTGGCTGTGGCAGGCCTGCCACAGAATGTGCAAGCTGAATTGTACTACACATCCAACTAGCAATCGTCTGCTTAGAAGCAAGAGCACCCAGTTTGTTGGGTGCATACAGGATAACAGCAAGTCAGTTTTTCCTGACTCCAGCCGTCCTGGAAACCTATATTTTCAGGGCCCTGACAACATCTAGCAACTTGGAGTCCTCCAAGTCCCTAGTAGCCGCAGGTACCACAATAAGCTGGTTCAGGTGAAACGCTGACACCACCTTAGGGAGAAACTGGGGACGAGTCCGCAGCTCTGCCCTGTCCGAATGGACAATCAGATATGGGCTTTTGTGAGACAAAGCCGCCAATTCTGACACTCGCCTGGCCAAGGCCAGGGCCAACAGCATGGTCACTTTCCATGTGAGATATTTCAAATCCACAGATTTGAGCGGTTTAAACCAATGTGATTTGAGGAATCCCAGAACTACGTTGAGATCCCACAGTGCCACTGGAGGCACAAAAGGGGGTTGTATATGCATTACTCCCTTGACAAACTTCTGGACTTCAGGAACTGAAGCCAATTCTTTTTGGAAGAAAATCGACAGGGCCGAAATTTGAACCTTAATGGACCCCAATTTGAGGCCCATAGACACTCCTGTTTGTAGGAAATGCAGGAATCGACCGAGTTGAAATTCCTCCGTGGGGGCCTTCCTGGCCTCACACCATGCAACATATCTTCGCCACATGTGGTGATAATGTTGTGCGGTCACCTCCTTCCTGGCTTTGACCAGGGTAGGAATGACCTCTTCCGGAATGCCTTTTTCCCTTAGGATCCGGCGTTCCACCGCCATGCCGTCAAACGCAGCCGCGGTAAGTCTTGGAAACAGACATGGTACTTGCTGAAGCAAGTCCCTTCTTAGCGGCAGAGGCCATGAGTCCTCTGTGAGCATTTCTTGAAGTTCCGGGTACCAAGTCCTTCTTGGCCAATCCGGAGCCACGGGTATAGTTCTTACTCCTCTACGTCTTATAATTCTCAGTACCTTGGGTATGAGAAGCAGAGGAGGGAACACATACACCGACTGGTACACCCACGGTGTTACCAGAACGTCCACAGCTATTGCCTGAGGGTCTCTTGACCTGGCGCAATACCTGTCCAGTTTTTTGTTCAGGCGGGACGCCATCATGTCCACCTTTGGTCTTTCCCAACGGTTCACAATCATGTGGAAGACTTCCCGATGAAGTCCCCACTTTCCCGGGTGGAGGTCGTGCCTGCTGAGGAAGTTTGCTTCCCAGTTGTCCACTCCCGGAATGAACACTGCTGACAGTGCTATCACATGATTTTCCGCCCAGCGAAGAATCCTTGCAGTTTCTGCCATTGCCCTCCTGCTTCTTGTGCCGCCCTGTCTGTTTACGTGGGCGACTGCCGTGATGTTGTCCCACTGGATCAATACCGGCTGACCTTGAAGCAGAGGTCTTGCTAAGCTTAGAGCATTGTAAATTGTCCTTAGCTCCAGTATATTTATGTGGAGAGAAGTCTCCAGACTTGATCACACTCCCTGGAAATTTTTTCCCTGTGTGACTGCTCCCCAGCCTCTCAGGCTGGCATCCGTGGTTACCAGGACCCAGTCCTGAATGCCGAATCTGCGGCCCTTTAGTAGATGAGCACTCTGCAGCCACCGCAGAAGAAACACCCTTGTCCTTGGAGACAGGGTTATCCGCTGATGCATCTGAAGATGCGATCCGGACCATTTTTCCAGCAGATCCCACTGAAAAGTTCTTGCGTGAAATTTGCCGAATGGAATCGCTTCGTAAGAAGCCACCATTTTTCCCAGGACCCTTGTGCAATGATGCACTGACACTTTTCCTGGTTTTAGGAGGTTCCTGACTAGCTCGGATAACTCCCTGGCTTTCTTCTCCGGGAGAAACACCCTTTTCTGGACTGTGTCCAGAATCATCCCTAGGAACAGTAGACGTGTCGTCGGAAACAGCTGCGATTTTGGAATATTTAGAATCCACCCGTGCTGTCGTAGAACTACTTGAGATAGTGCTACTCCGACCTCCAACTGTTCTCTGGACCTTGCCCTTATCAGGCGATCGTCCATTTTCTTTGAAGAAGAATCATCATTTCGGCCATTACCTTGGTAAAGACCCGGGGTGCCGTGGACAATCCAAACGGCAGCGTCTGAAACTGATAGTGACAGTTCTGTACCACGAACCTGAGGTACCCTTGGTGAGAAGGGCAAATTGGGACATGGAGGTAAGCATCCCTGATGTCCAGGGACACCATATAGTCCCCTTCTTCCTGGTTCGCTATCACTGCTCTGAGTGACTCCATCTTGATTTGAACCTTTGTATGTAAGTGTTCAAATATTTTAGATTTAGAATAGGTCTCACCGAGCCATCTGGCTTCAGTACCACAATATAGTGTGGAATAATACCCCTTTCCTTGTTGTAGGAGGGGTACTTTGATTATCACCTGCTGGGAATACAGCTTGTGAATTGTTTCCAATACTGCCTTCCTGTCGGAGGGAGACGTTGGTAAAGCAAACTTCAGGAACCTGCGAGGGAGAGACGTCTCAAATTTCCAATCTGTACCCCTGGGATACTACTTGTAGGATCCAGGGGTCCACTTGCGAGTGAGCCCACTGCGTGCTGAAACTCTTGAGACGACCCCCCACCGCACCTGTTTGTACGGCCCCAGCGTCATGCTGAGGACTTGGCAGAAGCGGTGGAGGGCTTCTGTTCCTGGGAATGGGCTGCCTGCTGCAGTCTTCTTCCCTTTCCTCTATCCCTGGGCAGATATGACTGGCCTTCAGATATGGACATCGCACTTACTCTTGATGCCAGAGTGCAAATATCCCTCTGTGCATCTCGCATATATAGAAATGCATCCTTTAAATGCTCTATAGTCAATAAAATACTGTCCCTGTCAAGGGTATCAATATTTTCAGTCAGGGAATCCGACCAAGCCACCCCAGCGCTGCCCATCCAGGCTGAGGTGATCGCTGGTCGCAGTATAACACCAGTATGTGTGTATATACTGTTTAGGATATTTTCCAGCCTCCTATCAGTTGGCTCTTTGAGGGCGGCCGTATCTGGAGACGGTAACGCCACTTGTTTTGATAAGCGTGTGAGCGCCTTATCCACCCTAAGGGATGTTTCCCAACGCGCCATAACTTCTGGCGGGAAAGGGTATACCGCCAATAATTTTCTATCGGGGGAAACCCACGCATCATCACACACTTCATTTAATTTATCTGATTCAGGAAAAACTACAGGTAGTTTTTTCACACCCCACATAATACCCTTTTTTGTGGTACTTGTAGTATCAGAAATATGTAACACCTCCTTCATTGCCCTTAACATGTAACGTGTGGCCCTAAGGGAAAATACGTTTGTTTCTTCACCGTCGACACTGGAGTCAGTGTCCCTGTCTGTGTCTGTGTCGACCGACTGAGGTAAATGGGCGTTTTAAAGCCCCTGACGGTGTTTGAGACGCCTGGACAGGTACTAATTTGTTTGCCGGCCGTCTCATGTCGTCAACCGACCTTGCAGCGTGTTGACATTATCACGTAATTCCCTAAATACGCCATCCATTCCGGTGTCGACTCCCTAGAGAGTGACATCACCATTACAGGCAATTGCTCCGCCTCCTCACCAACATCGTCCTCATACATGTCGACACACACGTACCGACACCCAGCACACACACAGGGAATGCTCTGATAGAGGACAGGACCCCACTAGCCCTTTGGGGAGACAGAGGGAGAGTTTGCCAGCACACACCAAAACGCTATAATTATACAGGGACAACCTATAAGTGTTTTCCCCTTATAGCATCTTAATACATAATCATATCGCCAAATAAGTGCCCCATCTCTCTGTTTTAACCCTGTTTCTGTAGTGCAGTGCAGGGGAGAGCCTGGGAGCCTTCCCACCAGCAGTTCTGTGAGGGAAAATGGCGCTGTGTGCTGAGGAGAATAGGCCCTGCCCCCTTTTCGGCGGGCTTCTTCTCCCGTTTTTCTGACAACCTGGCAGGGGTTAAATACATCCATATAGCCCCAGAGGCTATATGTGATGTATTTTTAGCCAGTATAGGTATTTTCATTGCTGCCCAGGGCGCCCCCCCCAGCGCCCTGCACCCTCAGTGACCGTTGGTGTGAAGTGTGCTGAGAGCAATGGCGCACAGCTGCAGTGCTGTGCGCTACCTCATGAAGACTGAGAAGTCTTCAGCCGCCGATTTCTGGACCTCTTCTCTCTTCAGCATCTGCAAGGGGGTCGGCGGCGTGGCTCCGGTGACCCATCCAGGCTGTACCTGTGATCGTCCCTCTGGAGCTAGTGTCCAGTAGCCTAAGAAGCCAATCCATCCTGCACGCAGGTGAGTTCACTTCTTCTCCCCTAAGTCCCTCGTTGCAGTGAGCCTGTTGCCAGCAGGACTCACTGAAAATAAAAAACCTAATAAAACTTTTACTCTAAGCAGCTCTTTAGGAGAGCCACCTAGATTGCACCCTTCTCGGCCGGGCACAAAAACCTAACTGAGGCTTGGAGGAGGGTCATAGGGGGAGGAGCCAGTGCACACCACCTGATCCTAAAGCTTTTACTTTTGTGCCCTGTCTCCTGCGGAGCCGCTATTCCCCATGGTCCTGACGGAGTCCCCAGCATCCACTTAGGACGTCAGAGAAATCACAGTTAGCCCTGGCTTCAGCCAGGCGTGTCTCTGAATTGGCGGCTTTATCATATAAAAGCCCTTACCTAATTTTTCATTCAGACAGGGCAGAACTGAGGACTCGCCCTCAATTTCTCCCTAAGGTGGTTTCAGCGTTTCATATGAACCAGCCTATTGTGGTACCTGCGGCTACTAGGGACTTGGAGGACTCCAAGTTGCTGGACGTAGTCAGGGCCCTGAAAATATATGTTTCCAGGACGGCTGGAGTCAGAAAATCTGACTCGCTGTTTATCCTGTATGCACCCAACAAGCTGGGTGCTCCTGCTTCTAAGCAGACGATTGCTCGTTGGATTTGTAGTACAATTCAGCTTGCACATTCTGTGGCAGGCCTGCCACAGCCAAAATCTGTAAAAGCCCATTCCACAAGGAAAGTGGGCTCATCTTGGGCGGCTGCCCGAGGGGTCTCGGCTTTACAACTTTGCCGAGCAGCTACTTGGTCAGGGGCAAACACGTTTGCTAAATTCTACAAATTTGATACCCTGGCTGAGGAGGACCTGGAGTTCTCTCATTCGGTGCTGCAGAGTCATCCGCACTCTCCCGCCCGTTTGGGAGCTTTGGTATAATCCCCATGGTCCTTACGGAGTTCCCAGCATCCACTAGGACGTCAGAGAAAATAAGAATTTACTTACCGATAATTCTATTTCTCATAGTCCGTAGTGGATGCTGGGCGCCCATCCCAAGTGCGGATTGTCTGCAATACTTGTATATAGTTATTGTTACAAAAATCGGGTTGTTTATTGTTGTGAGCCATCTTTTCAGAGGCTCCTACGTTTATCATACTGTTAACTGGGTTCAGATCACAAGTTGTACGGTGTGATTGGTGTGGCTGGTATGAGTCTTACCCGGGATTCAAGATCCTTCCTTATTATGTACGCTCGTCCGGGCACAGTATCCTAACTGAGGCTTGGAGGAGGGTCATAGGGGGAGGAGCCAGTGCACACCAGGTGACCTAAAAGCTTTTACTTTTGTGCCCAGTCTCCTGCGGAGCCGCTATTCCCCATGGTCCTTACGGAGTTCCCAGCATCCACTACGGACTATGAGAAATAGAATTATCGGTAAGTAAATTCTTATTATTACATCTGTGGGGGCAATGCTGTATATACTGCTGGTATGGGGTAATATTGTGTATATTACATCTGTGGAAGTATTGCTGTATATACTGCTGGTATGGGGTTATATTGTGTATATTACGTCTGTGGGTGCATTGCTGTATATACTGACGGTATGGAGTAATATTGTGTATGTTACATCTGTGGGGGCATTGCTGTATATTCTGTACTGCTGTTATGGGGGTAATACTGTGTAAATTACATCTGTGGGGGCAATGCCGTATATACTGCTGGTATGGGGGATAATACTGTGTATATTACATCTGTGGGGGCATTGCTGTATATACTGCTGGTATGGGGTAATATTGTGTATATTACATCTGTGGGGGCATTGCTGTATATACTGCTGGTATAGGGTAATATTGTGTATATTACATCTGTGGGGGCATTGCTGTATATTCTGTTGGTATGGGGTAATATTGTGTATATTATATCTGTGGGGGCATTGCTGTATATACTATTGGTATGGGGTAATACTGTGTATATTACATCTGTGGGGGCAATGCTGTATATACTGCTGGTATGGGGTAACATTGTGTATATTACATCTGTGCGGGCATTGCTGTATATACTGCTGGTATGGGGGTCATCCTGTGTATATTACATCTGTGAGGGCATTGCTGTATATACTGTTGGAATGGAATAATACTGTGTATACTACATCTGTGAGGGCAATGCTGTATATACTGCTGGTATGGGGTTATATTGTGTATATTACATCTGTGGGGGCATTACTGTATATACTGATGGTATGGGGGTAATACTGTGTATATTACATCTGTGGGGGAATTTCTGTATATACTGATGGTATGAGATAATATTGTTTATATTACATCTCTGGGGGCATTGCTGTATATTCCGTACTGCTGTTATGGGGGTAATACTGTGTAAATTACATCTGTGGGGGCAATGCCGTATATACTGCTGGTATGGGGGATAATACTGTGTATATTGCAGCTGTGGGGCCATTGCTGTATATACTGCTGGTATGGAGTAATATTGTGTATATTACATATGTAGGGCAATGCTGTATATATTGTTGGAATGGGGTAATACTGTGTATACTAGTGACAAGTGACCCCATTCGACACATTACGCCATGCAAGTGACCCCATTTTACACATTACAACAGGCAAGAGTCGCCATTTTACTAATTACGGCAGGCAAGAATCCCCTCTATACAGATAACGGCAGCAATTTTCCCCATTTTACACATAACGGCAGGCAAGTCTCCCCATTTTACACATTACTGCAGGCAAGAGTCACCATTTTACACATTACGGCAGGCAAGTGTCCCCACTTTACACATAACGGCAGGAAAGTGTCCCCATTTTACACATTACGGCAGGCAAGTTTCCCCATTTTACACATTACGGCAGGCAAGAGTCCCCATTTTACACATTACAGCAGACAAGTGTCCCCATGTGACACTTTGCAGCAGGCAAGTGACCCCATTTAACCCATTACGGCAGGTAAGTTATCCCATTTTACACATCACGGCAGGCAAGAATCCCCATTTTACACATTACGGCAGGCAAGTGTCCCCATTTGACACATTACAGCAGGCTAGTGACCCCATTTGACACATTACAGCAGGCAATTGACCCCATTTTACATATTACAGCAGGTAAGAGTCCCATTTTACACATTACGGCAGGCAAGTTTCCCAATTTTACACATTACTGCTGGCAAGTGTCCCCATTTTACACAGTACGGCAGGCAAGTGTCCCTATTTTACACATTACGGTAGGCAAGTGTACCAATTTTACACATTACGGCAGGCAAGTGTCCCTATTTTACACATTACGACAGGCAAGTTTCCCCATTTTACACATTACAGCAGGCAAGTGTCCCCATTTTACACATTACGGCATCCAACACTCCCCATTTTACACATTACGCAGGCAAGTGTCCCCATTTTACACATTACGGCAGACAAGTGACCCCATTTGACACATTAGGAAAGGCAAGTGTCCCCATTTTACACAATATGGCAGGAAGTGTCCCTATTTTACACATTACGGCAGGAGAGAGTCCCCATTTTACACATTACGGCAGGCAATAGTCCCCATTTTACATAATACGACTGGAAAGAGTCCCCATTTTACACATTACGCCAGCCAAGTGTCCCCATTTTACATATTACGACTGGAAAACGTCCCCATTTTACACATTACGCCAGGCAAATGTCCCCATTTTACACATAACGGCAGACTAGGGGAGCGGAGTTTCGTGTAATGCGCGTCAGTGCAGGAAACTCTGCCCCCCAAGCAGAGTAGTAATGACAGGAAGGAGGGGGAGCACACAAACGGAGCACCTAGAGCTGCGGCGGGGCGTCCCGTGCGAATGCATGCCTCGCCCTCCGCAAGAAATGGCTCTGTGCATCACTACTGAGCTCTTTGGAAATGTGACAGTTGGTCAGCTCTGCCTGTGCAGTTGCCGGGTGACCTGGGACATGTGACCTGCCTGAGGGCCATGAAACTGTCACAGTTATGTGCACCCAACCACTAAGCAGGGATACTACGGGGTATCACCTCCTAAGGGGGTGTGCCAGCTACTTATTATTATTATTATTATTATTATTAGTTATAAAGAATCACAAGTTGACACTTACTATCACTGTGTGTGTATTTGTACAGATTATTAGAGTTGTCTGACTGGGGATGTTTTGCTGTTAGCAGGGTCTACACTAACCACCTGTCAGTCAGCGCTATGGGGGTAATACTGTGTATATTACATCTGTGGGGGCATTGCTGTATATACTGCTGGTATGGGGGTAATATTGTGTATATTACATGTGTGGGGGCATTGCTGTATATACTGCTGGTATGGGGGTAATATTGTGTATATTACATCTGTGGGGGCATTGCTGTATATACTGCTGGTATGGGGGTAATATTGTGTATATTACATCTGTGAGGGCAATGCTGTATATACTGCTGGTATGGGGGTAATATTGTGTATATTACATCTGTGAGGGCAATGCTGTATATACTGCTGGTATGGGGGTAATACTGTGTATATTACATGTGTGGGGCAATGCTGTATATACTGCTGGTATGGGGGTAATACTGTGTATATTACATGTGTGGGGCAATGCTGTATATACTGCTGATATGGAGGTAATATTGTGTATATTACATCTGTGAGGGCAATGCTGTATATACTGCTGGTATGGGGGTAATACTGTGTATATTACATGTGTGGGGCAATGCTGTATATACTGCTGGTATGGGGGTAATACTGTGTATATTACGTCTGTGGAAGTACTGCTGTATATACTGTTGGTATGGGGTAATATTGTGTATATTACATCTGTGGGGCATTGCTGTATATACTGCTGGTATAGGGGTAATATTGGGGGTCATTCCGAGTTGATCGCTAGCTGCCGTTGTTCGTTGCGATCAGTGAGAAAAATGGCTAATCTGCACATGCGTATGCACAGCAATGCACACGTGCGTCGTACAGGTATAGAGGCTATTGTGGTTTTGCATTCGTTCTAGCGACGATTCCATTCGCACAGACGGCCACAAGGTGCTTGATAGAAAGTGGGCGTTTGTGGGTGTCAACTGACCGTTTTCAGGGAGTGCTTAGAAAAACTCAGGCGTGTCGGGGAAAACGCAGGCGTGGCTGGGCGTTCGCTGGGCGGGTGTGTGATGTCAAAAGCCATCCCTCTGTGGTTAGAATCATCCCACAGGAGATAAGTAAATACAGGGCTGGTCTTGTTTTGCACAAAAAGATTTTGCAGGTGCTCTGCTGCACAGGCGTTTGCACTTCTGCAAAGCGAAAATACACTCCCTGGTGGGCGGCGACAATGCGTTTGCACGGCTGCTAAAAACTGCTAGCAAGCGATCAACTCGGAATGACGCCCATTGCGTATATTACATCTGTGCGGGCACTGCTGTATATATATACTGCTGGTATGGGATAACATTGTGTATATTACATCTGTGGGGCAATGCTGTATATACTGCTGGTATGGGGTAATATTGTGTATATTACATCTGTGGGGGCAATACTGTATATACTGCTGGTATGGGGTTAATAACTTAATACTGTGTATATTACATCTGTGGGGGCATTGCTGTATATACTGCTGGTATGGGGTAATATTGTATATATTACATCTGTGGGGGCAATGCTGTATATACTGCTGGTATGGGGTAATATTGTGTATATTACATCTGTGGGGGCAATGCTGTATATACTGCTGGTATGGGGTAATATTGTGTATATTAAATCTGTGGAAGCATTGCTGTATATACTGCTGGTATGGGGGTTATACTGTGCATATTATATCTGTGGGGGCATTGATGTATATACTGCTGGTATGGGGTAATATTGTGTATTTTATGTCTGTGGGTGCATTGCTGTATATACTGCTGGTATGGGGTTATATTGTGTATATTACATCTGTGGGGGCATTACTGTATATTCTGTACTGCTGTTTTGGTGGTAATACTGTGTAAATTACATCTGTGGGGGCATTGCTGTATATACTGCTGGTATGGGGGTAATACTGTATATTACATCTGTGGGGGCAATGCCGTATATACTGCTGGTATGGGGGATAATACTGTGTATATTACATCTGTGGGGGCATTGCTGTATATACTGCTGGTATGGAGTAATATTGTGTATATTACATATGTAGGGCATTGCTGTATATACTGCTGGTATTGGGTAATATTGTGTATATTACATCTGTGGGGGCAATGCTGTATATACTGCTGGTATGGGGTAATACTGTGTATATTACATCTGTGGGGGCAATGCTGTATATACTGCTGGTATGGGGTAACATTGTGTATATTACATCTGTGGGGGCAATGCTGTATATACTGCTGGTATGGGGATAATACTGTGTATATTACATATGTGGGGGCATTTCTGTATGTACTGCTGGTATAGGGTAATATTGTATATATTACATCTGTGGGGGCAATGCTGTATGTACTGCTGGTATGGGGTAATATTGTATATATTACATCTGTGGGGGCAATGCTGTATATACTATTGGTATGGGGTAATACTGTGTATATTACATCTGTGGGGGCAATGCTGTATATACTGCTGGTATGGGGTAACATTGTGTATATTACATCTGTGCGGGCATTGCTGTATATACTGCTGGTATGGGGGTCATCCTGTGTATATTACATCTGTGAGGGCATTGCTGTATATACTGTTGGAATGGGGTAATATTGTGAATATTACATCTGTGGGGGCATTGCTGTATATTCTGTACTGCTGTTATGGGGGTAATACTGTGTAAATTACATCTGTGGGGGCAATGCCGTATATACTGCTGGTATGGGGGATAATACTGTGTATATTACATCTGTGGGGGCATTGCTGTATATACTGCTGGTATGGGGTAATATTGTGTATATTACATCTGTGGGGGCATTGCTGTATATACTGCTGGTATAGGGTAATATTGTGTATATTACATCAGTGGGGGCATTGCTGTATATTCTGTTGGTATGGGGTAATATTGTGTATATTATATCTGTGGGGGCATTGCTGTATATACTGCTGGTATGGGGTAACATTGTGTATATTACATCTGTGCGGGCATTGCTGTATATACTGCTGGTATGGGGGTCATCCTGTGTATATTACATCTGTGAGGGCATTGCTGTATATACTGTTGGAATGGGGTAATACTGTGTATACTACATCTGTGAGGGCAATGCTGTATATACTGCTGGTATGGGGTTATATTGTGTATATTACATCTGTGGGGGCATTACTGTATATACTGATGGTATGGGGGTAATACTGTGTATATTACATCTGTGGGGGCAATGCTGTATATACTGCTGGTATGGGGTAATATTGTGTATATTAAATCTGTGGAAGCATTGCTGTATATACTGCTGGTATGGGGGTTATACTGTGCATATTATATCTGTGGGGGCATTGATGTATATACTGCTGGTATGGGGTAATATTGTGTATTTTATGTCTGTGGGTGCATTGCTGTATATACTGCTGGTATGGGGTTATATTGTGTATATTACATCTGTGGGGGCATTACTGTATATTCTGTACTGCTGTTTTGGGGGTAATACTGTGTAAATTACATCTGTGGGGGCATTGCTGTATATACTGCTGGTATGGGGGTAATACTGTATATTACATCTGTGGGGGCAATGCCGTATATACTGCTGGTATGGGGGATAATACTGTGTATATTACATCTGTGGGGGCATTGCTGTATATACTGCTGGTATGTAGTAATATTGTGTATATTACATATGTAGGGCATTGCTGTATATACTGCTGGTATTGGGTAATATTGTGTATATTACATCTGTGGGGGCAATGCTGTATATACTGCTGGTATGGGGTAATACTGTGTATATTACATCTGTGGGGGCAATGCTGTATATACTGCTGGTATGGGGATAATATTGTTTATATTACATCTGTGGGGGCATTTCTGTATGTACTGCTGGTATGGGGTAATATTGTATATATTACATCTGTGGGGGCAATGCTGTATATACTATTGGTATGGGGTAATACTGTGTATATTACATCTGTGGGGGCAATGCTGTATATACTGCTGGTATGGGGTAATATTGTGTATATTACATCTGTGGAAGTATTGCTGTATATACTGCTGGTATGGGGTTATATTGTGTATATTACGTCTGTGGGTGCATTGCTGTATATACTGACGGTATGGAGTAATATTGTGTATATCACATCTGTGGGGGCATTGCTGTATATTCTGTACTGCTGTTATGGGGGTAATACTGTGTAAATTACATCTGTGGGGGCAATGCCGTATATACTGCTGGTATGGGGGATAATACTGTGTATATTACATCTGTGGGGGCATTGCTGTATATACTGCTGGTATGGGGTAATATTGTGTATATTACATCTGTGGGGGCATTGCTGTATATACTGCTGGTATAGGGTAATATTGTGTATATTACATCTGTGGGGGCATTGCTGTATATTCTGTTGGTATGGGGTAATATTGTGTATATTATATCTGTGGGGGCATTGCTGTATATACTGCTGGTATGGGGTAACATTGTGTATTTCTCTATCGTCCTTGTGGATGCTGGGGTTCCTGAAAGGACCATGGGGAATAGCGGCTCCGCAGGAGACAGGGCACAAAAAGTAAAGCTTTCCGATCAGGTGGTGTGCACTGGCTCCTCCCCCTATGACCCTCCTCCAGACTCCAGTTAGATTTTTGTGCCCGGCCGAGAAGGGTGCAATCTAGGTGGCTCTCCTAAAGAGCTGCTTAGAGAAAGTTTAGCTTAGGTTTTTTATTTTACAGTGAGTCCTGCTGGCAACAGGATCACTGCAACGAGGGACTTAGGGGAGAAGGAGTGAACTCACCTGCGTGCAGGATGGATTGGCTTCTTGGCTACTGGACATCAGCTCCAGAGGGACGATCACAGGTACAGCCTGGATGGTCACCGGAGCCGCGCCGCCGGCCCCCTTGCAGATGCTGAAGTAAGAAGAGGTCCAGAATCGGCGGCTGAAGACTCCTGCAGTCTTCTAAAGGTAGCGCACAGCACTGCAGCTGTGCGCCATTTTCCTCTCAGCACACTTCACACGGCAGTCACTGAGGGTGCAGGGCGCTGGGAGGGGGGCGCCCTGGGAGGCAAATGAAAACCTTTTTTGGCGAAAAATACCTCACATATAGCCCCCAGAGGCTATATGGAGATATTTAACCCCTGCCAAGATTCACTAAATAGCGGGAGACGAGCCCGCCGAAAAAGGGGCGGGGCCTATCTCCTCAGCACACAGCGCCATTTTCTCTCACAGAAAGCCTGGAGAGAAGGCTCCCAGGCTCTCCCCTGCACTGCACTACAGAAACAGGGTTAAAACAGAGAGGGGGGGCACTGATTTTGGCGATATTGAGATATATATAAAGATGCTATAAGGGAAAACACTTATATAAGGTTGTCCCTATATAATTATAGCGTTTTGGTGTGTGCTGGCAAACTCTCCCTCTGTCTCCCCAAAGGGCTAGTGTGGGTCCTGTCCTCTGTCAGAGCATTCCCGGTGTGTGTGCTGTGTGTCGGTACGTGTGTGTCGACATGTATGAGGACGATGTTGGTGAGGAGGCGGAGAAATTGCCTGTAATGGTGATGTCACTCTCTAGGGAGTCGACACCGGAATGGATGGCTTATTTAGGGAATTACGTGAGAATGTCAACACGCTGCAAGGTCGGTTGACGACGTGAGACGGCCGACAAACTATTAGTACCGGTCCAGGCGTCTCAGAAACACCGTCAGGGGCGTTAAAAACGCCCATTTACCTCAGTCGGTCGACACAGACACAGACACGGACACTGAATCCAGTGTCGACGGTGAATAAACAAACGTATTTCTCATTAGGGCCACACGTTAAGGGCAATGAAGGAGGTGTTGCATATTTCTGATACTACAAGTACCACAAAAAAGGGTATTATGTGGGAGTGAAAAAACTACCTGTAGTTTTTCCTGAATCAGATAAAATAAAATGAAGTGTGTGATGATGCGTGGGGTTACCCCGATAGCAAATATTGGCGTTATACCCTTTCCCGCCAGAAATTAGGGCGCGTTGGGAAACACCCCTTAGGGTGATAAGGCGCTCACACGCTTATCAAGTGGCGTTACCGTCTCCAGATACGGCCGCCCTCAAGGAGCCAGCTGATAGGAAGCTGGAAAGATATCCTAAAAAGTATATACACACATACGGTGGTTATACTGCGACCAGCGATCGCCATCAGCCTGGAGATGCAGTGCTGGGTTGGCTTGGTCGGATTCCCTGACTGAAAATATTTTATTCATATAGAGCATTTAATAGGATGCATTCTATATATATGTACGTGAGATGCACAGAGGGATATTTGCTCTCTGGCATCAAGATAAGTACGTTGTCCATATCACCCAGAAGATGTCATGGACACGACAGTGGTCAGGTAATACAGATCCCATACGGCACATGGAAGTATTGCCGTATAAAGGGAAGGAGTTAGTTGGGGTCGGTCCATCGGACCTGGGGACCACGGCAACAGCTGGGAAATCCAACCTTTTTACCCCAAGTTACATCTCAGCTGAAAAAGACACCGTCTTTTCAGCCTCAATCCTTCCTTTCCCATGAGGGCATGCAGGCAAAAGGCCAGTCATATCTGCCCAGACATAGAGGTAAGGGAAGTAGACTGCAGCAGGCAGCCCCTTCCCAGGAAAAGAAGCCCTCCACCGCGTCTGCCAAGTCCTCAGCATGACGCTGGGGCCGTGCAAGCGGACTCAAGGTGGGGGGGTAGTCTCAAGAGTCTCAGCGCGCAGTGGGATCACTCGCAGGTTGACCCCTAGATAGTACAAGTATTATCCCAGGGGTACAGATTGGAGAGTCGAGACATCTTCTCCTCGCAGGTTTCTGAAGTCTGCTTTACCAACGGCTCCCTCCGACAGGGAGGCAGCATTGGAAACAATTCACAAGCTGTATATCCAGCAGGTGATAATCAAAGTACCCCTCCTACAACAAGGAAAAGGGTATTATTTTTCCACACTATATTGTGGTACTGAAGCCAGACGGCTTGGTGAGACATAGTCTAAACTGAAATCTTTGAACACTTACATAAAAGGTTCAAATCGAGATGGAGTCACTCAGAGCAGTGATAGCGAACCGGAAAAAAGGGGACTATATGGTGTCCCTGGACATCAAGGATTACCTCCATGTCCAAATTTGCCCTTCTCAACAAGGGTACCTCTGGTTCGTGGTACAGAACTGTCAATATCAGTTTCAGACGATGCCGTTTGAATTATCCACGGCACCCCGGGCCTTTAACCAAGGTAATGGACGAAAAGATGTTTCTTCAAAGAAAAAAGGCATCTAAATTATCCCTTACTTGGACGATATCCTGAAAAGGGCAAGTTCCAGAGAACAGTTGGAGGTCGGAAGAGCACTATCTAAAGTAGTTCTACGACAGCACGACTGGATTCTAAATATTCCAAGAATCGCAGCTGTTTTCCGACGATACGTCTGCTGTTCCTAGGAATGATTCTGGGCATAGTCCAGAAAAAGGTGTTCCTCCGGGAGGAAAAAGCCAAGGAGTTATTCGACCTAGTCAGAAACCTCCTAAAACCAGGCCAAGTATCAGTGCATCAATGCACAGGAGTCCTGGGAAAAATGGTGGCTTCTTACGAAGCGATTCCATTCGGCAGATCTCAGGGGATTTGCTGGACGAATGGTCCGGATCGCATTTTCAGATGCATCAGCGGATAATCCTGTCTCCAAGGACAAGGGTGTCTCTTCTGTGGGGGCTGCAGAGTGCTCATCTTTTAGAGGGCAGCACACTCAGCATTCAGGACTGTGTTCTGGGGACCACGGATACCAGCCTGAGAGGCTGGGGAGTAGTCACACAGGAAAAAAAAAAAAAAAAAAAAAAAAAATTTCCAAGGAAGTGTGGTCAAGTCTGGAGACTTCTCTCCACATGAATATACTGGAGCTAAGGGCAATTTACAATGCTCTGAGCCTAGGAAGACTCCTGCTTCAAAGTCAACCGGTGCTGATCCAGTAGGACATCATCATGGCGGTCGCCCACGTTATCAGACGGGGCGACACAAGAAGCAGGAGGGCAATGACAGCAAGGATTCTTCGCTGGGCGGAAAATCATGTGATAACACTGTCAGCAGTGTTCATTCCGGGAGTGGGCAACTGGGAAGATTTCCTCAGCATAAATGAATTCCACCCGGAAAAGTGGAAACTTAATCTGGAAGTTTCCACATGATTGTAAACCGTTGGGAAAGACCAAAGGTGGTTATGATGGCGTCCCACCTGAAGCGCCAGGTCAAGAGACACTCAGGCAATAGCTGGGACGCTCTGGTAACACCGTCGGTGTACCAGTCGGTGTATGTGTTCCATCCTCTGCTTTTCATACCCAATGTATTGAAAATGATAGGAAGGAGAGGAGTAAGAACTATACTCGTGGCTCCGGTTTGGCCAAGAAGGACTTGGTTCCCGGAACTTCAAGAGATACTAAGAAGGGTCTTGATTCGGCAAGAACAGTGTCTGTTCCGGGACTTACCGCAGCTGCGTTGACGCCAAGGCGGGTGAACGCCGGATCCTAAGGGAAAGAGGCATTCCGGAAGAGGTCATCCCTACCCTGGTCAGAGCCAGGAAGGAGGTGACCGCACAACATTATCACCACTTAGGTGAAAATATGTGCCAGGGTGTGAGTCCAGGAAGGCTCCACGGAAGAATTTCAACTAGGTTAATTTCTACATTTCCTGCAAACAGGAGTGTCTATGGGTCTCAAATTGGGTCCATTAAGGTTCAAATTTCGGCCTGTTGATTTTCTTCCAGAAAGAAATTGGCTTCAGTTCCTGAAGTCCAGAAGTTGTTAAGGGAGTACTGCATATACAGCCCCTTTGATGTCTCCAGTGGCACTGGGCGATCTCAACGTAGTTTTGGGATTCCTAAAAAATCACATTGGTTTAAACAACTCAAATCTGTGGATTTGATATATCTCACATGGAAAATGACCATGCTGTTGGTCCTGGCCTCGGCCAGGCGAGTGTCAGAATTGGCGGCTTTATCTCACAAAGCCATATCTGATTGTCCATTCGGACAGAGCAAAGCTGCGGACTCGTCCCCAGTTTCTCCTTAAGGTGGTGTCAGCGTTTCACCTGAACCAGCTTATTGTGGTACCTGCGGCTACTAGGGACTTGGAGGACTCCAAGTTGCTGGATGTTATCAGGGCCATGAAAATATAGTTTCCAGGTTGGCTGGAGTCAGGAAATCTGACTTGCTGTTTATCCTGTATGCACCCAACAATGCTGGGTGCTTCTGCTTCTAAGCAGTCGATTGCTCGTGGGATTGGTAGCACAATTCAACTTGCACATTCTGTGGCAGGCCTGCCACAGTCTAAATCTGTTAAGGCCCATTCCACAAGGAAGGTGGGCTCATCTTGGGCGGCTGCCCGAGGGGTCTCGGCATTACAACTTTGCCGAGCAGCTACGTGGTCGGGGGAGAACACGTTTGTAAAATTCTACAAATTTGATACCCTGGCAAAAGAGGACCTGGAGTTCTCTCATTCGGTGCTGCAGAGTCATCCGCACTCTCCCGCCCGTTTGGGAGCTTTGGTATAATCCCCATGGTCCTTTCAGGAACCCCAGCATCCACAAGGACGATAGAGAAAATAAGAATTTACTTACCGATAATTCTATTTCTCGGAGTCCGTAGTGGATGCTGGGCGCCCATCCCAAGTGCGGATTATCTGCAATACTTGTACATAGTTATTGCTAACTAAATCGGGTTATTGTTGTTGTGAGCCATCTTTTCAGAGGCTCCGCTGTTATCATACTGTTAACTGGGTTCAGATCACAGGTTGTACAGTGTGATTGGTGTGGCTGGTATGAGTCTTACCCGGGATTCAAAATTCCTCCCTTATTGTGTACGCTCGTCCGGGCACAGTACCTAACTGGAGTCTGGAGGAGGGTCATAGGGGGAGGAGCCAGTGCACACCACCTGATCGGAAAGCTTTACTTTTTGTGCCCTGTCTCCTGCGGAGCCGCTATTCCCCATGGTCCTTTCAGGAACCCCAGCATCCACTACGGACTCCGAGAAATAGAATTATCGGTAAGTAAATTCTTATTATTACATCTGTGCGGGCATTGCTGTATATACTGCTGGTATGGGGGTCATCCTGTGTATATTACATCTGTGAGGGCATTGCTGTATATACTGTTGGAATGGGATAATACTGTGTATACTACATCTGTGAGGGCAATGCTGTATATACTGCTGGTATGGGGTTATATTGTGTATATTACATCTGTGGGGGCATTACTGTATATACTGATGGTATGGGGGTAATACTGTGTATATTACATCTGTGGGGGAATTTCTGTATATACTGATGGTATGAGATAATATTGTTTATATTACATCTGTGGGGGCATTGCTGTATATTCCGTACTGCTGTTATGGGGGTAATACTGTGTAAATTACATCTGTGGGGGCAATGCCGTATATACTGCTGGTATGGGGGATAATACTGTGTATATTACATCTGTGGGGCCATTGCTGTATATACTGCTGGTATGGAGTAATATTGTGTATATTACATATGTAGGGCATTGCTGTATATATTGTTGGAATGGGATAATACTGTGTATACTAGTGACAAGTGACCCCATTCGACACATTACGGCATGCAAGTGACCCCATTTTACACATTACAACAGGCAAGAGTCGCCATTTTACTAATTACGGCAGGCAAGAATCCCCTCTATACAGATAACGGCAGCAATTTTCCCCATTTTACACATAACGGCAGGCAAGTCTCCCCATTTTACACATTACTGCAGGCAAGAGTCACCATTTTACACATTACGGCAGGCAAGTGTCCCCACTTTACACATAACGGCAGGAAAGTGTCCCCATTTTACACATTACGGCAGGCAAGTTTCCCCATTTTACACATTACAGCAGGCAAGAGTCCCCATTTTACACATTACAGCAGACAAGTGTCCCCATGTGACACTTTGCAGCAGGCAAGTGACCCCATTTAACCCATTACGGCAGGTAAGTTATCCCATTTTACACATCACGGCAGGCAAGAATCCCCATTTTACACATTACGGCAGGCAAGTGTCCCCATTTGACACATTACAGCAGGCTAGTGACCCCATTTGACACATTACGGCAGGCAATTGACCCCATTTTACATATTACAGCAGGTAAGAGTCCCATTTTACACATTACGGCAGGCAAGTTTCCCAATTTTACACATTACTGCTGGCAAGTGTCCCCATTTTACACAGTACGGCAGGCAAGTGTCCCTATTTTACACATTACGGTAGGCAAGTGTACCAATTTTACACATTACGGCAGGCAAGTGTCCCTATTTTACACATTACGACAGGCAAGTTTCCCCATTTTACACATTACGGCAGGCAAGTGTCCCCATTTTACACATTAAGGCATCCAACACTCCCCATTTTACACATTACGCAGGCAATTGTCCCTATTTTACACATTACGGCAGGCAAGTTTCCCCATTTTACACTTTACGGCAGGCAAGTGTCCCCATTTTACACATTACGGCATCCAACACTCCCCATTTTACACATTACGCAGGCAAGTGTCCCCATTTTACACATTACAGCAGACAAGTGACCCCATTTGACACATTAGGAAAGGCAAGTGTCCCCATTTTACACAATATGGCAGGAAGTGTCCCTATTTTACACATTACGGCAGGAGAGAGTCCCCATTTTACACATTACGGCAGGCAATAGTCCCCATTTTACATAATACGACTGGAAAGAGTCCCCATTTTACACATTACGCCAGCCAAGTGTCCCCATTTTACATATATTACGACTGGAAAACGTCCCCATTTTACACATTACGCCAGGCAAATGTCCCCATTTTACACATAACAGCAGACTAGGGGAGCGGAGTTTCGTGTAATGCGCGTCAGTGTAGGAAACTCTGCCCCCCAGCAGAGTAGTAATGACAGGAAGGAGGGGGAGCACACAAACGGAGCACCTAGAGCTGCGGCGGGGCGTCCCGTGCGAATGCATGCCTCGCCCTCCGCAAGAAATGGCTCTGTGCATCACTACTGAGCTCTTTGGAAATGTGACAGTTGGTCAGCTCTGCCTGTGCAGTTGCCGGGTGACCTGGGACATGTGACCTGCCTGAGGGCCATGAAACTGTCACAGTTATGTGCACCCAACCACTAAGCAGGGATACTACGGGGTATCACCTCCTAAGGGGGTGTGCCAGCTACTTATTATTATTATTATTATTATTAGTTATAAAGAATCACAAGTTGACACTTACTATCACTGTGTGTGTATTTGTACAGATTATTAGAGTTGTCTGACTGGGGATGTTTTGCTGTTAGCAGGGTCTACACTAACCACCTGTCAGTCAGCGCTATGGGGGTAATACTGTGTATATTACATCTGTGGGGGCATTGCTGTATATACTGCTGGTATGGGGGTAATATTGTGTATATTACATCTGTGAGGGCAATGCTGTATATACTGCTGGTATGGGGGTAATACTGTGTATATTACATCTGTGGGGGCATTGCTGTATATACTGCTGGTATGGGGGTAATATTGTGTATATTACATCTGTGAGGGCAATGCTGTATATACTGCTGGTATGGAGGTAATATTGTGTATATTACATCTGTGGGGGCATTGCTGTATATACTGCTGGTATGGGGGTAATATTGTGTATATTACATCTGTGAGGGCAATGCTGTATATACTGCTGGTATGGAGGTAATACTGTGTATATTACATGTGTGGGGCAGTGCTGTATATACTGCTGGTATGGGGGTAATACTGTGTATATTACATGTGTGGGGCAATGCTGTATATACTGCTGGTATGGGGGTAATACTGTGTATATTACGTCTGTGGAAGTACTGCTGTATATACTGTTGGTATGGGGTAATATTGTGTATATTACATCTGTGGGGCAATGCTGTATATACTGCTGGTATGGGGGTAATATTGTGTATATTACATCTGTGGGGGCATTGCTGTATATACTGCTGGTATGGAGGTAATACTGTGTATATTACATGTGTGGGGCAATGCTGTATATACTGCTGGTATGGGGGTAATACTGTGTATATTACATGTGTGGGGCAATGCTGTATATACTGCTGGTATGGAGGTAATACTGTGTATATTACATCTGTGGGGGCATTGCTGTATATACTGCTGGTATGGGGGTAATATTGTGTATATTACATCTGTGGGGGCATTGCTGTATATACTGCTGGTATGGGGGTAATATTGTGTATATTACATCTGTGAGGGCAATGCTGTATATACTGCTGGTATGGGGGTAATACTGTGTATATTACATGTGTGGGGCAATGCTGTATATACTGCTGATATGGAGGTAATACTGTGTATATTACATGTGTGGGGCAATGCTGTATATACTGCTGGTATGGGGGTAATACTGTGTATATTACGTCTGTGGAAGTACTGCTGTATATACTGTTGGTATGGGGTAATATTGTGTATATTACATCTGTGGGGCATTGCTGTATATACTGCTGGTATAGGGGTAATATTGGGGGTCATTCCGAGTTGATCGCTAGCTGCCGTTGTTCGTTGCGATCAGTGAGAAAAATGGCTAATCTGCACATGCGTATGCACAGCAATGCACACGTGCGTCGTACAGGTATAGAGGTTATTGTGGTTTTGCATTCGTTCTAGCGACGATTCCATTCGCACAGACGGCCACAAGGTGCTTGATAGAAAGTGGGCGTTTGTGGGTGTCAACTGACCGTTTTCAGGGAGTGCTTAGAAAAACTCAGGCGTGTCGGGGAAAACGCAGGCGTGGCTGGGCGTTCGCTGGGCGGGTGTGTGATGTCAAAAGCCATCCCTCTGTGGTTAGAATCATCCCACAGGAGATAAGTAAATACAGGGCTGGTCTTGTTTTGCACAAAAAGATTTTGCAGGTGCTCTGCTGCACAGGCGTTTGCACTTCTGCAAAGCGAAAATACACTCCCTGGTGGGCGGCGACAATGCGTTTGCACGGCTGCTAAAAACTGCTAGCAAGCGATCAACTCGGAATGACGCCCATTGCGTATATTACATCTGTGCGGGCACTGCTGTATATACTGCTGGTATGGGATAACATTGTGTATATTACATCTGTGGGGGCAATGCTGTATATACTGCTGGTATGGGGTAATATTGTGTATATTACATCTGTGGGGGCAATACTGTATATACTGCTGGTATGGGGATAATACTGTGTATATTACATCTGTGGGGGCATTGCTGTATATACTGCTGGTATGGGGTAATCTTGTATATATTACATCTGTGGGGGCAATGCTGTATATACTGCTGGTATGGGGTAATATTGTGTATATTACATCTGTGGGGGCAATGCTGTATATACTGCTGGTATGGGGTAATATTGTGTATATTAAATCTGTGGAAGCATTGCTGTATATACTGCTGGTATGGGGGTTATACTGTGCATATTATATCTGTGGGTGCATTGCTGTATATACTGCTGGTATGGGGTAATATTGTGTATTTTATGTCTGTGGGTGCATTGCTGTATATACTGCTGGTATGGGGTTATATTGTGTATATTACATCTGTGGGGGCATTACTGTATATTCTGTACTGCTGTTTTGGGGGTAATACTGTGTAAATTACATCTGTGGGGGCATTGCTGTATATACTGCTGGTATGGGGGTAATACTGTATATTACATCTGTGGGGGCAATGCCGTATATACTGCTGGTATGGGGGATAATACTGTGTATATTACATCTGTGGGGGCATTGCTGTATATACTGCTGGTATGGAGTAATATTGTGTATATTACATATGTAGGGCATTGCTGTATATACTGCTGGTATTGGGTAATAATAAGAATTTACTTACCGATAATTCTATTTCTCATAGTCCGTAGTGGATGCTGGGGACTCCGAAAGGACCATGGGGTATAGCGGCTCCGCAGGAGACTGGGCACAAAGTAAAAGCTTTAGGACTAGCTGGTGTGCACTGGCTCCTCCCCCTATGACCCTCCTCCAAGCCTCAGTTAGGATACTGTGCCCGGACGAGCGTACACAATAAGGAAGGATTTTGAATCCCGGGTAAGACTCATACCAGCCACACCAATCACACCATACAACTTGTGATCTGAACCCAGTTAACAGCATGATAACAGAAGGAGCCTCTGAAAAGATGGCTCACAACAACAATAACCCGATTTTTGTAACAATAACTATGTACAAGTAATGCAGACAATCCGCACTTGGGATGGGCGCCCAGCATCCACTATGGACTATGAGAAATAGAATTATCGGTAAGTAAATTCTTATTTTCTCTAACGTCCTAGTGGATGCTGGGGACTCCGAAAGGACCATGGGGATTATACCAAAGCTCCCAAACGGGCGGGAGAGTGCGGATGACTCTGCAGCACCGAATGAGAGAACTCCAGGTCCTCCTCAGCCAGGGTATCAAATTTGTAGAATTTAGCAAACGTGTTTGCCCCTGACCAAGTAGCTGCTCGGCAAAGTTGTAAAGCCGAGACCCCTCGGGCAGCCGCCCAAGATGAGCCCACTTTCCGTGTGGAATGGGCTTTTACAGATTTTGGCTGTGGCAGGCCTGCCACAGAATGTGCAAGCTGAATTGTACTACAAATCCAACGAGCAATCGTCTGCTTAGAAGCAGGAGCACCCAGCTTGTTGGGTGCATACAGGATAAACAGCGAGTCAGATTTTCTGACTCCAGCCGTCCTGGAAACATATATTTTCAGGGCCCTGACTACGTCCAGCAACTTGGAATCCTCCAAGTCCCTAGTAGCCGCAGGCACCACAATAGGTTGGTTTAAGTGAAATGCTGAAACCACCTTAGGGAGAAATTGAGGACGAGTCCTCAATTCTGCCCTGTCCGTATGAAAAATTAGGTAAGGGCTTTTATAGGATAAAGCCGCCAATTCTGATACACGCCTGGCTGAAGCCAGGGCTAACAGCATTACCACTTTCCATGTGAGATATTTCAAGTCCACAGTGGTGAGTGGTTCAAACCAATGTGATTTTAGGAATCCCAACACTACATTGAGATCCCAAGATGCCACTGGAGGCACAAAAGGAGGCTGTATATGCAGTACTCCCTTGACAAACGTCTGAACTTCAGGAACAGAAGCTAGTTCTTTTTGGAAGAATATCGACAGGGCCGAAATTTGAACCTTAATGGACCCTAATTTGAGGCCCATAGACAGTCCTGTTTGCAGGAAATGCAGGAATCGACCCAGTTGAAATTCCTCCGTAGGGGCCTTCCTGGCCTCGCACCACGCAACATATTTACGCCAAATACGGTGATAATTTTGTACGGTTACATCCTTCCTGGCTTTGATCAGGGTAGGGATGACTTCATCCGGAATGCCTTTTTCCTTCAGGATCCGGCGTTCAACCTCCATGCCGTCAAACGCAGCCGCGGTAAGTCTTGGAACAGACATGGTCCCTGCTGGAGCAGGTCCTGTCTTAGAGGTAGAGGCCACGGGTCTTCCGTGAGCATCTCTTGAATTTCCGGGTACCAAGTCCTTCTTGGCCAATCCGGAGCCACGAGTATAGTCTTTACTCCTCTCCTTCTTATAATTCTCAGTACTTTTGGTATGAGAGGAAGAGGAGGGAACACATACACTGACCGGTACACCCACGGTGTTACCAGAGCGTCCACAGCTATTGCCTGAGGGTCCCTTGACCTGGAGCAATATCTGTCCAGTTTTTTGTTGAGGCGAGACGCCATCATGTCCACCTTTGGTTTTTCCCAACGGTTTACAATCATGTGGAAGACTTCTGGGTGAAGTCCCCACTCCCCCGGGTGAAGATCGTGTCTGCTGAGGAAGTCTGCTTCCCAGTTGTCCACTCCCGGAATGAACACTGCTGACAGTGCTATCACATGATTTTCCGCCCAGCGAAGAATCCTTGCCACTTCCGTCATTGCCCTCCTGCTTCTTGTGCCGCCCTGTCTGTTTACGTGGGCGACTGCCGTGATGTTGTCCGACTGGATCAATACTGGCTGACCCTGAAGCAGAGGCCTTGCCTGACTTAGGGCATTGTAAATGGCCCTTAGTTCCAGGATATTTATGTGAAGTGACATTTCCATGCTTGACCACAAGCCCTGGAAATTTTTTCCCTGTGTGACTGCTCCCCAGCCTCTCAGGCTGGCATCCGTGGTCACCAGGACCCAATCCTGAATGCCGAATCTGCGGCCCTCTAAGAGATGAGCACTCTGTAACCACCACAGGAGAGACACCCTTGTCCTTGGAGACAGGGTTATCCGCTGATGCATTTGAAGATGCGATCCGGACCATTTGTCTAGCAGATCCAACTGAAAAGTTCTTGCGTGGAATCTGCCGAATGGAATCGCTTCGTAAGAAGCCACCATCTTTCCCAGGACCCTTGTGCACTGATGCACTGACACCTGGCCTGGTCTTAGGAGTTTCCTGACTAGGTCGGATAACTCCCTGGCTTTCTTTTCCGGGAGAAACACCT